>NC_088693.1:80709035-81009035 GCF_028017835.1 Emys orbicularis | reverse complement strand
TGAGTTTCACAAATGCTGAGCCTGCAACGCCGGGGTTCGGTTCTGAGTGTCCAGAGCTATTGAGACCAGGCCACTTATTCCACTGCCTGACTATGGATTTGGAAATGTACGTTTAGTGTCCCGTAATTAAAGTTCCTGGCCTTGGTCATGTGATTCTAGCACAGACTCTGCCCCTGCCACCGGGAATAAATCTGTGAGACATTTGTAGATCTGGCTAGTAACAGAGACTTAATAAAGTCAGCGATGCCGCTCAGATGGCTGAAGACACCCATGTGTGGAAGTGTTTGGCAAAATCAGACCCTAAGTTAATAAACAAAACTTACCAAATGGAAGAAGGAATCTGTGTGTGTGCAGAACGGAGAGTTATTGACCCCTCGGAAAACACACATCACAGGTCGTTTTTAACCAGAGCTGAGCTTTTGCGAACAGGGGCTGCTAACAGGGAGTTTCGCAAGGGAGTTTGGAAGGGGCGAGGGTCCCTTGCCGGTTCTATCTGTTTTCCCTTTATTCCCCTTAAAACTTTAAACTTCTTGCTTAAACAACCCTTTCAGCGGACAGGGGGCTGCAGACGGGAGTTTGACAGAGGGAGGCTTACGATGGTTAGGAAGACCCGCAACACCTGTGCCAGCACTGCTTCTGTCTCCTCCACCTGCGCCTGTAGCCAGACAGAGCGCCTGAGCATGGATGCTTCTACCCAGATCCTGGTGTGGTTTTGCAGAGACTGTAACTTGCAATTTCCACTTACTGATATCCAGGCTGGGGGGACCATCCAATGTGAAAGGTGCCTGCTGGTGGAATCTCTCAGGCAGCAGGTGGGAGAGCTACAGGAGGAGGTGGCTAGGTTGAGAAGCATCCGAATCCACGAGCAGTTCCTGGACAGTGTCCATGTGGAGACAGCTGAGGTAGCTGTCCCAGTACACAGGACTGCTGTCACACCACTGGTGGAGGAGGAGATGGCTCAGGGTGGACACTGGCAGCTGGTTACTTCTGGCAGCAGGCAGTGCTCCACCCCTGCTCCGAACCCTCCCGCTGTGGTAATAGGTAACCGTTATGCTCTTCTTGATACAGGAAAGAAGGCATCACCCCCTACAGTAAAGGAGGAGAAGCCTCGTACCCCTAAGGCTGGGAGGTCTGCTGCCACCACTGCGAATAGGAAACGTAGGGTAGTGGTGGTCGGAGACTCTCTGCTGAGGGGGACGGAGGCGCCCATCTGTCGCCCTGACATTTCATCTCGGGAGGTATGCTGCCTGCCGGGAGCCCGTATCCGAGACGTTACGGAGGCATTGTCGAGGATTATCCAGCCCTCTGACTACTACCCCATGCTACTCATCCACGTGGGCACAAATGATACTGCGCGGTGTGACACTGAGCGGATCAAGAGTGACTACAGGGCTCTGGGAGTACGGGTGAAGGAGTTTGGAGCGCAGGTGGTATTCTCTTCGATTCTTCCTGTCAAAGGTAGGGGCCCAGGCAGAGACAGATGCATCATGGAGGTGAATGCCTGGCTGCGAAGATGGTGTCGCCAGGAGGGCTTTGGCTTCCTAGACCACGGGATGCTATTTGAGGAAGGACTGCTAGGCAGAGATGGCGTTCACCTTTCGAGGAGGGGAAAGACCCTATTTGGACACAGACTGGCTAACCTAGTGAGGAGGGCTTTAAACTAGGTTCGACGGGGACAGGTGAGCAAAGCCCGCAGGTAAGTGGGGAACATGGAGACCTGGGAGATGGGTCGGAAACGAGAGGGAGTGTGGGCTATATTGGCAGAGAGAAAGGAGGGTCAGGACAAAACTGGGAGGAAAGATCAAACCAGTATCTTAGATGCCTATATACAAATGCGAGAAGTATGGGTAATAAGCAGGAAGAACTGGAAGTGCTAATAAATAAATACAACTATGACATTGTTGGCATCACTGAAACTTGGTGGGATAATACACGATTGGAATGTTGGTGTGGATGGATACAGCTTGCTCAGGAAGGATAGACAGGGGAAAAAGGGAGGAGGTGTTGCCTTATATATTAAAAATGTACACACTTGGACTGAGGTAGAGATGGACATAGGAGATGGAAGTGTTGAGAGTCTCTGGGTTAGGCTAAAAGGGGTAAAAAACAAGGGTGATGTCATGCTAGGAGTCTACTACAGGCCACCTAACCAGGTGGAAGAGGTGGATGAGGCTTTTTTTAAACAACTAACAAAATCATCCAAAGCCCAAGATTTGGTGGTGATGGGGGACTTCAACTATCCGGATATATGTTGGGAAAATAACACAGCGGGGCACAGACTATCCAACAAATTCTTGGACTGCATTGCAGACAACTTTTTATTTCAGAAGGTTGAAAAAGCTACTAGGGGGGAAGCTGTTCTAGACTTGATTTTAACAAATAGGGAGGAACTCGTTGAGAATTTGAAAGTAGAAGGCAGCTTGGGTGAAAGTGATCATGAAATCATAGAGTTTACAATTCTAAGGAAGGGTAGAAGGGAGAACAGCAAAATAGAGACAATGGATTTCAGGAAGGCGGATTTTGGTAAGCTCAGAGAGCTGATAGGTAAGGTCCCATGGGAATCAAGACTGAGGGGAAAAACAACTGAGGAGAGTTGGCAGTTTTTCAAAGGGACACTATTAAGGGCCCAAAAGCAAGCTATTCCGCTGGTTAGGAAAGATAGAAAATGTGGCAAAAGACCACCTTGGCTTAACCACGAGATCTTGCATGATCTAAAAAATAAAAAGGAGTCATACAAAAAATGGAAACTAGGACAGATTACAAAGGATGAATATAGGCAAACAACACAGGAATGCAGGGGCAAGATTAGAAAGGCAAAGGCACAAAATGAGCTCAAACTAGCTACGGGAATAAAGGGGAACAAGAAGACTTTTTATCAATACACTAGAAGCAAGAGGAAGACCAAAGACAGGGTAGGCCCACTGCTTAGTGAAGAGGGAGAAACAGTAACAGGAAACTTGGAAATGGCAGAGATGCTTAATGACTTCTTTGTTTCGGTCTTCACCGAGAAGTCTGAAGGAATGCCTAACATAGTGAATGCTAATGGGAAGGGGGTAGGTTTAGCAGATAAAATAAAAAAAGAACAAGTTAAAAATCACTTAGAAAAGTTAGATGCCTGCAAGTCACCAGGGCCTGATGAAATGCATCCTAGAATACTCAAGGAGCTAATAGAGGAGCTATCTGAGCCTCTAGCTATTATCTTTGGAAAATCATGGGAGATGGGAGAGATTCCAGAAGACTGGAAAAGGGCAAATATAGTGCCCATCTATAAAAAGGGAAATAAAAACAACCCAGGAAACTACAGACCAGTTAGTTTAACTTCTGTGCCAGGGAAGGTAATGGAGCAAGTAATTAAGGAAATCATCTGCAAACACTTGGAAGGTGGTAAGGTGATAGGGAACAGCCAGCATGGATTTGTAAAGAACAAATCATGTCAAACCAATCTGATAGCTTTCTTTGATAGGATAACGAGGCTTGTGGATAAGGGAGAAGCTGTGGATGTGGTATACCTAGACTTTAGTAAGGCATTTGATACGGTCTCGCATGATATTCTTATCGACAAACTAGGCAAATACAATTTAGATGGGGCTACTATAAGGTGGGTGCATAACTGGCTGGATAACCGTACTCAGAGAGTTGTTATTAATGGTTCCCAATCCTGCTGGAAAGGCATAACGAGTGGGGTTCCGCAGGAGTCTGTTTTGGGACCGGCTCTGTTCAATATCTTCATTAACGACTTAGATATTGGCATAGAAAGTACGCTTATTAAGTTTGCGGATGATACCAAACTGGGAGGGATTGCAACTGCTTTGGAGGACAGGGTCATAATTCAAAATGATCTGGACAAATTGGAGAAATGGTCTGAGTTAAACAGGATGAAGTTTAACAAAGACAAATGCAAAGTGCTCCACTTAGGAAGGAACAATCAGTTTCACACATACAGAATGGGAAGAGACTGTCTAGGAAGGAGTACGGCAGAAAGGGATCTAGGGGTTATAGTGGACCACAAGCTAAATATGAGTCAACAGTGTGATGCTGTTGCAAAAAAAGCAAACATGATTCTGGGATGTATTAACAGGTGTGTTGTGAGCAAGACACGAGAAGTCATTCTTCCGCTCTACTCTGCTCTGGTTAGGCCTCAGCTGGAGTATTGTGTCCAGTTCTGGGCACCGCATTTCAAGAAAGATGTGGAGAAATTGGAAAGGGTCCAGAGAAGAGCAACAAGAATGATTAAAGGTCTTGAGAACATGACCTATGAAGGAAGGCTGAAAGAATTGGGTTTGTTTAGTTTGGAAAAGAGAAGACTGAGAGGGGACATGATAGCAGTTTTCAGGTATCTAAAAGGGTGTCATAAGGAGGAGGGAGAAAACTATTAATTAATTAATTAATTTAATTATTAATTAATGGAGATATCCTATCTCCTAGAACTGGAAGGGACCTTGAAAGGTCATCAAGTCCAGCCCCCTGCCTTCACTAGCAGGACCAAGTACTGATTTTGCCCCAGATCCCTAGGTGGCCCCCTCAAGGATTGAACTCACAACCCTGGGTTTAGCAGGCCAATGCTCAAACCCCTGAGCTATCCCTCCCCCCTGAGCTATCCCTCCCCCCAAGTTAAGGCAAACTTGTTCACCTTAGCCTCTGAGGATAGAACAAGAAGCAATGGACTTAAACTGCAGCAAGGGAGGTCTAGGTTGGACATTAGGAAAAAGTTCCTAACTGTCAGGGTGGTTAAACACTGGAATAAATTGCCTAGGGAGGTTGTGGAATCTCCATCTCTGGAGATATTTAAGAGTAGGTTAGATAAATGTCTATCAGGGATGGTCTAGACAGTATTTGGTCCTGCCATGCGGGCAGGGGACTGGACTCGATGACCTCTCGAGGTCCCTTCCAGTCCTAGAATCTATGAATCTATGAGAGACGAGACTGTCTGACCTAGGAATTCTCTCTGCGTCAAATGTAAAGTTACCAGCCTAAATCCTTCTGCTACCGAATTAGTTCAAAAGTTGATAACACTTTTTAAAAATAATGGTAAAAGGGTTGTTTCCCCCTTGCTCAAAATGAGGCTAAGTGGTGCTTTTTAATCTGTTTCCAAAACAAATTTGCTCTGGAAAGAGGCTTTCTACCCTGAAGATGAATGTAGGCACTGCGGCCAGACTGGCTCAGAGCCAAGGTCCATCCAGTGATGTTCAGCACTTTATAAACAACTGAAAAGGATAAAATTGTGCACCCAAAGAGCAGAATCAAAGGTGCCTCTTTGAGGGATCCCCGTGACCCTGTCCCCAGGGCAGCGCGTCCCCCCAGCAGCGCGGTGACCAGGCAGAGGCAGGAACTGGCTTTTCCTCTCCCTGCTCCTCCCCTCTCCCAGGAAAGTCACTGTCCCGGGGGGCTGCAGGGAATGGGGCTGGGCAGGGCTGGGAGCCGGGAACCTCCCTCCCCCCATTGCTCCTGCTGCCCCTGCCAGTCTCTGCCCCGGGTCCCTCCTGCCCCCTCGGGCCGGGAGCCTCGTGCCCTGGCCCGGCCTGGGGCGGTCACTCTCCCGGGGCAGGCTCGGCTCCTGCAGGCGCTGGGGGGGTGGGGGGGGCAGAGCCCGGGGGGGGGGCAGCAGCTCTGGGACTCGCAGCCCCCCCGGGAGCAGAGCTGGGGGGGAGGGAGGGGCCGCTGGGGCAGAATCACTTCCCTGCCTGGCCCCAGCCCTTCCCCCGGTGCCCCCTCACCTGCAGCCTCGGCCCGGGCTCGGCTCACAATGGAGGCGGCGGCAGCGTGTGACCCGGGAAGTCCAGCCCCGGATTTGCGGAGCCCGAGAGAGGGAGCCTGGGAGCTGGAAGCCCGGCCCCGGGATCGGCTAGTCGGGGGGGGGGGGAAGGCTCGGGGCATGCGCAGTAACCACTGCTGAAGCCGCTGCCCTCACTTGCCAGCCCCTCCCGCTCCCTGCAGCAGCCACAAGGAGGGGGCGGGGGGATGGGCGGGGCCCAAGCCCTGGTGGGAGGCGGATAAAACGGGGCGACCGGGTCCGAGGGGGGCTCCAGGGAACGGGGTGCGCGACTCTCGGAGCAGCCAGACTAAAAGCTGCCTGATGCGGGTACTTCATTGGGAGTGACACGTGCTGGAGGCTGCAGGTGTTCGGATCCCCTGGGGGGGTTTCTAAATATCACAGAGGACAATGTCCTGACTCAAAAGTTGCTGCATCCCACACAGGAAAATTGCATATCAGACCCTCATCCTGACAGAGAGAGAAAAACTGATCACAGAACTGAAACTCAGTGGTAGTTTGAGTAAAAGTCCTTGTGACTTGACTACATTTGTTATTTGCAAACAAACAAAGTCCAGACCAGTAATATAGATGTATACTTGGTGCTTTTGAGAGGCCAGTTACATGAAGCTGAAAATAATTTGTGCCAAATCAGCTGGGCAGAAGAATCGAAATAGAAAAATATGAACGAGAATTGGACATTGTTTAATAACACATTAGTAAATGTCCACAATTGTGATTGTGAGGTTGTGAACAAGAAGGCACGCTGGCTTAAACAAAATTGGTTGAAGGCAGCTATATAAAATCAGTCAATCAATCCATCTCTCAAATGCAAAAAGTGAAAATTGCTAGTTATACAAACAAATCAGCAGCTAAGAACTATAGAAAAGTGAAAAGGGAAGGACAGAAACATCAGGCGAACTCTATGGCAGCAGAGTTAAGGATGACACAGAGGGGTTACGAAGGGGTTTTTAAAGAATATTAAGAACAAAAGGAATTCTAAAAATGATTGTGGTCGATTATTAGATGGAAATGGTAGAATTGTCAAAAATAATGCAGAAAAAGCTGAAGTCTTCAATAAATATTTCTGTTTTGTATTTGGGAAATAGCTGGATATTGTGGTCATAGCAGATGATGTTGATGAAATGCTTTCCATTCCTAAAGGATTTCTGGGGGATGTTAAACAGCAGCTACTAAAGTGAGATTTTTTTTTAAATCAGCAAGTCAAGATAACTTGCATCAAGAGTATTAAAAGATCTGGCTTAGGAGCTCACTGTGCTGTCAGAGTTGATTTTCAATAACTCTTGGAACACGGGGGGGGGGTGATGTGGGTCATTATAAGCCATCAACCTGACGTCCATCCCAGGCAGGATGATGGAATATCTGATATGGGACTCAGTTAATAAAGAATTAAAGTATTTTGCTCCGGCAGCTGAGCTGCCATAAAGCATTATGTAAAATGAGTGGAAAACAGACGTGTCATAAGTGCACTATGCTGTCATAAGTGCGCTGAACTGAGTGTCATCAGAGCACCTGTTTGTTTTCTTTCCCCCTCCCTAGCCCCCAGCCACAAGAGTACAGAGCAGAATGCACTGGGTACTGCTGATGCTGTGCAACTTCATTCGTAATCAGACTCCCCCTCCCCCAGAGTTCAAATCAGGGTAGCTTGTCCGTGGTGCGGTGGGAGGTGTGGTCAGATGTTAGGCTGCATGTGTGTGTTCTTTCTGCAGGCTCTACTGACTCTGGCCGGACAGCCCATCAGGCTCCAATCAAACTGCCCAATAAATCCACAGACTTGGTCTGTAGCAAAGGGCGAAGGCACTTGGTCAGGTTTCTTGTCAACAGAGAGGAGAGCGCAGCCATTGGACTATATGCTGAGTAGCTGCAGATTGACAGCTCTGTGCCAGGTGCTTTGGGGAGATCCGCACTGATGGGTGGGTGGCGGACAGGGAGAGATTTTCTGGAATGTGTGGAATTGGCAGAGAAGATGCCACTGTGTAATGCCCCAAATAGTAAAGGAAATAGGGGCATGAAGGTGCAGTGATCCTAGCAAGGTGGAAGGGCGGGAAATGAATGTGCTGAAAGCAAAGAAATGACTGAAATATGTTGCAGTTTTGATTTTATTAGGAATTGCTCCTGGGAATGTTACATGTTGGTGGGAATATTCCAGACTGGTTTTTTTAGTAGAGTTGGACATTTAAAAAAATGAAGTAACTCCAATTGATTAAAACAAGTTACCCAGTAACATGGTGCAAAGGTAGGAGCAATGGAGCGGAGGCTGAGCATAGCCCAAGTGCTCAATGCACCTGTGTGTGTGCTGCTGGGTTCCGACACTCATGAAAGTTGGGTGCTAGGAGCTGGTCATAGAGGGACCATCAGCTCACGCTTTGCTTTTCCTGGGGGTGGAATAGCGGGGGCAAAGCCCTGCTACTTGGGAGGGGGTGGAGTCAATGGAGATTGCACTCTCCTGTGTTCTCGTCTGGGTGCAGGACATGGCTCGATGGGGCGGCTAGTCATGACTTTGGCAACAGAATAACAACAAGGAGTCTGGTGGCACCTTAAAGACTAACAGATTTATATGGGCATAAGCTTTTGTGGGTAAAAAAACTCACTTCTTCAGATGCTTATGCCCAAATAAATCTGTTAGTCTTTAAGGTGCCACCGGACTCCTTGTTGTTTTTGTGGATACAGACTAACACGGCTACCCCCTGATACTTGTTCTCCTGCACAGCTGTTTGCATCTGTACCAGATGCATCATCTCACTTTCCTGGGCCAGGCGCTCCCTTTCCATCTCTTTCTGTTCACTTATGAGACTTTCACATCACTTCAGGAAAACTCTTCTCCACACTTCTGCCCTACAAGGCCCTCTGCTGGGAGGAAACCACAATTCCAACAGCCACTTCTTTTCTCGTCTTCTTTCCGGGCCAGGCATTCAGTGGTTTATAAGGCCCCTCTATGCATGGACTGTGCATTGCAGGTGCTTGGGGAACTCAAAGATATCAGAAATCATTCTTGAGCCAACACAAATTTCCAAGACAGCCATGTTAACATATTGCTTCCGTTTCACTTTTAAATGCCAGCGTGAGAGTCTAGAACCTCTCTGCAGAGAAAGAGCCAGTGAGAATTGTGATGTGAAATGATCTAAAGTCTGTTCTGAAACCCCCCCCCCCAGCCCCCTGACAGGCTGCAGAACAACACCCACGTGTCACTGCGGATTCTCCCAGCCTGCCCCGGAAAGGGAAATGGCGGTAGCAGAGCTCGCTCGGGTAGGGATACTGAGGAAATGCTGGCGGGTTCCTGCAGACAGTGAATACACAAGAAGTGGGGGTGACTAGGGAGTTTGCTCTGAGGATGGGAGGGTGCAGGCAGAGCACCGGGAGGGGAAATGGAGTGGGATGAGGTGCGATGAACCTGCTGGGACTTGTTAAATCTGGGGCCTAGATTCTAGGAATAGACCCCTGGGGTTGGTGGAACAGGGAACAAACCAGCCTGGGCTGGGGAAACTTCGCAGACTCCGAGTGCTGGAGGGTGAGCCCACTAACCAGAGGTTCTTATGACATATGAAGGGGGCTCCCACCAGTGAGGCTGAGGGAAGATGCCCTATCCCCTGACATCCAGCTGCTGGCAATGAGGAGGGTGTTGGGCTTCCGGGGAGGGGGGAGGGGGGGCTTTATCTCCAGTTCAGCCTCTGGCATGTAGGTGTGTGATGAAAGGGTGGACCCTGCCCTCTCTGTCTGCTGGGAAGGACGAGGGGCTCTCTCTTATCTCCTCTCCCCCAATGCCTCCAGGATGCACTGAGCTGGTTGTGGGTTCGACTCCACTGACTGTGTCTCCATCTGATTGGCTCCTCTCCCCCATGAGTAGTGGGGCTGTGGCTGGGGCAGCAGGTTCTGAGTGGGGGGCTCTTGCTCTTTCAGGGCCCGGTGACCTTCGAGGAGGTGGCTGTGTATTTCACCAGGGCAGAGTGGGCTCTGCTGGACCCCGCTCAGAGAGCCCTCTACAGAGACGTCATGCAGGAGAACTATGAGAATATGACCTCGCTGGGTAAGGATTCCTGTCCCCTCGGTGCTTAGGAGGGGAAATGCAGAGTGAAGGTTCATGTCTCTCCCATAATGCAACTTGACTCTGCTCTGATTCAACAAAACCCCAATACACCAGTGACACACACACTAGAGCCCTGCCCTCCTCACTACAGAACACTCTGGGAACAGGGCACCTGAGCCGTGCAGCACAAAGTCGAACAACTTCTCTTGGCTAAGGTCAAAAGTGGGGTTAGATCCTGCATAGCAAACAGACGTTTGACACCTGGCTGGCACTCAGAGCTTACGCCACACAAACCATCACAGACTTGCCAAATCTTACCATGCCTTTGCCCTCCCTCTGAGGATTCCTTCTGAGGCATTGCCTTCACTTACTGCTCTGCAAACCCTGGAGACCACTAGCATATACGTCGCCAGACTGCTGACAGTGCTCATACGCAGACGCAGAATACGCAGCTGCGTAGGGTACCACGAAATTTGGGGCACCAAATTTCCCCAAATTTCATGGTGCCCTAGGCAGCTGCATGCTGCATACGCGCAGCACCAGCTCTGGTGGCCAGCCCCATCCCCTGGCTGCGCCCACTGAGAGGGGCTGGACCGTCCCTAGGGAGCTGTGGGGCCTGGGACAACTCCCTTTGCCCCTGCTCCGCCCCTGGCCCGCCCCCATTCCACCCCTTCCCCACAAGCCTCTTCCCCCAGCGATGGACACAGCCCGGAGGATTAGCAGGGGGCCTGCGCCGGCAGCAGGGGTCAGGCCCGACCCCGCACTCACTGGAAGTGGCAGGAAGTGGAGCAACCTGGTCCCAGCCTGCTCCACTCCACCAGCTCCCAGCCGCGTTGCTCCGCTTCCCGCTGCCAGTGAGTGCGGGGGGCGTCCTTTCCCCAAAGCCCTCACCCAAGCGACATGGCTGGGGTTGGTTCGCTCTGCTTCCTGCTGCCGGTGCCAGGCCCCCTGCTAATCCCCTGGGCCCCATGTGGGGCCCCCCAAAGCGGCCCCCCACAGCTCCTGCCTCCGCGGCCCTGCAGCCCTTGAGCGTGATGCCCTCCCCCCCCCCCCCACGGAGGGGCCAGATCCCCCCTGGGAGGGGCCAGACCTCCCCTCGGGAGGGGGGAGCAGGTGCTCTGGCTGTGTAGGGCACCATAATTTATAGGGACAGGTCTGGCAAACTCCCAAGGAGAAATTTGCTGAACGCAAAAAAAAAAAAAGCATAAGACCCACATTGTCAGAAAGCTCTCGGTGGGAGGGCTCACACAGATACATGGGGCATCTCTGGTGCAGTGGCCACAGCGTGTCCTCTTGAGCTACCCAATTCGCTTGAGAAGAGATTGCTGGACATGCTCCTTTTTTAAAACAGCCTTAGGGTATGGGTATCCTGCAAGGGAATCCCAGGTTTAGTGGGCCTCGAGGCTGCCAGCCCTGGGTTTCAAAGCCCACACTTGAGCATCTACACTCATTGGTGACCTTAGGCTAAGCATTTTTGAGCCACGCTGAATACCTGGGCTCCAGTGTCCACACGGCAGTTTGCAGGTCTGAGTCCAACCAACCATATCCCAGCCTGCCTGTTCCTCTCCATTTGCCGTGGAGCCTTCTCTCTTTATTGCACGTGGTTGTTGGGCTTCTCCAAAATGACAACCAGACAATCATCATGGAAACGCGTCCTCGTGGCCTGCTGGTGTGTTCACGGGCTGCTGAGGTACAACAGGCAATACGAGCGGAGCTGCCTGCAAGCAGACATAAAACAGAACATTATTGTCTCCGCGATTTAAGAAAACAATACAGCTCGGTGCATGAGCTCAGAGAAAAGGACTTGTGGAAACTCAAAGAGAAATAGGATCTTTTGTAAAACTGAACTTCTGTCTAGTGTGAGAGCGACGCTTCCGGTCCCAGGGGCTCCATGGACACAACTGGGTAATTGCAGTGGAAAGGGGGCACCGAGCATGGTAACTTGAAAAATCACAATTTTGCTCAAAATGACAGAATATTTTGAGCTCTGGGGGAAGGGAGCCCATGTAGGAGCCTTGACCTACTCCCTAGGCCTTCTCTGTCATTTCAAGCGTTCCACATTTTGTAGGACACAACAATTCTTGTTCTTCCGGAATGGCAAAGAGAGGCTTTATGGCCTTTGGTGGCAAGCCAGCTGTGTATGCCACACAAGTATTCAAATGTGTGGTGACTTAGCAGCACATCCATAAGGAAAATGGGCCGATCCGCTGCTGGGGACACCCTGGAAATTATACCCTTCCCGGAAATGTGAATCTCGATTTTCAGTTCCTGATAGGGGAAGAGTTTTCAGCACCTGGGATTAGGGCAGTATTCATGTGGGAATCAGTGTTCACATCTGCATGCCTCACAGCCTCCCCATGGCGTCGAATACAGGCATGTATGACTAAATGCAAACACATAAGCCACTAGGGACTCACAAGGAACACCCAACCCCTTGGCCATATTTCAGACAAATGATTTTGTCACCAGCAGACTCCATTTAGCTAGAATGGGCTACGTTTGTAAAGGGGCTACTTTCCAGCTCCTACCCCATACAGTTCCCTGTTTACAGGTGGCTCGCTACACAGCTGGGCTTGGGCGGAGCAGTGTCCTGACAGAGAAGGCGATATCAGGGTCTTGTTTGTAACACCCAGGGGTGGCTCTATGTTTTTAGCCGCCACAAGCACAGCAGCCAGGCGGCTTTCGGCGGCACACCTGCGGGCGGTCCGCTGGTCACACAGATTCGGCGGCATGCCTGCAGGAGGTCTGCCGGTGCCGCGCCTTCGGCGTACCCACCGCCGAATTGCCGCCAAAACCGCGGCACCGTCGGACCTCCCGTAGGCATGCCGCCGAAGGCAGCCTGACTGCCGCCCTCACGGCAACCGGCAGGCTGGCCCCCGCGGCTTGCCGCCCCAGGCACGCGCTTGGTGCACTGGTGCCTGGAGCCACCCCTGGTAACACCCCAGAACGTCATAGCAAGAAGATGAGTTCGTAGTAAAGCTTCATTTTTAACAGCTTGTTTCACTGTTTATGCTTCCCGGTCTCTGGTGTGAATTGCGCGTGGGGGTGGGGGGGGTTGCTAAGCTGTTCTGGTGGTGGTGGAAGTAAAGGGAGGGGGGTGCTCCAGGAAATGGGGGTGCTAGCAATCGGGGGCGGGGGACACTGTTAGTCAGGGGCTCCTGGGAGGCGGGAGCACGGAACGCTTGGAATTGTGGGGTGGAAGATGGTTGGGGATCATGACATTTGGGACACCTGGTAGCAAGCAGGGCTGCAAGACATGGGAAAGGAGGAGCCAATAGGAGCGAGTGTTTCTGGGGCCCCAGGACAAGGAGAGGGCTGAGAGCAGTGGGAGAAAGAGGAGTGGGTGTATTAGTGAGCGACAGGGCTAGCTCAACCTCTGTCCCCTTCCTGGTCTCTTTGAGCCCCCTGCCCCGCTGGCTATCAGGCCTAGTGCCTGTCCCTCTCCTGGAGTGGGATTCTGCAATTCTCCTCTTCCTCAACCAGAGGAACTAGAGTCAGTTGCTCCTGAATTACAGCATCTCATTCCCCAGCCTTCTCCACCCCCTGGGGATTTTCATGGACCCTCCCATTACACCTGACTCACTAGATTCCCTAATGCCACAACATGGGCTTTCCTAACACCTAATACACCTGGGTACCATGCTCCCTCCTATTGCTTCATCCTCTGACCCCCGCCAGCCCATGCTCACTGTTCCCAGCTTCCCTGGGACGCTGTGTTTTTCTCTTGATCTCCCTGTCTCAGAAAGAAGCAGGTGGTTTCCCTGGAGTTACATTCTGTGTGTTTTAGGGCCCCATTTGGGGATGATTGTCGGGCTGTATGTTTTCCCAGCAGAGAGGGGGTTAGTTAAATCCCTCCTCAAGCGGAATGTCCTACACATCTGAGCATCTGTGGCACTAGCCTCAGCCTATTGCTACTTTAAAATGGGCTGGGGCTAAAACAATAATGTTCTGGTCAGAAATCTCCCATGAACCCACCTGATTTCCTTTCCCCGTACAGAGTTTCCAGTTTTCACACTTGCTGTGATCTCTCCCCTGGAACAAGACAAAGAGCCGAGGGTCCCAGATCTCCACGATTCAGAGGAACGAGAGATCCTGAAAGGTGCCTGCATAGGTGAGGAATCATGAAATCAATTCAAAACCTGTTACTTCTGGCAGCAGGCAGTGCACCACCCCTACGCCGAACCCTCCCTCCGTGGTAATAGGTAACCGTTATGCTCTTCTTGATACAGGAGAGAAGGAATCACCCCCTACAGCAGAGGAGGAGAAGCCTCATACCCCTAAGGCTGGGAAGTCTGCTGCCATCACTGCGAATAGGAAACGTACGGTAGTGGTGGTCGGAGACTCTCTGCTGAGGGGGACGGAGGCGCCCATCTGTCGCCCAGACATTTCATCTCGAGAGGTATGCTGCCTGCCGGGGGCCTGTATCCGAGACGTTACGGAGGCATTGTCAAGGATTATCCAGCCCTCTGACTACTACCCCATGCTACTCATCCATGTGGGCACAAATGATACTGCGAGGTGTGACACTGAGCGGATCAAGAGTGACTACAGCGCTCTGGGAGTACGGGTGAAGGAGTTTGGAGCGCAGGTGGTATTCTCTTAGATTCTTCCTGTCACAGATAGGGGCCCGGGCAGAGACAGGTGCATCGTGGAGGTGAATGCCTGGATGCGAAGATAGTGTCACCAGGAGGGCTTTGGCTTCCTCGACCACGGGATGCTATTACAGGAAGGACTGCTAGGCAGAGATGGCATTCACCTTTCGAGGAGGGGAAAGACCCTATTTGAACACAGACTGGCTAACCTAGTGAGGAGGGCTTTAAACTAGGTTCGACGGGGACAGGTGAGCAAAGTCCACAGGTAAGTGGGGAACATGGAGATTTGGGAGATGGGTCGGAAATAGGAGGGAGTGTGGGCTATAATGGCAGAGAGAAAGGAGGGTCAGGGCAAAACTGGGAGGCAAGATCAAATCAGTATCTTAGATGCCTATATACAAATGCGAGAAGTATGGGTAATAAGCAGGAAGAACTGGACGTGCTAATAAATAAATACAACGATGACATTGTTGGCATCACTGAAACTTGGTGGGATAATACACATGATTGGAATGTTGGTGTGGATGGATACAGCTTGCTCAGGAAGGATAGACAGGGGGAAAAGGGAGGAGGTGTTGCCTTATATATTAAAAATGTACACACTTGGACTGAGATGGAGATGGACATAGGAGTTGGAAGTGTTGAGAGTCTCTGGGTTAGGCTAAAAGGGGTAAAAAAACAAGGGTGATGTCATGCTAGGAGTCTACTACAGGCCACCTAACCAGGTGGAAGAGGTGGATGAGGCTTTTTTAAACAACTAAGAAAATCATCCAAAACCCAAGATTTGGTGGTAATGGGGGACTTCAACTATCCAGATATATGTTGGGAAAATAACACAGCGGGGCACAGACTATCCAATAAGTTCTTGGACTGCATTGCAGACAACTTTTTATTTCAAAAGGTTGAAAAAGCTACTAGGGGGGAAGCTGTTCTAGATTTGATTTTAACAAATAGGGCAGAACTCGTTGAGAATTTGAAAATAGAAGGCAGTTTGCGTGAAAGTGATCATGAAATCATAGAGTTCACAATTCTAAGGAAGGGTAGAAGGGAGTACAGCAAAATAGAGACAATGGATTTCAGGAAGGCGGATTTTGGTAAGCTCAGAGAGCTGATAGGTAAGGTCCCATGGGAATCAAGACTGAGGGGAAAAGCAACTGAGGAGAGTTGGCAGTTTTTCAAAGGGACACTATTAAGGGCCCAAAAGCAAGCTATTCCGCTGGGTAGGAAAGATAGGAAATGTGGCAAAAAGCTCCTTGGCTTAACCACAAGATCTTGCATGATCTAAAAAATAAAAAGGAATCTTTTAAAAAATGGAAACTAGGACAGATTACAAAGGATGAATATAGGCAAACAACACAGGAATGCAGGGGCAAGATTAGAAAGGCAAAGGCACAAAATGAGCTCAAACTAGCTACAGGAATAAAGGAAAACAAGAAGACTTTTTATCAATACATTAGAAGCAAGAGAAAGACCAAGGACAGGGTAGGTCCAACTGCTCAGTGAGGAGGGAGAAACAGTAACAGGAAACTTGGAAATGGCAGAGATGCTTAATGACTTCTTTGTTTCGGTCTTCACTGAGAAGTCTGAAGGAATGCCTAACATAGTGAATGCTAATGGGAAGGGGGTAGGTTTAGAAGATAAAATAAAAAAAGACCACGTTAAAAATCACTTAGAAAAGTTAGATGCCTGCAAGTCACCAGGGCCTGATGAAATGGATCCTAGAATACTCAAGGAGCTATAGAGGAGGTATCTTTGGAAAATCATGGGAGACAGGACAGATTCCAGAAGACTGGAAAAGGGCAAATATAGTGCCCATCTATAAAAAGGGAAATAAAAACAACCCAGGAAACTACAGACCAGTTAGTTTAACTTCTGTGCCAGGAAAGATAATGGAGCAAGTAATTAAGGAAATCATCTGCAAACACTTGGAAGGTGGTAAGGTAATAGGGAATAGCCAGCATGGATTTGTAAAGAACAAATCATGTCAAACCAATCTGATAGCTTCCTTTGATAGGATAACGAGTCTTGTGGATAAGGGAGAAGTGGTGGATGTGGTATACCTAGACTTTAATAAGGCATTTGATACGGTCTTGCATGATATTCTTATCGATAAACTTGGCAAATACAACTTAGATGGGGCATAAGGTGGGTGCATAACTGGCTGGATGACTGTATTCAGAGAGTAGTTATTAATGATTCCCAATCCTGCTGGAAAGGTATAACAAGTGGGGTTCTGCAGGGGTCTGTTTTGGGACCGGCTCTGTTCAATATCTTCATCAACGACTTAGATATTGGCATAGAAAGTACGCTTATTAAGTTTGCAGATGATACCAAACTGGGAGGGATTCCAACTGCTTTGGAGGATATGGTCATAATTCAAAATGATTTGGAGAAATTGGAGAAATGGTCTGAGGGAAAACAGGATGTAGTTTAATAAAGACAAATGCAAAGTGCTCCACTTAGGAAGGAACAATCAGTTTCACACATACAGAATGGGAAGAGACTGTCTAGGAAGGAGTACGGCAGAAAGGGATCTAGGGATTATAGTGGAACACAAGCTAAATATGAGTCAACAGTGTGATGCTGTTGCAAAAAAAGCAAACATGATTCTGGGATGCATTAACAGGTGTGTTGTGAGCAAGACACGAGAAGCCATTCTTCCGCTCTACTCTGCGCTGATTAGACCTCAACTGAAGTATTGTGTCCAGTTCTGGGCACCGCATTTCAAGAAAGATGTGGAGAAATTGGAGAGGGTCCAGAGAAGAGCAACAAGAATGATTAAAGGTCTTGAGAACATGATCTATGAAGGAAGGCTGAAAGAATTGGGTTTGTTTAGTTTGGAAAAGAGAAGACTGACAGAGGGGACATGATAGCAGTTTTCAGGTATCTAAAAGGGTGTCATAAGGAGGAGGGAGAAAACTTGTTCATCTTAGCCTCTAAGGATAGAACAAGAAGCAATGGACTTAAACTGCAGCAAGGGAGGTTTAGGTTGGACATTAGGAAAAAGTTCCTAACTGTCAGGGTGGTTAAACACTGGAATAAATTGCCTATGGAGGTTGTGGAATCTCCATCTCTGGAGATATTTAAGAGTAGGTTAGATAAATGTCTATCAGGGATGGTCTAGACAGTATTTGGTCCTGCCATGCGGGCAGGGGACTGGACTTGATGACCTCTCGAGGTCCCTTCCAGTCCTAGAATCTATGAATCTATGAGAGTCTGAAGGGAACTGCTGGGATACTCGACAAAGACCTTGTGGGTTCGCCACGTTCAGGATTGTCCCCAGAGGGTTCGTAGCCTCAGCGCAGATGTCGCTCATGACGGCCTACCCATTCTGAGTGACACCTGGCAGTAGCTCCCTCCTTGTCCTTCCTTCCCCCTGAGTGTTTGGATGGGATCATAGAATAATAGTCAGCAGAAGAGGAGAATGAGGGGAGATTTGATAGTTGCTTTCAACTCCCTGAAAGGAGGTTTCAAAGAGGATGGATCTAGACTGTTCTCAGTGGTAGCAGATCACAGAACAAGGAGTAATGGTCTCAAGTTGCAGTGTGGGAGGTTTAGGTTGGACATTAGAAAAAAACTTTTTCACTAGGAGGGTGGTGAAGCACTGGAATGGGTTCCCTAGGGAGGTGGTGGAATCTCCATCCTTAGAGGTTTTTAAGGCCCGTCTAGACAAAGCCCTGGCTGGGATGATTTAGTTGGGGATTGGTCCTGCTTTGAGCAAGGGGTTGGACTAGATACCTCCTGAGGTCCCTTCCAACCCCAATATTCTATGATTCTGTGATTCTACCTGGGACGGGACCAAATCAGATAATCAAACATTCCGATAACCGGGAGAACGGGAAAGTGCGAGGGTGCAGCACCATCTAGTGGCCACAGGAGAAATTGCCGGCTTCTGGACCTGTGTGCACTGGTGGTTCGGTTAACATAGAAAGCTGCAATCCATCGGTGATCTTCCAGAAAACACCATCCTGGCCACTGTGGACGTAGAAGCCCTCTACACCAACATTCCACACAAAGATGGACTACAAGCCATCAGGAATAGTATCCCCGATAATATCACGGCAAACCTGGTGGCTGAACTTTGTGACTTTGTCCTCACCCACAACTATTTCACATTTGCGACAATATATACCTTCAAGTCAGCGGCACTGCTATGGGTACCCGCATGGCCCCACAGTATGCCAACATTTTTATGGCTGACTTAGAACAACGCTTCCTTAGCTCTCGTCCCCTAACGCCCCTACTCTACTTGCGCTACATTGATGACATCTTCATCATCTGGACCCATGGTAAAGAAGCCCTCGAGGAATTCCACCATGATTTTAACAATTTCCATCCCACCATCAACCTCAGCCTAGACCAATCCACACAAGCGGTCCATTTCCTAGACACTACTGTGCTAATAAGTGATGGTCACATAAACACCACCCTATATCGGAAACCTACTGACCGCTATACTTACCTATATGCCTCCAGCTTCCATCCAGGACACACCACACGATCCATTGTCTACAGCCAAGCTCTAAGATACAACCGCATTTGCTCCGATCCCTCAGACAGAGACAAACACCTACAAGATCTCTATCAAGCATTCTTAAAACTACAATACCCACCTGCTGAAGTGAAAAAACAGATTGGCAGAGCCAGAAGAGTACCCAGAAGTCACCTACTACAGGACAGGCCCAACAAAGAAAATAACAGAACACCACTAGCCGTCACCTTCAGCCCCCAACTAAAACCTCTCCAGCGCATCATCAAAGATCTACAACCTATCCTGAAAAATGATCCCTCACTCTCACAGATCTTGGGAGACACCCAGACCTCGCTTACAGACAGCCCCCCAACCTGAAGCAAATACTCACCAGCAACCGCACACCATACAACATAAACACTAACCCAGGAACCTATCCTTGCAACAAAGCCCGATGCCAACTCTGTCCACATATCTATTCAAGTGACACCATCATAGGACCTAATCACATCAGCCACGCCATCAGGGGCTCGTTCACCTGCACATCTACCAACGTGATATATGCCATCATGTGCCAGCAATGCCCCCACCATATACATTGGCCAAACCAGACAGTCTCTACGCAAAAGAATAAATGGACACAAATCTGACATCAGGAATCATAACATTCAAAAACCAGTGGGAGAACAGTTCAACCTCTCTAACCACTCAGTGACAGACTTGAAGGTGGCAATTTTGCAACAAAAAAACTTCAAAAACAGACTTCAAAGAGAGACTGCTGAACTTGAATTAATATGCAAATTAGATACAATTAACTTAGGTTTAAACAGAGACTGGGAATGGTTGGGTCATTACACTAATTGAATCTATTTCCCCATGTTAAGTTACCCTCACACCTTCTATGGGTCATCTCGATTATCACTTCAAAAGTTTTTTTTCTCCTGCTGGTGATAGCTCATCTCAATTGATTGGCCTCTTACAGTTGGTATGGCTACTTCCACCTTTTCATGTTCTCTGTATGTATAAATATCTTCTTTCTGTGTGTTCCATTCTATGCATCCGATGAAGTAGGCTGTAGCCCATGAAAGCTTATGCTCAAATAAATGTGTTAGTCTCTAAGGTGCCACAAGTACTCCTGTTCTTTTTATAGGAAGCTGCATAAGGCAAGGTTGGGAAAACGGGGTTCTGCTCCACTACATCATAATCTGTACAGTGGAGTCGCATCTTACGTGGGGGTTAGGTTCTAAAGTCAGCGTGTAAGGCGAAAATCGCGTATAGTCAAATTACCCTTGAAAATCCCTTAAATCATCCATAAAGTACAGTATACTGTACATGGTTTTGTGTATACAGTAATATGTATAAATGTATAATGTATACAGTAATGTACAGTATATAATAAAGAGTACATATGCAAAATATAATTTTACAGTACTGTATTTTTAATTACAGGGGGTAATTACAGGGGGTCGTCAGGGCTTGATAGGAGACGGAGGTGACAGAGAGCTTGGGTGATGGAAAGCGAGTCGTAGACGAAGTGGTTGGCTCTGGTTCAGCTTGAGAAGTTGATTGCATAGGCTCATCTGCTGCTGGTTGTTTTTCCTTGAAAAACATGGTGACTGTCAACTGTCGCTGTTGTCTCTTGAGCTGCTCAAACATTTCTTGATATGGTCTCAAATCGTCCGTAATACTATGTGTGATTTTGAGGCTTCGTTCCATAGAGGGATCATACTCAGAAATTAAATCATTCAAGTGTTTCGCTGCTTGGAACACTTCAGCAAATTTATGAAGATTCCAACTTGCTGGCTCTTCCTGTTCATCGTCATCATCTTCGTCTTCCGTAGACGATTTTATCAGTTCCTCTAACTCTTCGTTAGTCAATGTTTCTCTATGGCTCTCAATTAATTCTTCAATTTCTTCCTCAAGGATGTCGACGAAGCCATCACCACCCACTTGCCTGGCCTCCTGAACAATGCGTTTCACTTCTTTGTCAATGGTCGGGAAACCCTTAAAATCATTCACACATTCTTTCCATAGGTTTTGCCAACATGCATTGACTGTTTCAGGCTTGATTGCATCCATTGCCTGTTTAATATAAGTGATGCAATCGGCAATGTTGAAGGACTTCCAACACTCCATCACATTAAGATTGGGATCGGCTTCCATAGCGCTACGTATCCGTGAGAACGTAAGCCTCGTGTACGTGGCCTTGAAACAGCGAAGCACGCCTTGGGTCGAGAGGTTGGAGGATGGAGGTGGTATTGGGGGGGAGAAAGACGACTTCAATGTCGTTATGTGCAAACTGGAGTGCCGCAGGGTGGCCAAGAGCATTGTCTACGATCAGCAACACTTTAAAGTCAAGTCCTTTCTCTTTGAGGTACCGCTTGACCTCCGGAATGAAACACTTGTGGAACCAATCCAGAAATAATACTGCCGTCACCCAAGCATTTGATTGCCAGAACACAGGCAGGAGATTTTTGTTCTTGCCTTTTAGGGCATGGGGATTTGCAGCCCAGTAGAGCAAGCCCGGCTTTATTAAATGCTCAGCCGCATTGCCACAAAACAACACAGTCACATAGTCTTTAGCTGCTTTGAAACCAGGGGCTTGTCTTTCTGATTTCAAAATGTAAGTGTGGTTGGGCATTTTTTTCCAGAAGAGCCTAGTCTCGTCAGCATTAAAAACTTGTTCCGGATGATAGCTCTTTTCTTCTATGATTTTCTTTAATTGTTCGGGGTAGGCTTTTGCTGCCTCTTCATTGGCAGATGCAGCTTCACCAGTAGTCTGCACGTTTTTGAGGTTGAAGCGGTTCCTAAAACTGTTAAGCCAACCTTGGCTGGCTTTGAATTCTTTCTCATCAGAAGGCTGTCCCTCTTTGGCGGGAGGTTTGAACAGCGCATAGAAGCTAAGAGCCTTTTCTAGCAACGTGTTGCCATCGATAGGCACACATTTATGGTTCATGTCTTCCAGCCATAAGTTTAATGCCTTTTCAGTCTTCACTGAAGTCTTATCACGCACCTGGCTCGTCACCTTAGCAGTTATTGGAGCACTTGATTCCACGGCTTGACAAATTTCTCTCTCTCGAATCTTGATGGCACGGATGCTAGATTAGTTGAGGCCATATTTACGCGCCACATTGGAGACTGACATACTGTCTCTCAGTAAATCCAACACAGCAAGTTTTTCCTCCAGCGTTGGAACAGATCGCTGTTTCTTCAGTTGAGCACCAGATGAAGTAGTTGGCTTGCGTTTAGGGGCCATGTTGTACAAAAAATACGTATCTTTAAACACTAGAATCACACTCAGCGCGGCGAGATGCTTACACTATGAGAGTCATGCGGGAACTGAGACCGACTGAGGGAACAGCAGATTCACGTCTCCCATCTCACGCTCACTCCGGGGCATATGCTCATTGGGTGGAATGGTGGGTGGAATCGCCTGCACTATTTACAGCTATCTTGTTGTTTTTCTTTTTTTTTGCTGAGCGCGTATAGTTGAATTCGCGTAAGTTAAATGCACGTATGATGCGACTCACCTGTAATGACTCAACCCGATAGGACACCTCCTGTGCTACACTGCTACTGGTGACCCTCTCAAACAGGTCCCCGCAGTTCCCCAGCCTCCCCCTACCAGGAGGCAGGTATGAGAGGCTTGTTATCCCTAACCGACAGAGGGAGAACCGAAGGCTGAGAAAGGCGAAGGGCCTTGTCTTACATCACACAGCCTGTCAGGGCAGAGTTGGGAACAGGACCCGGGTGTCCTGACTTTCAAACTAACCATCAGTCTGGAGTTTCACACACTGAATGATCAGAACAAAGTGACCTCGAACGAGCTACAGACCAACCACCATTCACAGTGATTATTCAGCAAGTGTTGTAGAAGCACTAGCACGTCAGAGAGAACCAGGACCGGCTCAGAGGCAATCCATGGTGAGAAGGAAGGAGAACAATTCACCAGGCAGATGATTGGTTCTGGCTTATTTGCTGGGCCTTAAAAGAGAACAACAAAGTCCTGAGTCTCCTCCCTGTCACTAGATCCCCTGCTCAGCCAATCAGCATTGAGACTCTGGTGGGAGGCTGAGGGTTCCCCAGACGGCCCAGGGATGGCTCAGGTCACCAGTGAGGATCGCTCTCAGAGCAGTCTTCCTGTCCCATCTCTTTGGGAGGGCCTCCCTCCACGAGGGCTAGAGAGCAGCCCCCTCCTCGCCAGTGGAAGGAGGGAAGTAGGAAAAAGGGAAACCAAAAAAGACAAACCCCAATGTCCCCATGACTCTAAGGGACAAAGGCCTAGGTGGGGGGAAAATTCTCCCACCTTAACCTAGAGTTTTCCGTGCCTTGAATTTGGCCAGCACCAGGTGGATCAGGCTGCCTAGGTACCAAACCTCTCTGGGGCTCTTACCTGCTCTACAGGGACGTCTGTCTTCTCGCTAAATTAGCAGTGGGAAAGGGGAACACTGAAAAGAGGCTCCTCGCGCTCACATACATGACCCAGAATTCTCTCTCAGTCCTCGAGGAGAGACCTCCAGAAGGAGACTCCCTGCAGCAAAGCCACGGGGGTCTCTGAGATCGCCCCAGCCCTGCAGCCTGTCCTACCTGGCCATTGTCATGGTCTCTCTGTGAGATCACCGCCTCCCGACCTCCTTTAACCAATCAGCAGAGGTGCTGCAAAAGGCCCTTGTGATGTCACTGCCACACCCACCCCTGCTCTGCAGGGCTAATGTCCTGCCCCTGGCCAGCCCCTTTGCGTGTTTGAGCTGCTCCCCCTGTGTCACCCCCACGCACTCAATGTTAGTGCTGGGGATTGAGCAGGCGACACATGGACACATCAGAGGCTGCTCAATGTGGCACACTCAGTTTTGCAGAGATTTGGAGACTTTAAGGCCAGAAGAGATGGTTAGATCATCTCATCTGACCCCTCTGCACACCACAGGCCTCCTGTATGGCGCAGTAGCGAGTTTTGGACCAAAGCAGACTCTGGAAAGGCACCTCATCAAGGGATGGAGAAAGCACCACTTCCCTTGGTAGTCTGGAGGAAATTGATGCTGTGGGGGGCAGGGAATTGACCCCAAGGCCACACTTGTGAGTCTGTATCATAACACACACGCACAACAGCACTCCGCAAAGTTTGTACACGTCACCTTAACTCTGATGTTTCCTAACGTTTAAAGGCCTGGTCTCCATGGTGTTCTTTGTGCTTAGAGAACTATTTTGGGGAGAGAAGCACTAGTTTATTTGTTATTGCGAGGGGGCCCCCCAGGGTGCAACCTGGAGGTGGGGTACCGCCGAGCCCTCTGTCTCACCAGCCTGGGCTCCCTCTCACAATGTGCTGCTGTGAGAAGATGCAGATCGCTCCCGGCCCTGCACTCACACAAACCTTTACACAGGCAGGGACACACCCAGCTGCAGGTACTATGAAGTTTCTCCCCAGCTCCACAGCCTAGGTCCCCAGCGCTGCACCGTCTTGCCCTGGTCAAAAGCCTGATCGGTATCAGTTTATTACCCAGTCTGCCCCTCCCTCCAAGGGCTGGGGCTGGGCAGGAAAGTGACTCTGGAGCTTCAGTTCTCACAGCCCCGGGAGAGGGGAAGCACCTGCCCTCAGCTCTGGGCCAGATCTGCCGCTGGGGCCAAAGCAGAGGGTTCTTTTGGTTTAGTTCTTGAGTAATCTGCGTTGAGCTGTACGCTCACTACTTATAATCACTTCAAGCCTACCTTTGCGTAGTTAATAAATATGTGTTATATTCCCCCCTAAAACAGTGTGTTGGATGAGACTGGCTGTAAAGACCCACTCATCTCTGAACCCAGTGTTTCTGGTGGGGATATAGAAACTGGAAGGCCTGAGGAAACTGCTTTGATGACTTCTTGTAGCCAGTGGGGTGAAGCAGAAGTTGCTTTTGTTGCTGGTTTGGAATATCCTAGGGAGGATTAGCCACCGGCCTTGGGGCATCTGCCCTATTTCTCAGCAGTTCGTCCTGAATTTGGCACCCTCAGTTGTGTCCCACAAAGCCACCACGGTTACACCATGAAAGACATATCAAGGACTGGTGACATCACCATTCTCACCTGACTCTGCACAGACTGACCTGGTGGCTGGGGGAAGGGTCAGAAACATTCTGTGCACGTTTGTCCATCTGTCCCCTTCTCCTCCCGTCCCAGGTTCTGGCTGCAGATTTCCCCAGACACTTTACCCCAAAGCACACTGGCTCAGATTAAAACATGAAACAAGATTACTAACTACAGAAAAATAGAAGTGAAGTGATAAGTGATATCAAACTGATCAAAGCAGATTACCTAGTAAATAAACAAAACTGCAAACGAAGCCTAAAAGACTAGGAAGATTGGGTATGATTTAGCAATTGCTCACCCTGACTGATGACACAAGCAGGCTTGCAGATGCTGAAGGCACAAGCTGCACTTGCTTTCCAGCTTGGGCTCCCCACCCCGCTCCAAGTCATTTTCTTTCGGAGCATCTCTCAGGTGTTCAGCAACGGGAGAGTAAAGAACAACTGATGATGTCACTTCCTGCCTTAGAGAGCTGTTCCATGTGGCAGAACATAGGCATGCGCAGCACATTTCAATAGGGTGTGCACCCAGGGAGCCCTGCCCTAGTCCAGCCCTGCCCCCATCCACTCCCTCCTACTTCCTGCTCCCTGACTGCCCCCCTCAGAATCCCCAACCCCCCCGCTCCTTGTCCCCTGACTACCCCCTCCTGGGACCCCTGCCGCTAACTGCCTCACAGGACCCCACCCCCTATCTAAGCCTCCCTGCTCCTTGTCCCCTGACTGCCCCCCTAGGACCCTACCCCCTACCTGTCCCCTGACTGCCCCGACCCTTATCCACACCCCCACCCCCAGACAGACCCCCCGGGACTCCCACGCCACATCCAACCACTCCCCGCCCCCTGACAGGACCCCCAGAACTCCCGACCCAAACAACCCCCCCTGCTCCCTGCCTGCCCCAACCCCTCTCCACACCCCTGCCTCCTGACAGCCCCCCCAACTCCTGACTCATCCAACCCTCCCCTCAGCAACTTGTCCCCGATCACCCTTCTCCAGAGACCCCCACCCTAACTGCCCCCCCAGGACCCTCCTTGCTCCCTTTCCTAGTGGGTGTCACCCAGGTGTAACTACATTTGAAATAAAGATACATAGTCAATATTCATAACTTCAGCTACCAAATTGATACATGCATGCAAATAGGATACTCATATTCAGCAAGTCATAACTTTTCCAATGATACCTTATACGACCCATCTTGTACAAAATGCATCCTAATGACGACGAATCTGGGGTGTAGTGTCAAAAGCAGTTTCTCTCTCCCTTCCCCCAGCAGGCTGGCAGGAAGGCCCAGAAGTTCAGCAGCCCGGGCTGCAGCAGGGAGGAGGGGCTGACCAGGACTTCTCCTCTGCCTGGGCTTTGCTGAGACCAGGCAAAACCAGAGGGTCACTGATCAGCTCCGGGCCAGCTGCTGCTGGAACCTGCTCCCAGACATGGGCAACTGGATACTTGGGAACCAAATGCCACTGCTGGGTGTGGAAAATAGGAAATGGAGTTTTTACTATGGCCAGCCCAAGTCAGGGCACTGAGAGAATTTCCCTCCTATGTGGAGGAGTCTCTGATGGCCAATGTGGTGTTAGCTCCAACTGAAGCGTTTTCCATGCTAAGGACATCTGAGGGACTCTTCCCTGTGTGGGTTCTCCCATGCTTAATAAGGCTTGAGCACTGACTGAAACTGTTCCCACAGTCCAAGCATTTAAAGGGTTTCTACTCCATGTGTGTTTGCTAATGTAACGGGCTGATGGTGCACTGAAACTTTTCCCTCAATAAAATAACTTATATGGCCTCTCTCCTGTGCGGATTCTCCCATGATTTATAAAGCCAGACTGCCAACTGAAGCTTTTCCCACAGTCCAAGCATTTCTCGGGTTTCTTTTCTTTGTGATTTGTCTGCTGGGCTGTGGTTTTCTTGGGACCATTGTCTCCTCTCCCACATTCAATGGATTCATCCACTTTCTTCCATGGGCTGTTTCCCAGCTTCCTCTCTGACCTGTGCCGATTACGCCAGGCTTTTCTCTGTTCCAAGCACTGGGAAAAAATAGTGTCCAGCTCTTCAAGGTCCCCTGCAGTTCCACTTGGTCAGGACCTTTCTACTGTGGATTCCTGTCCTCATTGTCTCGTCACCTGCTGGGGGAGAGAGAGAATCCAGGCAGGAGTCAGTGCCTGGGCTGGTAGAAAGGACACAAAGGGGAGTAGCAAAGAGGGAAAACACAACACAATAACTGTTGGGAGACTGAGCAATTGGATTCTGTCTCCACGCCCCATCCAAACACTCCCAGGGAAGTGAAGTCAGGGAGAAAACTCCTGACAGGGAACAGGGTGGGTGGGAAGCCATGAGCGATATCTGCCATGATGATACGACACCTGCTGACCAGCGCCTGACCTGGGTGAGACGAGGCAGAACTGAGAGGGGCTCACACCACATTTTGGGGATTTTCAGATTTTTCCTTCATTTGCCAGATAGTTTCTGTGTCAGTGTCACTGACTCCTCACCTGTGCAGGTGCCTCTTGGGATCTTCCTTTCCTCAGAGGCCTGGAGATCCGGGACCCACCGCTCTTCTCCTGCTTCCAGCCGGGCGATCAGGGCAGGTTTGGGAATGGGGCGTCCTGCTCAGGGGGTGAAATCAGGTATGAGCAGAGTGCACTGAGGATTGGTGTGTATTTGTCACAAACGGCACATCTTGAGTTTCACCTGAGCCCATGATTTGCTGGTGGGTTGTGGGATGTGAACAGATGGGAACATGGTCACTGAGCCCCCGTGGGAGAGGCCGATGTCTGGAGGGAACGGGAAGTTCTCACAGCGTTACTGGGAGTGTTCAGGGTCTGCGGGCTCTGGGGGACTTGCTGAGGCACACACAGCTCTGGTGTTAAACCCCTGCCTGTGTCTGAACCCCCAGAGCCCTCCCCACACACGGAGCCAGTCCCAGGAAGGGAGGTGCACAGAGATCCTGTGTGTGAGTGAGAATTAATGCAGAGAATAAGACACTGCTTCTGCCTCCGGGAAAGCTGGAGGGATGGGGATGAATTAGCATGTCCATTAGGTCCATGACTCCCCTATCGCATTGGAGGGGGGTTGGACGTGAACGCCTCTCTCACACTGGCGCTGTGGACTATGCGACCCATTCCCCTCTAATGTAGCTGACCAGAGGCAGAAATACAGGCCCTGTGGCTTCACATAGCTGAGGGGACAGGAATCCTTACCCAGCGAGGTCACAGTCTCCTAATTCTCCTGCATGACGTCCCTGTAGAGGGCTCTCTGAGCGGGGTCCAGCAGAGCCCCCTGCCCCGCGGTGAAATACACAGCCACCTCCTCGAAGCTCACCGGCCCCTGAAACAACAGATGCCCCCCCACTCAGTGTCTGCTGCCCCAGCCACAGCCCCACTATTCATGGGGGAAGAAGCACAACAATAGGATGGCTGTGGGAGGGCCAGAGGAGCAGAATCCCACCCCAGCCTGCCCAGAGTGGCCAGGAGGCTGCAGGGAACAGAGAGAAGGTGAGAGATCCTTGTCCTCCCAGCAGACAGAGGAGTGTGGGGTCTTCTCATTTCCCACCCACCTACTAGGCACAGGGTGATGTGGGAGGCAGAGCTCTGGGCAGGGGACAGGAATCCCAGCACCTTCCCTTTGTATTTCACCGAAGTCTCTGCCTAGGGGGTTCAGGCTCCAGTGCACTGGTCTGTTTTCCCAGCCCTGTCCAGGGGGTTGTTTCCAGTTTCAGAAATGTGGGAATGTTCACACACTCCTAATGGGTCTGTTCATAAACCAGGCCCTAGGCTGAGCATGTCCCAGCAGGTTTATCAGTCCCTGCCCCCCCCCACCTCAGCCTGAGTGTTTCCTGACCCTCCCCCTCTACAACAACCCTCCCCAGCATTTCCCCCAAAATCCCCTACCTGAGCTGGATCCACCACAGCCATTTCCCTGCCCCGGCCCCTAGGAAGATGGGATGATCTGTAGCAAAACTGGGTCATTATTCTGCAGCCTGTCAGGGTGAGAAGGGAAGTTCGGGAGGTTTCTGAATTAGTGTTAGTCCATTTCACACCCCGATTCCCCCCAGGCTCTGTCCCTGCAGACAGACACTCTAGACTCTGCCATGCTGGGAGAAACCTCAGTGACGTTATTACAGCACAGACCCGACCTCTCCCCCAGGACTAAACCCACCAGACGCTATTACACTCTCCCAGGAACAGAGTCTCTGAGCCAAACGCCAGAAAAGAGCAGAATCAAAGGAGCCCCTTTGGGGGATCCCCCGACACTGTCCCCAGAACAGCCCATTCCCTCAGCAGTGCAGGGACCAGGCAGAGGCAGGAACTGGCTTTTCCTCTCTCTGCCCTTCCCCTCTCCCAGGAAAGTCACTGCCCCGGGGGGCTGCAGGGAATGGAGCTGGGCAAGGCTGGGTGCCCGGAACCTCCCTCCCCACTGATTGCTCCAGCTGCCCCTTCCAGTCTCTCCTCTCTCCCTCCTGCACGAAGAGCCGGTCACTGTCCTGCATTCCCGTGGGCGTTTCCTCGCCAATAGCTACAGCCACTGCTAACGGGGTGAGCCTGGGTGTGTTGGGCAGCAGTTCTGAGCCGCGCAGACACTCGGGGCAGAGATGGGGCGAGCAGGAGCCATTTCTGCAGAGTCACTTTCCTGCCTGGGCCCAGCACTTACCCCAGATCTCTCGTATCACCTGCAGTCTCTGGCTCAGGAGCTGATACCAGCAGAGCCCAGGGCTGCCCCAGGGGGATAGTTCCAGACCCAGGAGAAAGTCCCCCCTTGGCTGGGCACAGCTGGTCTGGGATCATAGTGATGGTCTGTCCCAGCACAGACCCCGCAGGGCAGCAGCAGCTCCTCAGCCCAGGCCCCCAGATCCCAGCAGAGGCAGCAGCATCTGCCCCAGGAAGCCCTGCGAGCTCCAGGGCTCCAGTATCCTGAGCTCAGAGAGAGACGGACACCGACTCCTCGGCCTGAGCAATGACCAGAGCCTCTGCTGGGGGCAGCTAACGACCGAGCCTCCCTGCGCTGCCCCCGCAGCCCCCAGGGACAGTCAGGCCGATGCTGATCTCATTTGCCCCTCTGGACCCATAGCGGAACCGGAGACCCAGTTCAACCCAGGATTTAGTACATGAACCAGAACCGAATCTCACCCATGCATTTGTTTTACCGACTGAACCAGAACGGAACTGAACAAAAAAAGGAGGGTGGAGGGGCTGTTACCAGTTAAAATAAAGATTCAGCATTTTTAAAGCTCATTATTTTTTTAAAAGAACCTATGGAGATCTTATTTTCATTGTAAGAGAAGACAACAGACTAGCCAGCGGGCTGGTGATGGCCCCAGAACGGCCTGCCCCAGGACAGTGAGACGAGAAGGGGGCCAGCCCACAAGAGCAGGGAGGGAGCGGGGAAGCTTGGGAGCTGCCTGCACACCATGGGAGGCAGAAGGGGGCCCAGAGGTAGATGACGCATCTCTGAGATGCCCCTGGGGAGAGAAGTGGTTGGATGCTCCCTGGGCCCTGAAGTTCATAATAACTCTTCAAGTCCAAGGGCAAAGGTAACAGCTCCCCAAACCTCTCCCCTTGACGTGCCTCCTCCCACCATCCCCACCCCTGGGGCAACTCCTCCCTCCAGTTGCCCCACTTGAGGCAGGGTTCATGCTCCAAACTCCCTTCCCCACTGAAGCCACCTCCCAGCCCCCTCCGGGGCACTGTCTGATACCCACGTCCACCCCTCCCCCTTCCCCTCCCCCTCCCCCAGACAGCTCTGTTTCTCTCACACATATATCTTAATCCTAGACATCAACCCCCCACTGTCAGCAGAGGACAAAGTCAAGGCAAAATTTCATGACACCAAAACATGGATGAAGATGGAAATGTCTGAGTCAGAAATAATGATGTCAGAGAGTCAGTCAGACACGTCTGAAATTGAAAGATGAATTGGAATTTCTTCTGAACGCTTGTGAAATCTCTAAAAAGGAAGCAATATCTGGATGATGGAGAGCCCAAAAAACGAATAGGCCAATTCCTGATTCATTCGCAGATGGGCTACGCCTCCATAAGAAAGAAAACATACTGAACTACTGGGAACATCTGAAAAATGTCATGCCCACGCTAAATCAACTAGCAAAATTCATACTGGCACTAACAGCAACACAAGTGAGCATCAAAAGAAAACTTCTAGGCCTCAAATGTATCCTTTCTCTGCAGAGATCCCAAAAGCAAATGCTTAAATATGTTTTTTTAGGTTTCTCAAACAGATTGTTTAGGGAAAAAAATAATCATGTATATTTGACAACACAAAAACACTAGGAAAACTCACGTAAAGTTTAAGTTACGAAATAAATAAATAATCAAAAATCAAAACAGTTTCCATTTTAAGTTGCAGCTGGATTTACCTCCACTGAGATTGATATAGGATTTAAACCAGTAACTGAACTTCTATTTTTGTTTCTTTGGGTGGCTTGAACCGGAAATGAAACTGAACGTATTCAATGGAACTGAACCTGAACATGATTCAAACTAAAAAAAAAAAAGGCCAGTTGGGCTCCCTGCCTGCTGTTGCTAGCAACGACTGGTTGACACAGAAATTGGAGCAGGGCCCTGTTCAGTTCTGTCAGCCCCAAACATTTATCATTCAGCAGTCAGACCCCCAAATAATGAGATTGTCTTAATAAAACAAAGACTAAATTAGGAGCCGGGGGTGCGCATGGCGGGTGGGAGGGTATTTGCCTTGTAAACTCTGAGCCCTTAGGGGGAAGTCTGATGGCGCCCCCCATGCTTGTTTGACCTAGGGATGTAAATATCAATTACAACAGGTAACCGATTGTGACGCAGCAGGGAGTGGGGAGTATTGACCTGGGAATGTTGCAGGGGAGTTTTACTGGGACTGTGTGTGGGATGGCAACCAAGTCCCAATAAGAATCTTGCTGCCTGTTCCTGACAGGGATTTCCAGCCCACAGTGTCTGGCAAAGCAGCCCCAGCTGTCACACCACACACCCACTATGTCTCTTCCGCAAGTCTCCATTGTTGTGAAACCAGGGCATCTGTCTGCATTTGAAAGCAGTGTTGTCAAGGCTGGTAGCTGTGAGAGTTAACTCAGTGGGCCAGATACATGCTGGGGGAGGTTTAGGTTGGATATTAGGAAAAACTATTTCACTAGGAGGGTGGTGAAGCACTGGAATGGGTTACCTAGGGAGGTGGTGGAATCTCCTTAGCGGTTTTTAAGGTCAGGCTGACAAAGCCATGGCTGGGATGATTTAGTTGGGGATTGGTCCTGCTTTGAGCAGGGGGTTGGACTAGATGACCTCCTGAGAGGTCCCTTCCAACCCTGATATTCTATGATTCTATGGGAGACATGAGAACCCAGGAGGGGGGTTAGGGCTAGGTGACACCTTCTGTCCGGGGAAACTGGACAAAGGCTGGAGGAGGAGCCGGGGCGGGGGGGGAGGGGGAGACTGGGTGAGACGGCTGGAGGGGGTTTCAGTTTGGAGCTGGCTGGGGAAACGGAGGGAGCCCCAGGACTGGGGTCTAAGCTCCCTGCCCCCCAGAAGGACTTGACTGAGGGGTCCTGGTTGTACCTACAACCTCTGTTTGGGACTGTGTTCCTGTTGTACAATAAACCTTCCATGTTACTGGCTGGCTGAGAGTCCCGGTGAATCGCAGGAAGTAGGGGTGCAGGGGCCTGACACCCCCACACTCCATGACACCGATTAAAATTATATCATATAACCGGTTAACCCTTCGAGGTCTGTCCAGTGGGCTGGCGCAGGGCAGCCGGGGCTGGGGTCCCGCCGACCAGGTATGGCAGGGTCTGCTCCAGGCCGGCTTGCCCGCCGCAGACAGGCCTGGAGCCACTCCAGCGCGGCTCTGTCCAGGATCCTGCCTGACCACCAGGGCTGGGGCTGCTCCACACCCCCCAGCCCACTGCGGCCGGGTCTCAGGTACGGCCAGCCCGCTGCGGCCGGGACTCCTCCAGCCCAGGGGGGCTGGCCAGCTGGCGGGGTTAACTGGCAAGGTCCGGTTAACCGGTAAGCAAACCGGTAAACCCAGTACTTACCAGTTAACCTTTTATATCCCTGGTTTGACCATGTCTAGGGAAAAAGATTCCCAGTGGCTGCTGGCCGGGGCAGCCCCTCCCCTCTCCTACCCCATGGGCTGGGGGAGCTGCCATTGTATCTCTCCCCATCCCCCTTCCGCCTCCTGCCCTCTGGCTCTGCCCTCCCCAGCCAGCCTCCGCTTGCTCCATATTCTCCCTCCAGCCCCCCCACAGCCCCTCCCCCACATCCCCCCTTTCCTTCCCTTTATCCGACACTCAAAGTTTCCCTCTAGTCCAGCTCTGCTCCCCTGAGCCCCAGAATTCTCCCCCTGCCCCAATACCTGTGTGTTCCCCCAGCCTCCCTCCAGCAGCCCCACATCCCCATGGCCCCCTCCCACCCTCAGTATCCCTGTTCTTCCCTCCTGCCCCCTTCCACATCCCCCTTCCCCCTCCTGCCCCCTTCCACATCCCTGTTCCCCCCTCAATGCCCTCTGGCTCTCACATCCCCTGCCCCTCTTCAACCCCCTACAGGTGTAGTGTATTAAACTGCTCCCCGTAGGAATGTGCCATTACCTGGCGGCGGCGCTCAGACATTGGTCCCCCTGCCTGGGGTCATGTAGTAATTTTGTTGTCAGAAGGGGGTCAAGGTTTGAGAACCGCTGCTCTAGTCTAACCCCCTGCCAAGATGCAGGGTTTGTTGTGTCCAAGACAGATGGCTGCCCAGCCCCCCTTTTGAAAACCTCCACGAAGAAGCCTCCATGACCTCCTGAGGCCTCTGTTCCATCGTCCTACTGCTCTTACGGTGAGGCAGTTTCTCCTGGGATTGACTCGAGATCTGTGGTGCTGCAGTTTGAACCCACGGCCTCTTGTCAATGCTGCTTGGAGCAGATACAGGCCTTGGCTGTGCAGTGCCGGGCCCTGGATTGGAACCCGGAGCTGATGTGGGTAGGTTGATTTTATAGAAATGCTGTCAGTTCCCCTCTAAGTCAGGTTTGTGGGGTTTTTATCAGTGTGCTGCCACCTTCAATTGTCAACTTCTGGGCATTGACTAAAGTGTTCTTAAACATCACTCAATTCTCAGTCACCTTTGTTCGATTTAGATCCTTCTTCTGAGCTCATTGGCTCAATTCATTTCCAGTTTTATGAAACTGCCCTTTTAAAAGCACAAAATATACATGTATGTTACTGGTCTGGTCTCTGTTCGGTGTTCGTATATAACAATGTGCTCAAGTCACAAGGACTTTTACTCAAACTACCTGTGATGTTTAGTTCTGTGATCAATTCTTTCTCGGTCAGGACGAGGTCTCATATGGCATTTGTGTGGGATGCAGCAACTTTTGAGTCAGGACATTGTCCTCTGTGATATTTAGAAACCCCCCAGGGCAGTGGTCCCCAACCTTTTTGTGGCCAGTAGCACATTCATGTTTTCAGAAGAGTGTGGCGGGCACCAACAATTTTTCAAGGCTTATTTTGTATTTGTACATTAAATAATACGAAAAACATCATATTTAATATTACATAATATATGAATCCAGAGAGAAGACAGAAGCCGGAGAGAAGCCATGAGAACAGAGAACACCGGCGCCCGCAGCCCCATAGTACTCTGTCCCCAGCAGGTGCGGGGCCCCGGCTTCTCTCCCCTGCTGGGCACTAGGCGGGCCCCGCGCCTGCCGGAGACAGAGAACACCGGCGCCCGCAGCCTGCAGCCCCAGAGTTCTCTGTCCCCAGCAGGCGCAGGGCCGCGGCTTCTCTTAGGTTTAACCCACGGCTTCTCTCCGGCTTAAGCCGCGGCTCCGCGCCTGCCTGGGACCGAGAACACCGGCGCCCGCAGCCTGTAGCCCTGGAGTTCTCTGTCCCCGTCAGGCGCGGGGCCGCAGCTTCTCTCCCCTGCTGGGCACTAGATGGGTGCACATAAATGCCCCGGCGGGTGCCAGGGCGCCCGCGGGCACCACATTGGGGACCACTGGAATACAGGTTTCTTAATGGCACTATAATAGCACCGATGTGCAGGAATTAATCTAGGGAAATCATGAGTTAGTCTCACTTTCCATAACATTTAATACAGCTCTGTCCTTGTCACATTCCCCTTTTCCTCCCTTTTCTTTCATTCTGTCCTTTTCTACTCACAATTTTCCTAGCCCTCCCTTCCCTTCCCTGTGTGTCTCCCCCGCTCCTCTCCTCTCCTCTCCGTCACAGATCTTCCTCCTTGGCTGCTCCATTCTTTTCTCCTGATTTTATCCCTTCTGCTCTTGCTGCCCCCTGGCCGGTTCCCCTGTCAGGGATACTTTCCTTTCACTCTTTTCATTTCTATTGTTCACTATTTCTCCAGGATTCTCTATTTGTTCTTGTTTTATTTTAATTCACATTTTCTTCTTGATTCTCTTCCCTCTGGTTAAACCCGCCCTGTCCCGGCCTCTCCCATATTCCCAATCTCAGGAGTTGTTTGATCACCTTTGCTGTGTGTGTGTGTGTGGAACAGATACAGTGGTACCCACTCTCCCATCGTTATAGGGGAAGGTGGCTTTGGCCCCTGTGGCCGGAGACCCCAGTGAGATCTAATGACACAGATTGGTACAAAACGCTCCCTGCTACTGCAGAGCTTCCAGCTTCTCCCCAGCCCCCAAACCCTGATTGATTAATCCGGTGTCCCTGCCATCCCCACATCTGCCTATCCCCAGCCAGCTGTAAGTTCTGCCCCTTCAGGGCACCTCTGCTACTCCTGGCGCTGCACAGAGGGATGGGGGAGGAGCTTCCAGGGGTCATAGAGATGAGGAGCCAGCATATGTGCTGGAACGAGGGGTGCACCCCTGGCAGAAAGTGGTTTCCATCATATACAGGATTTATAGTTTGGTTCAATGCGGCTCTCAGCTCCAGGGCCGGCTTTAGCAAGAGCGGGGCCCGATTCCTGGGGGTGGGGCTTGCCGCAAGCCCCGCCCCCAGGAATCGAGCCGCACTCTGGCCGGGTTTGCCGGGCTTGGGTCCGGCCCAGAGCCCCTCAGCGGCCGGACCCGAGCCGCGCCGCGGGGGCCGGGCCGGGGGGCACGAGCCGAGCCGCGGGGGCCGGGCCGGGGGGCCCGAGCCGAGCCACGCCATGGGGGCCGGGCCCAAGCCGGGCCGGAGCCGCGGGGGCCGGCGCGCTCGGCCGGAACCGGGGCCAGACTAGGCCGTGCCTCCCCGGAGCCCTTCTCGCGCCCCCCGCCACCCCAGCTTACCTGGTGCTGCCTGCCCGCCCCTGCTTCTTTTCAGACTTCCCGCGAACCTCTGATTCGCGGGAAGCAGGGGAGGGGGAGGAGCAGGGGGCGGAGCGTTCAGGGGAGGGGAGGAGGGGGAAGTGAGCTGGGGGCAGGGTGGAGAGCTGCAGCGCGGTGCCCTCTTAGCGTGGGGCCCAATTCAGCCGAATCGGCCTAAAGCCGGCCCTGCTCAGCTCCCCCACTATAAAAATGATTCCAGCCCCCCTGGGAGCCAGCTGCTGGGGAGGGAGGTACTCCAGGGTCACAGAGACTGAGATGATAGTAGCTAGAGCAGAGGTGGATTTACAGTGAAACACAGGGTGCCCTGGCACGGGGCCCCCCAATGACAGGGCGCACCAGGGCCGGGCAGCTGTGGGGGCAGAAGTCTTGGTCCTGCCGTCTCCTGGGGCTCCTGCTGCAGGGTAGGCTCCGCTCGCCCCCACCGGTAGCCAAGCTCCCCCCTCTCCCCCTCTTCCCCCGAGCGCGCCACATTCCCACCCCTCTCCCCCCCATCCCAGCGCTTCCCCTGCCGCCGAACAGCTGTTTGCCACGCTCCAGGTGCTCTGGGAGGGAGAGGGAGGAGCAGGGCCGCAGCCCACTCGGGGGAGGAGGCAGAGAAGAGATGGGGGCAGGGCCTTGGGGAAGGGGGTGGAATCGGGGCAGGGTGGAGCAAAGGCAGGGCCCCTGCACTCCCTCTACACATACCCTCCCCCCAGCGGTGAGCCGTTCAGGGCAGGGTGCTGGGAGCACCCCCCATGAACCCAGCCCCCACCCCCAGCCCTCTGCCCTGACTCCTGCACCCCCCACACATCCCCACCTGCACCCCTCGCACCGAATGGGAGCTGCCCCAGGTAAGCGCTCCACACCCCAACCTCCTACCCCAACCCTGAGCCCCCTCCCTCACCCTAACTCCTGGCCAGACCCTGCACCCCAACCCCCAGCCTGCTCCTACACCCTAACTCCCTCCCAGACCCTGCCCCCCCACCCTGACTCCTGCACTCCCCTCTCACCCCTCAGCCCTCCCTGAGTCCTGTACCCCCCTCACACACACCCAGACATGACTCCTGCACCCCCTTCACAGCCCCAGCCCACTGCCCTCCCTGACTCCTGCAACCCCCACACCGCCTGCCCCCCACACCCTCAGCTCCCTGCCCTCCTGCACCCCCCCCCACATCCCCACCTGCACCCCTCGCATCAAATGGGAGCTGCCCCAGGTAAGCGTTCCACACCCCAACCTCCTGCCCCAACCCTGAGCCCTCTCCTGCACCCTAACTCCTGGCCAGACCCTTCACCCCAACATGTTTTTTTACTTTTTTTTTTATAAAGCGCTCTTATCCAAAGCGCTTTACAATAGTTAGCTAACGGTACAAACAATATTTGGAAAGATCATTACGTGGTCCACTGAGACCCCCAGCGATTTTCAAGTGGTCTGTGGAAAAATAAGTTAGACTAAAAAAACAATCAAGGTACCTCACTTTATTTTCATTTACTTGCTATTACTTATAGGAGGAGGTTGAAGAAAAAAAGAATGAAAAACGGGGACGGGGGAGATAAGAGAGAATGTTCTTTTTCTTGGCTGGGTCCCAAGGAAGGACCCTAAAAATGAACCTGAGCACAGGGCCCCCCTAACTCTAAATCCACCGCTGAGCTAGAGAAGCCCCCCACAATTAACCAGTGACACTGTCTGAGTCTGGATGCTCAGAATCATCCTGGATCACAGAGAACAGTGACAAACCGGCTACAAAATCCTTGGGGCACTGAGATTGGCTTCTCTACCTCCATCCCTCCCTACCCTGTTCTCTATGGTTTGACAGTCCAGAGGCTCTATGGGGCCTGCAGGGTCACAGTGACTGCATGAAGACAGCAGTCCTCTGGCGTCAGATTGATGAGGGTGCATGGGGCTAGAGAGGCTGATTTCAGGGTTCCCCGGTGTCTCAGGGACACAGTCTGAGACGGGTTCTGGCCTCTACCCGGAGCCAGGGGTAGATTCTCTCCCCAGGGGGACAGGCGAGTGGCAAAGCGAAGATCAGAGTCTCATCACCAGAATCAAAAAACGTTACCTGCCCCCGTTCACAGTCCAGACAAACACGGAGCTTCCTGGGGACCCAGCGCAGGGGCAGGCGGATCCCCAGGGAGGTGAGAGCCTCAAACTTACCCTGCCACCACTGCCCCACAGCTGCGATTTCCCCCTCAGTGTTATGACTGATCCAGCCCTTCCTCCTCACAGATTCTCTGGCCGCCCCGACAGCCCAGCGTTCCTCACCCTCCACCTCCACCTCCCAGCAATGTCTCCCCGAGGTGAATCCCTCACAGCCCAGCACACATTGCGCAGTGTCAAATCTCTCAGGGTTGTCGGGCAGATCCTGCCGGGTGTCTCCCTGGCTCACACTTTTCTGATCCTCAGACAGGACGAGTTTGGGATGAGCCGTGTCTGGATCCAGAGTCACAGTCACTGGGGACAGAGAGAATCACAGCGTTAGGGGCAGAGCTCGGCCCTGGGGGAGGCTGGGACCATTTCTAACACTCCCCAGCAGCCCTGGTCTGGCTGGGACAGGCCTGGATCCCAGGGCGCTGCCTCTGTCCTGGGCACCTGACACTGAGCAGAGATGTCACAGCAGCTCCTCAGTTTGTTTAATTGGAGGCAATTAATTGGTTTCTCATTTGTTTGCAGAGGCTTCAGCTCCTGGCTCCCGCTGCTGGGGCTGCTCCATTCCCAGTGGCACAGACACAGCGAGGAAGGTTTCCGATGCTTTTAGTGAGGAGGGAGCAGAGGAGGCAGGTACCAGCTTTAAACCACTGAGGGAAACTCCCTCCCCAAACTGCATCCTCCATTCCCCGGCTGGAAAACAGAGAGGTGCAGCCTGGGGGAAGAGCATAGGAGGCGGCATTGGGTGGGGTAGCGCCAGCCCAGAGAGAAGGGGGGGGGAGCAGTGTCAGAGGGAGAGCATCTCCCTAGTCAATTAAAGAGTGAGATGCTCCAATGGGAGAGCCCCTCCGCCCCCTTTGCCAAGGTAAAGGAGAGGCTCAGCCCTCAGGGGAGAGGGCTCGCTACTCATTCCTCTCGATTCATTATCAAAAGGCCAATGTATGAAAAACTCAGGGTCAGAGTTAAGGGTGCCTGGATGCTGCTCAGTGAGTGTTTCTGTGCACCAGTGTGGGCACGAACTCAGCACTCTGGTTGGTGTCAGGAGTGTTTGTGTGACTCCAGCCTGGGATCTCCTCACTGCTCAATGTGTTAGTATTGGGGCTGTGGGCGCCAGGGCTGGGTTTATTTTTTAACTGTAGCTACAATTTCATGAAAATGGTTTTCATTGGAATTTTCTCATAATTTAAAGATAATCTCACCCTGTCTGAGTGCTCCTAGGGATTCCCCAATGTGTGTCTCCAGGGCAGACGGCAGAGTGTCTGGAGGGGGAAAGGGAAAAGAGATGAGATTTCCGGCTTTCATATTTATAACGACATCCCCACTCTGAAGTGACCTAATTTGTTTTGAATTTAGACCGAGAAACTAACAGAGGGACAGAGACACACTCAGGTCTTTAATAGAAATAAAAACTAATCTGAGACCTTCCTTTTCCCCTTTCTTTCATTCAGGCATCTCCCAGATGGAACCAACAGCCATTAGGTCTCACAACCACCCTAGGAGATACAATCAGTAAGAGAGATTCCCCTCATCATCCCCTCCTCACCCTCCAAACCCAGCTGGCTTGAACAGAAGAATGGCCATACTGGGTCAGACCAAAGGTCCATCCAGCCCAGTATCCCGTCTTCCGACAGTGGCCAATGCCAGGTGCCCCAGAAGGAGTGAACCTAACAGGTAATGATCAAGTGATCTCTCTCCTACCATCCATCTCCACCCTCTGACAAACAGAGGCTAGGGACACCATTCCTTACCCATCCTGGCTAATAGCCATTAATGGACTTAACCTCCTCCTTTGTCTGAGTCACCTAGAGCATTTTGTCAGATCCTAGACCAAGGGATCTCACAACAAAATTTTTGGTGGCCTCAGAGTGTGGCCACCAGATCTTGATGAACGAGTCTCTCTGTCCCTGCCTCCCACGGCCCTTCAGCGAGAGCCTGCCCCAGGGAAGGTGGATCAGGAACTCTCTGGTTGCCTGCAGAACCCCAGACTCCCCATGCCCTGGCTGGGTGGAGGTAGGGAAGCTGCCCAGGGTGCAGCTGCCTCCAGTGCCTCACTCACCAGCCCCACGTGTCCCCAGTGGTGCTGCGGCGGCCCAGGTGCCAGCACAAACACCACGGCAGTGCATCTCACTGCCCTTGGTAACAGCTATTCAGGAGCAATTGCTGGGTGTTGCAGGGAGAGGCGGCTGCCACTTTGGTCCCCCAGTCTCCACCCAGAGCGGCTGTCATGGCAGAAAAACATCTGCTGGTGGCTGCCTGTGAGAAACGCTGCCCTGGAGCCAAATCCTGCAAAGACTTGAGTGTGACTGTAACTTCACACACTTTGTGCCCCTAACGGGCTGTTAAGAGTTTGCAGGGTCAGGGCTCTTCATTGTAAACCCCTTGGGTCTATTCACTCAGCATCTCCACAGAGCTCAGCACAATGGGGCCCTCGTCCTCCTTACACTGAAATACAAATAATAAAATCATTTTATACGTGTGGAAATTCGAGCTGGGAGACGGTCGGCTCAATGGGCCAGATTCACCCTCAACTGGCAAAGGGGCAGAGGGGGCAGTTAGTGACTCCCCTAGTCAGTAGCTGTAGAGGCCTGTGCAGACCTTGGCACAGGCTGGGGCAGTCCTGAGATCCAGCCAGACTAGCACCCCTGTTTCTCTGACTCCCAAGAGCTTTGCAAGTTCTCTAGCTGGGAAAGAAAATCAGGGACCCAAAATTAGGCCATTTTGCTAAATTTGAGCCTCAATGTCGTGACCGCTGGTAAGTCATGAATTAATGTGAGACATCCCGACACCTGGGCCCCTGTTACACCTGCTCTATTGCTCTACTTTCCACCTTTCATTCAATAGAGATGTCACGTAATGATGAACCAACTGGACAGCGCCCACCTCTTCCCACAGTCTCAGAAGCTCATCCCAATTTCCCCTTGTAGATCCCTTCTCAGTACCCTTGAACTTCCTCAGTGTCTCCATTAGAGCAACAGTCTGCTGGCAGAAATTGCTGAGTCTCTTCTCCAGTTCAGGAGAAATCTCCACTGGCTGCTGGAACTCCCCCTTCTCACACCTGAAGAGAAAATTTCACATTCTTATATTTCATTTAGTGACACAGCCTAATTTGTTGTTTGTGAAAGTTGCTGCTCTAATGGGCCTGGAATTAGAATTCCTCTGCTTCTCCCAGCCTCAGAGCAGGTGGAGCACAAGCCATGGCAGTGAAACCTTCCCTCTGAAGGTCCCATTGATATTCTACAACTCTGGCCTGGAGAGACCAGGTCTGGGGATAAAAGGGGATGTGAGTCTCCATGGCCAATTCACACCTTGGCCTCCATGCTCGGAGGGATACAAAGTTCTCATGTGAAGTGCTGTAGAAATCTATCCACTAGGAACTATGCTGATACATCAACTCCCACCTCCCCAGCTCATTCCACACAGGTCTCCAAACAGCTCTCTGGTGGGATGTGCTCTTGATCACTGCTGCCCTGGGCTGAATGGTGACCAGTGCGCTGGCAGTGATAGGCTCATATTCCATCCCCACAACCCTGAGGCAGCCAGGCCCCCAGGGATGTGATATCTCCAGAATATCATTTAGGTTAATCTTTCCTGTTCAATAGGTAATTCCAGAGTCTTCTCTAAAAGGGTGAGACCCTCAGGATGAAGTTAATCAGAGAGATTTATATCCCAAATGTGACCCTGCCTCACACATTTCGCTGAAGAGCCTTGGGGAGATGTGCTGCTAACATCATCTCCAAGCCAGCATTAAGAACATAATAAGAACATAAGAAAGGCCGTACTGGGTCAGACCAAAGGTCCATCTAGCCCAGTATCTGTCTACCGACAGTGGCCAATGCCAGGTGCCCCAGAGGGAGTGAACCTAACAGGCAATGATCAAGTGATCTCTCTCCTGCCATCCATCTCCATCCTCTGACGAACAGAGGCTAGGGACACCATTTTTACCCATCCTGGCTAATAGCCATTTATGGACTTAGCCACCATGAATTTATCCAGTCCCCTTTTAAACATTGTTATAGTCCTAGCCTTCACAACCTCCTCAGGTAAGGAGTTCCACAAGTTGACTGTGCACTGCGTGAAGAAGAACTTCCTTTTATTTGTTTTAAACCTGCTGCCTATTAATTTCATTTGGTGACCCCTAGTTCTTGTATTATGGGAATAAGTAAATAACTTTTCCTTATCCACTTTCTCAACATCACTCATGATTTTATATACCTCTATCATGTCCCCCCTTAGTCTTCTCTTTTCCAAACTGAAGAGTCCTAGCCTCTTTAATCTTTCCTCATATGGGACCCTCTCTAAACCCTTAATCATTTTAGTTGCTCTTTTCTGAACCTTTTCTAGTGCTAGAATATCTTTTTTGAGGTGAGGAGACCACATCTGTACACAGTATTCGAGATGTGGGCGAACCATGGATTTATATAAGGGCAATAATATATTCTCAGTCTTATTCTCTATCCCCTTTTTAATGATTCCTAACATCCTGTTTGCTTTTTTGACCGCCTCTGCACACTGCGTGGACATCTTTAGAGAACTATCCACGATGACGCCAAGATCTTTTTCCTGACTCGTTGTAGCTAAATTAGCCCCCATCATGTTGTATGTATAGTTGGGGTTATTTTTTCCAATGTGCAATACTTTACATTTATCCACATTAAATTTCATTTGCCATTTTGTTGCCCAATCACTTAGTTTTGTGAGATCTTTTTGAAGTTCTTCACAATCTGCTTTGGTCTTAACTATCTTGAGTAGTTTAGTATCATCTGCAAACTTTGCCACCTCACTGTTTACCCCTTTCTCCAGATCATTTATGAATAAATTGAATAGGATAGGTCCTAGGACTGACCTTTGGGGAACACCACTAGTTACCCCTCTCCATTCTGAGAATTTACCATTAATTCCTACCCTTTGTTCCCTGTCCTTTAACCAGTTCTCAATCCATGAAAGGACCTTCCCTTTTATCCCATGACAGCTTAATTTACGTAAGAGCCTTTGGTGAGGGACCTTGTCAAAGGCTTTCTGGAAATCTAAGTACACTATGTCCACCGGATCCCCCTTGTCCACATGCTTGTTGACCCCTTCAAAGAACTCTAATAGATTAGTAAGACACGATTTCCCTTTACAGAAACCATGTTGACTATTGCTCAAGAGTTTATGTTTTTCTATGTGTCTGACAATTTTGTTCTTTACTATTGTTTCAACTAATTTGCCCGGTACCGACGTTAGACTTACCGGTCTGTAATTGCCGGGATCACCCCTAGAGCCCTTTTAAAAAATTGGCGTTACATTAGCTAACTTCCAGTCATTGGGTACCGAAGCCGATTTAAAGGACAGGTTACAAACCTTAGTTAATAGTTCCGCAACTTCACATTTGAGTTCTTTCAGAACTCTTGGGTGAATGCCATCTGGTCCCGGTGACTTGTTAATGTTGAGTTTATCAATTAATTCCAAAACCTCCTCTAGTGATACTTCAATCTGTGACAGTTCCTCAGATTTGTCACCTACAAAAGCCAGCTCAGGTTTGGGAATCTCCCTAACATCCTCAGCCGTGAAGACTGAAGCAAAGAATCCATTTAGTTTCTCCGCAATGACTTTATCATCTTTAAGCACTCCTTTTGTATTTTCATCGTCAAGGGGCCCCACTGGTTGTTTAGCAGGCTTCCTGCTTCTGATGTACTTAAAAAACATTTTGTTATTACCTTTGGAGTTTTTGGCTAGCCGTTCTTCAAACTCCTCTTTGGCTTTTCTTATTACACTCTTGCACTTAAGTTGGCAGTGTTTGTGCTCCTTTCTATTTGCCTCACTAGGATTTGACTTCCACTTTTTAAAGGAAGTCTTTTTATCTCTCACTGCTTCTTTTACATGGTTGTTAAGCCACGGTGGCTCTTTTTTAGTTCTTTTACTGTTTTTCTTAATTTGGGGTATACATTGAAGTTGAGCCTCTATTATGGTGTCTTTAAAAAGGGCCCACGCAACTTGCAGGGATTTCACTTTAGTCACTGTACCTTTTAACTTTTGTCTAACTAACCCCCTCATTTTTGTATAGTTCCCCCTTTTGAAATTAAAGGCCACAGTGTTGGGCAGTTGAGGTGTTCTTCCCACCACAGGGATGTTGAATGCTATTGTATTATGGTCACTATTTCCAAGCGGTCCCGCTATAGTTACCTCTTGGACCAGCTCCTGCGCTCCACTCAGGATTAAATCTAGAGTCGCCTCTCCCCTTGTGGGTTCCCGTACCAGCTGCTCCATGAAGCAGTCATTTAAAGTATCGAGAAATTTTATCTCTGCATTTCATCCTGAAGTGAAATGTTCCCAGTCAATATGGGGATAATTGAAATCCCCCACTATTATTGGGTTCTTAATTTTGATAGCCTCTCTAATTTCCCTTAGCATTTCATCATCACTATTACTGTCCTGGTCAGGTGGTCGATAATAGATCCCTAATGTTATATTTTTACTAGAGCATGAAATTTCTATCCATAGAGACTCTATGGAACCTGTGGATTCGCTTAAGATTTTTACTTCATTTGAATCTACACTTTCTTTAACATATAGTGCCACTCCTCCCCCTGCACGGCCTGTTCTGTCCTTCCGATATATTTTGTACCCCGGAATGATTGTGTCCCATTGATTGCTCTCAGTCCACCAGGTTTCTGTGATGCCTATTATATCTATATCCTCCTTTATCACAAGGCACTCTAGTTCACCCATCTTATTATTTAGACTTCTGGCATTTGTGTACAAGCACTTTAAAAACTTGTCCCTGTTTATTAGCCTGCCTTTTTCTGATGTGCCAGATTCTTTTTTATGTGGCTGTTTATCATCTGATCCGGCCCTTACATTATACTTTTCAGTCCTCTGCTCCTGACTATAACCTGGAGATTCTCTATCATCAGACTCTCCCCTAAGAGAAGTCTGTGTCCGATCCACACGCTCCTCTGCAGCAGTCGGCTTTCCCCCATCTCCTAGTTTAAAAACTGCTCTACAACCTTTTTAATGTTTAGTGCCAGCAGTCTGGTTCCACTTTGGTTTAGGTGGAGCCCATCTCTCCTGTATAGGCTCCTCCCATCCCAGAAGTTTCCCCAGTTCCTAATGAACGTGAACCCCTCCTCTCAACACCATCGTCTCATCCACGCATTGAGACTCTGAAGCTCTGCCTGCCTACCTGGCCCTGCGCGTAGAACTGGGAGCATTTCTGAAAATGCCACCATAGAGGTCCTGGATTTCAGTCTCTTCCCTAGCAGCCTAAATTTGGCTTCCAGGACATCTCTCCTACCCTTCCCTATGTCATTGGTACCTACATGTACCACAACCACCGGCTCCTCCCCAGCACTACACATAAGTCTATCTAGATGCCTCGAGAGATCCGCAACCTTCGCACCAGGCAGGCAAGTCACCATACGGTTCTCCCGGTCATCACAGACCCAGCTATCTACATTTCTAATAATCGAATCTCCCATTACTAACACCTGCCTTTTCCTAGAAACTGGAGTTCCCTCCCCCGGAGAGGCAACCTCAGTGCGAGAGGCAACCCCAGAACCATCTGGAAGGAGGGTCCCAACTACGGGAAAGTTTCCCTCTGCTCCCATTGACTGCTCTACTTCCCTGGGCCCTTCTTCCTCCTTAACAGCACAGGTGCTGTCTAAGCGGAGGTGGGACAATTCTACAGTGTCCCGGAAAGCCTCATCAACATACCTCTCTGCCTCTCTCAGCTCCTCCAGTTCCGCCACCCTGGCCTCCAAAGTCCGTACATGGTCTCTGAGGGCCAGGAGCTCCTTGCACCGACTGCACACATACGCCACCCGCCCACAGGGCAGGTAATCATACATGCAACAGTCGGTGCAATAAACTGGATAGCCCCCACTCTGCTGCTGGGCTTCTGCCTGCATTGTATCCTAGTTAGTGAAAGGGTGGTTTACAGAAGGGAGTTTTGGAATGTGGTTTGGTTTATAGGTTTTAGGGGGGGGCCACGGGGATGGGGTTACGGCTGGCGAGGGACTCCCACTCCCTTCCCACTCCCCTTCTAAACTCCCTTGCGAAACTCCCTGTTAGCAGCCCCTGGTCGCTTGTGCGCGGCTTTATAAAGCCCTGGCCTGAGTGAATGCCCCGCCCACTGATTAAGGCTCAGCCAATTACCAGAGGCTTCGAGCTTTCAAACCTGCCTCCAACTGCCAGCCAGAGCACACGGTCCCTCAAACAACCAAACAAACAAACACAAGCTCAGCACACAGCAAGTAACCCCCAAACACAAACAAACACACACTACAGACAGTCACTTACCCCACAGATGCTGTATTAGCTCCTCCTTCACCTGGAGAACTCCCTTGCGAAACTCCCTGTTCGCAAAGCATTGTGACGTGTGAGGGGGAGTGAGAGAGAGACACTTACCTGCTCAAGGTGCTTCTGATGTCCTAGAGGAGAGAGAGAAAAGAATCTCAGTCCCCTCTGACACACACACGAGATTCCAGGGAAGGGATTTTGCAACTATGGGGAAAAGAGCCCCTGCCCTGGCTCCAGGCCCATGGATTCCCTGAGCTAATGGGGCTTTCCCTGCTCTAATATCAATGTGTCCGTAACTCTTCAAAGAACAATAGTCACTCACATCTCAGGAATGCACACACTGAGTGACACTGAGATCTCTGACTGCTGGATTCCAGTATTTATGATTCAGGAGCCCTCCCTTCCCTGTGTGAGGATCTGGGATGTTTCTAACTCAGTCTAACCTGCAGGAAGTCATTCGTTGGCTCCTGACCCTTCCCCTCCATCTCATTGATCAGGTTGCTGAGACAGGAAATCTCCTCAGAGAGTTTACTGGCATTGTCATTCTGTATCTTCGGAATCTCCTTTTCCAGCTTCTCCAGCTGGGCCAGCAGGAGTCGCTCTTGTTCCTCCAGGAACTGCCGCAGTTGCTGAAATTCAGACACAATCTTCTGTCTCTCGGTTTGTGTCTGTATCTATAAGAAATAAGGAAAGGGCTGGTCAGGAACATGGATGGCGCCTGAGGGCCTTTAATAGAGTCTTACAAGAGAGAATTCCTTTACAATCTCTAAGACATCTGTGTAGGGACCAGGGCACGAGCAGTCAGGCCTAGTGGTCAGAACTGGAATCGGAAGCCAGGAATTAAAACCAGAGTCAAACCTGGAGTCAGAGTCAGGATCTCACCAAGGGTTGGGGTCAGAGTCGAGATCAGAAGTCATGCCAAAGGCTGAGCCAGAATCAGTGTCAGGAGTCACGTGAGGATCAGCACTGGAGTCGGAGTCAGACAGCCATGCGAAGGGTCAGGCCGGAGTCAGACAGCAGTACTGCAGGTCAAACCTGAGCCAGGAACTATGCCAGGGTCAAGCCACTGTCAGGGTCCAGTCCAGCAGCAGATCTGGAGTTCACTCAGTAGTTTGGGCAACTTCCTGTGATGCCTGCTGGCGTAAGTCATGTATTCGAACGCCTGCTCCAATCAGGAGCTTCGTAGACGGATCCTCTGGCGGGCCAGAGTTCCACTAGCCCCTCCCTTGCTGGCTCCGGAGAGCGGATAGGTTGCAGTGACAGTCTGGGACCTGTGGTTTGGGGGTTGAAATCTGTAATTCTTCACATCCTGATACTTGAGTATCCCTTGGGATTCCAAGGGAGAGGATTTTCCTACAGCTTCCCATTTGGCCCCAATATCCCTTAAAGGGGTGTCTCCATGTCAGACGTGGCTCCGACACTGTTCCCAATGGCCTCTGAGGGTGTGTCTACACAGCCCACAGCAGTGAGCCTCAGAGCCCAGGGCAGCAGACTCAGGCTCTTGGGGCTCAGCTACTGCACTAACAACAGCTGTGTAGACACTGGGCCTCGGGCTGGAGCTTGGGCTTGGGCTCTGAAGCCGAGGGAGGGAGGGGAGTGGATTTCAGAGCCTGAGCTCCCACCCGAGCTGCAGTTTAAAAGTGCTGTCTACACAGTTATTTGTAGTGCTTTACTGCGAGCCCCATGAGTCCAACTCCGGAGGCTCACTGCTGCTGGCGGTGTGGGCGTACCCTGAGACGCCAGGCCCAGAGCAGCAGGCAACAGAACTCAGCTCCACATTGATAGAATTATCAGGGGGGGAAATAAACAACTGGTTTTAAAAAATACAAGAAATGACGCCAGCACACGGCACTGCTGGGATACAGTCAGTGCAGTTCAGGAGAAGTTTTGTGAAAGCCACAAGGGACAGTAATTAACTCATTAATTAAAATGCATTTTAGATGCTGCAGAAGATGCTGTTGTCCTCCTCCAAGGAGAGAGGACATTTGTGATGCACATGTGTGTACACACACACACAGTATCCCATGATCATGGAGAAACATAAACAAGCCCACATTCCCCACACCACACAGAAATCTACCAACAAACCTCCCCTCTCCATGTCCCAGCAGGTGAAAAACAATGGGCACCTACCAGATACTCCTGGCTTCTTTTCTCTCCATTTACTTTCAATAGCAGGAGCTTTTCTCTCTGTTCCCTCAGAGACTTCAAATGGGCCTGGATCTTTTCCTGACAAACAGAAACGATTTGGTGGTTTGATTTTGAGGCCTGACAGTAGGTTTGTAGGGGCTGGTTTTCCACCCAGAACACAAGAGTTGAGATGACTGTAGGTCCTACTAGATAGCCTAGTGGTTAGGGCACTAGCCTGAACCTCAGAAAACCAGGGTTTTATACCCAGCTCTTCCACTGACATGCTGAGTGACCTTGGACAAGTCACTTCCCCTCACTGTGCCTCTGTTTCCCCTGCCACCTTGTCTGTTCTGTCCTGTCAGACTGTAAATGGCTCGGGGCAGGGATTGTCCCTCTGTGGGTTTTGTGCTGCCCCCCCCCACAATCGAGGTCAGATCTCATTTAGGGGCTGCTGGGATGCAAATCACAATAATAAAATCAGTGACGAATCAGTAATAACAGCCACATCTCATAACTCCGCCTTCTCCAGCCTGAGGGCAGCACTACCACATAGACCGGCCTGCAGCTCTTGTGAATCAAACCTCACTCCGCATTTCACAGCTTCTGGTCTGAGGGAGTTGCCATAGTTCACTGGTGGGAGCTGGGTTTGAAAAGGATTCAGCTGCTCAGAGAAAACTTTCCCACCTCAGCCAAATTTAAAACCTGCTTCTGTTGCCTTTCTGGCCAGGCTGGAGTCTCATTAATTTGTACAGCTTCTGATATAGCAATGAAGGCTACACACAGCTGAGTGACAAATCACACCTGTGTCAGGCAATTTCTGCCAACATTAACCCGTAATTAAAACCCAAACTTATTACCCATTAGACTGGACCACAATTCCCTACCTTGTACTCCTGGGCAGCTTCCTCTATGGCAACCACCGTGTGAGCTCGGTGAGCCCGGGATCTGTCACACACCACACGGATGGGGGTTTGATCCTCTTCACAAAGCGGTTTGAGAGTCTCCTGGTGCTCCCCACACACCCTCTCCCCTCCTGCTCCCTTTGCTGCCTGGAAACTCAGCCGTTTGGCTATGTCTAGGACATTTGCCAGCTGCCTGTTGGGCCTGAGGTCTCTCTGTTGCACAGTTTCTCTGCACTGGGGGCAGGAGGTGCCTGTGTCAGATCCCTCCCAGCACTGGCTGATGCAGGCTTGGCAGAAATTGTGCCCACACTGCAGAGTGACAGGTTCTCTGAAGTACTCCAGACAGACGGGACACGTGGCTTGGTCCTGGAGACTTTCCACCGGGGTCTCTGCAGCCATGGCTCTCTCCGGGCAGGGGAACCCTAGGTTTGAATTTCCCGAGTTCACACTAGGCCCCGCCTGCAGCAGCAAGGGGGCGTGTCCCCACCTGGAACTGACTCACGCTGTTGGAGCGGGAAGGAGCCCATTGTTCATTTCAGCCCTGGAGGCTTTTGTGAAAAACTGTGCAGCCAGTCAGCCCCTTAGCTCGTGTGGAGGGTCAGTGCGGCTTCCCAGGGGCAGGGTGCTGTGTCTGAGGCTGATATTAAATGCACGGGCTAAAACCTTGGGTAAGGCAGAATCAATGTTTGAAAAGCCTGATTCTCACTTAACTCAGTGGAAAGGGGGAGTCCTGCCAGTGGTGTCACCAGCTCCTGGGATTTTATCCTCAGGCTCACAATCTTTCATTGCTCTGGTTGGTTGCAGTGTTGTGGCTGATTGGTTTGTTAAAGCCCCAGCTCCTTTCAGCCTGTGCTGAGGTGAGACTCTGCTTTTGTTTGCTAAAGAGAGGAAGTTTTTAGCCTTGTTGATTGCAGAGAAAATTTGAAAGTGTGACCCCAGTGCAGCCTGAAGGCTCAGAAACCAGCTGGCAAACAAAACCAGCCCCGCAGTAATTATTAGTAGGGTTTTAAATCCCACGTTTTTTAAAGCACTCTCATCCTGTGGGGGGTGGCTCATGATTTTTAAATGCTTGGAGTGGGCAATACTGTAATCAGTTACCCATGGGAATTGGGGCGCCCCCAAAGGAGCAGCTCATTGTCTAAAACAGCCCAGCGGGCAGAAAGGGAAATAGACACACAGGGGGAAGGTCAGGGAGTAGCAGGCAATGCTGCAAGTTCAGGGTCAAACTCTGCTCATGCTGCAAAAGTTGTACCTAATTTTAATCTTTTCAAAACCCTACATTAAAATACTATTATTTAGGTTGCAATGACAAGCACTCAAAAGTTAGGAATGCCAGGGTTTTACTTGCCTGTGGAACCTTAATTCAGGCTTAGGGTGACCAGATACCAAGTATGAAAAATCAGGACAAGGGATAGGGTAGGGTTACCATATTGCAGTCCTGGAAAAAGAGGACACTCCAAGGGGCCCCGGCTCTGCCCCTTCCCCGCCCTGGCCCTGCCCCAACTCCGCCCCTTCCCCGCCCCTTCCCCAAAGTCCCCGCCCTGAATCCGCCCCTCCCCTGAACGCTCCGCCCCCTGCTCCTCCCCCTCCCCTGCTTCCCGCGAATCAAATTTTCAGAGAACGGAGTGGTCTCTAGTAGTCAAAGACCCTTCTTCCCCGTCCCCTCCAGTCTATGTCTATCCTATTGCTGTCTAACCCGCCCCAGCTCCTCATCTGATTTCAACTGCTCCCCACTACCGCTCTGGATTCCTTGTCCCAGTTTCCTGGTCCTGTCTCACTCTCCTCTCTCCCCGCCCCCATCCCTCAGATGGGTTGTTCGTTCCAGATTGGCAAAATTATAAGGCTTCCCAACATTTCAATACTTCCCATTCTAAATTTTCGGTTGCTTAACTATCGGCTAGTTCTGCGTACAACAAGCATATTCAGAATTTCTGATTAAAGGGATGATAAGTGTAGCAACCTCCATCATAGCTAGTCACCAAAGATTGAACCCGAGCCATCCAGACTTAAAAGCATGAGCTTCTACTACTTGAGTTCAAGCTATAACTCCCTTAGCTGGTAGCTATACAGTTATCCTCTAAAAATCCACCAGAGGAGGGCACAAAACACATGTTGGACAGTGAATTACAAAAGTGCCAAATATTATTATTAGACCTGCAATACTTTTCACAATGAACATCAGCGGGGGATAAACTGGGAGTTTAAGAATATTTGGAAAACAATTTTAGAATAACATTCAGTGCTGTGGTTTAAAAGAAAAAAAACCTGTTAAAACTCATAACTTAGCAGCATTCAGTGTTTGAAAAAAAACAACTTCTAGGAGGGATACAAGTTAAGAATGTTGAAACAGGAAGTTGTTATGCTTAGTTACCACTTGGGCAAGGCGGCGTGCTATGTAATACTTGCAAGATTTCACTGTAATGTTTTACAATATATAGCAGTGCAATGCTGATTCCATTGATATTGTTGAGCAATTCATGCTGATTTTATTTCAGCCCACATCTTAATAGTTTTGAATACAAGATCACAATTTTCAGCTCAGTTGGTCTGAACATGCAGAGCTTTAAAATTGCTATACTCTAAACTGTATATTAACTACAATTTTATAAACCTGCATGTCAGAGAACTGTGTGCCACTACTACTAGACAGTGGCACAAGGCAATTCAGTGTGAATCACAGCAATGTAGAACTGGAAGGGACATCAACAGGTCATCTAGTCAAACCCCTGCACTGAGGCAGGACTGAGTAATAACAACTAGACCATCCTTGACAGGTGTTTGTCTAACCTCTTAAAAAACTCCAATGACTGCTATTCCATAACCTCTCTAGGTAATTTGTCCAGTGCTTAACTACCTTTACAGTTAGGAAGTTTTTCCTAATGTCTAACCTAAATCTCCCTTGCTACAATTTAAGCCTATTGCTTCTTTTTCCTGCATGTCCTGAGTGGGACGGGGGTGGGTCCAGGCAGTGGGATTGGGGGGAGGGAGGTCGAGGGAGTCGGTGGGTGTGTGGGGATGGACCGGGGGAAGCAGGGTGGAGGAACTGAGGGGGACAGGACTGGGACTGGGGAGGGCTGAGGGGGATGGGACAGGACTGGGATGGGGGGAGTAGGGTAGGGGCTGAGGGGAGCATGAATGGGACAGGGTAGAGAGAGCTGTGTAGAGTGGGGTGGGGCAGGGCAGGGGAGACAATGGGGCTGGGCTGGAGAGGGTCAGGGGGTTGGGGAGAGGGACGGGGTCTGGAGGGGATGAGACAGGGGAGCAGGACTGGAATGGGGGGAAGTTGAGGGGGTGGGACAGCAGGGGGAGCGATGGGGGTGGGATGATGGGGGAGGCTGAAGAAGAGATTTGGGGTAGGGCAAGGCTGAGGGCAGTGGGTTGGGGGGAGCAGGGGGACTGTGGGGGGGCTGTTGGAACGGGGGCAGGGACTGAGGGCAGTGGGTTCGGGGTGGGAGGTACAGGGGGGAACTGCGGGGGAGGCTGAGGGAACAGGGTCAGTGTGGGGGCTGAGGGCAGTGGGTCGGGTCTACACTGGCACCTCTCAGCATTGCTGTGCCGGGCGGCAGACCTGCACCAACGCTACCCTGGCGATGGAAGAGTCCTCAGTGGAAATGCAGACTTCATGACACAGACCCTCCTCGTCACTTCAAACCTGGCGCTGCTCTGGTCAGTTGCTAGGCTCTTGTCACTTTCAAACCCATGCAGGGTATCTGGCTCTTTTTCTGTTCTCAGGTTAAGAAAAGCCTCTGCATTTTGTGAGGGCTTCAGCATTCACTTTCCTACTTGACAAACTGTCTGCCCAGACACACCCTGATCAGACGGAAGAGGGACGTGGGTCTCCACCCCAGCAATGGCTGGGGGGAGCTGGAGCGTGGCTGCCCTTGCAGTATCAGTGAGAGGAGAGACAGGTGTGGTTGCCCTGAACGGTGACACCTATCTCTGTGAGAGGGGCAGGGCTTAGGACACACCCCTCTCATCAGCATCTCCCCAGGTGGTGTCATGGACCCACAGGATTGGTGCTGCGGCCCCAGCTTTGGAATAGTCTCTAAGAGGAACCAGTTCAGTGCCAGACCCCCTTGGGGTCTCACTCCTCCTCCAGGGTAAGTCACGCAGCCGCACCGCCTCCGAACACTGAGCCTCTGAGCTCCAGCCTCCTGCCTCACAGCGGGGGCTCTGTTCAGCGAGTCCAACTGAGATAGACTCCTGGTGAACACTTGTCCACTCTTCAGGGACTAATGCACTTCATCCAGCATTTGCAGTGACAGTCCAAATAACAGTGTCCAAACAATCGGCTTTATTAGTCAGCTGGACACAGCATAGCAAGTCCTTAGGTTATCATAGAGAAATGAAGGGTGATGCATAGGCCATGCTGGTCAGCCCAGATCCCAGCCAAGCTGTTCTGAACCCCCTTGTTCAAGCACGATCTGTGTCCCCATCTGACCTCCTTGGTCAAAGCCCCAACTCCTTCCAGCAGCCAACTCTTATTCCCCCACCTCACAGCTTCCCAGTCCTTTGTTCTCCAGCTGGGGGAGATTTGCTTGTCTACCCCGCTGAGGGGTGGGGGGACTCCCTCTGCCTCTGGGTGGTTGGGTGCTGGGTGTCAATGTCCAGCTAACGGGGTTGGCTATTGTCTAATAGGTTTCTCCTTTTCCAGTCAGCCACTCAGTCTCAGACAGCTAGGTGACATTCATACCTGTGTCTTTTAGCCTGCTCTGAGCGCAAACGGTCCTTTTTCACCCACTAGGTAACAATGCATCACATGGGGGAAACTGAGGCACACATAGGCTTCAGAAAAATATTACAGAAAATTTCTACTTTGCCACTGGAGGCCCCTGGCCTAGCGTGCTGGTTTTTGTGGAGCCCGTCCTTAGGTGTCAAGTTTCCGAGGGGGAGCCGTGTTAGTCTGTTTCAGCAAAAACAACGAGGAATCCTGTGGCACCTTAAAGACAAACAAATTTATTTGGGCATAAGCTTTCGTGGGCTATAACCCATCTGATACGCATCAGAAGAAGTGGGTTGTAGCCCACGAAAGTTTATGCCCAAATCAATTTGTTAGTCTTTAAGGTGCCACAGGACTCCTCCTTGTTCTTAGGTGTCTCTCTCTCCCTATGCATTGTATGGGGAGCCCAGGCACCTAACTCAGGCCTTATGGAGCACAGTGTTGTTCCAGTGATTTTCTACGTGTCTAAAAAGTAGGCATTGCAATACCTAAGTCCCCTTGTGGCTCTGGGCCACAGCCCCCAGCTCTGTGGAGAACTGGCCCTGTTGGATAATAGAGGGTAAAGGCCGGAGGAGGACGTCTGTTGGCGCAGCCAGTGTCATTCAGTGAGGTGCTGTTTCTACACCTATGGAAAAACTCCTTCAGTTGGTGCAGCTGCATCTACATGAGGGGTCTGTGCCAGCAGATAGTGTGTAGTGTAGACACAGTCTGAGTGAGAGATGCGATGCTCACATGCACCATTGTTCCCTGTGTAACGCTGTCAGACCCCAGTCATCGGCGGGCGGGATTGAACCTGGGAACCTCTGGAGCTAAATGCATGAGCCTCTGTTGGGTGAACTAAAAGCCACATGGCTGTTAACTAAGGCTGTAGCAGACTCATTAATTTCTAAGTGGGCTCGGTGCCACTACTAGGGTTACCATATTTTGAGCCTCCAAAAGGAGGACACTCCACGGGGCCCCGGCCCCGCCCCCAGCCCCGCCCATGCCTCCGCCCCTTCCCCAAAGTCCCCGCCCCAACTCCGCCCCCTCCCCTGCTTCCCGCGAACATTTGATTCGCGGGAAGCCTGAAGCAGGTAAGCGGGGTGTGGGGGGAGGAGGCGCGGCCCAGTCTGGCCCCCCCGGCGTCTCCAGCCTGGGTCAGCTCGGGCTCTGGGGTGCCGGCCCTGGGCCAGCCCCCAGCTGAGCACCCCCGGCCCGCCCAGCACTGCCGGTCCCCGGCCCGGCCCCCGGCTCAGCACCCCCCGGCCCCGGCCCCGGCCCCCGGCCCCCGGCTCGGCACCGCCGGCCCGGCCCCCGGCACCGGCCCCCGGCTCGGCACTGCACCGCCGGCCCGGTCCCCGGCCCGGCCCCCGGCCCCCAGCTCGGCACCGCCGGCCCGGTCCCCAGCCCGGCCCCCAGCTCGGCACTGCCGGCCCGGCCCCCGGCCCGGCCCCGGGCCCGGCACCGCACCGCCGGCCCGGTCCCCGGCTCGGCACCGCCGGCCCCCGGCCCCGGCTCGGCACCGCCGGCCCCCGGCCCGGCCCCCGGCCCAGCACCGCCGGCCCCGCATGTCCCGATTTTCCCGGACATGTCCGGCTTTTTGGGATTTCCCCCCGGACGGGGATTTGGAGCCCAAAAAGCCGGACATGTCCGGGAAAATCCGGACGTATGGTAACCCTAGCCACTACATGGGACAGAGCACCACACCCAGGAGGTGTGTGGTTACACCTTGGAGATTTGAAGAGCGCGTTAGACAGACACCTGTCAGGGATGTTCTAGATGGTGCTGGTCCTGCCATGAGTGCAGGGGACTGGACTCGATGACCTCGTGAGGTCCCTTCCAGGCCTGTGCTTCACCTGTACAGTGTCCTCGCCCAGAGCAGACGCAACACCTGGCTGGAGCCGAGGAGAGGCCAAGCTGCAGGAACCGGCAGACATGCGGCTGGGAGGTGGCTCTTTGTCCCTAATGACTCTTCCCAACTCAGCCCACAGCAGCAGGGAGTTGGCAGAAGGGAAATGGCTGGTTGCTGTCAGAGCAGCACATTTCTAGAAACAGGAAAGTGAAACTAAACCTGTTACTCCTGGGTCACATCAGGGCAAGCCAGAGAATGGGGCCAAGTGAACATGAGGGAGCTGCCAAATGGTCTGTGTCATGGCAAGTCATCAGCGGATGTGTGTGTGGGGGACACACCCTGACAGGATTGGGTTCTTGTGATGTGTGGCGGCGGCGGGGGGGGAGGGGGGTGTTTCTATCTGCAGGCCCCAAGGGTGGGTGGCACCTTTGGGTGCAGATATAATACTCACTCCAGGGAACACAGAGAGGCACCGAGCTCAGGGGAAGCACAGAAGACCTGCCAGCTCTCAGGGACAGTCAGAGCCTGGGGAGACACCGTGCCCAGAGACGGAGGGTAAGGACTGACTGGCTCCACCCCCGCCATCTCTTCAATCAGTCCCTGAGTCGGGACAGAGCCCCAGCCCCAGGGAGACAGATTCAGGTCCCAGGTGTCTCTGACTCTCCCCAAGATAAAGATCGATTTGTCTCCATGCATCTGGGACAGGGCTGATGGGGGATCCCACTGCTGTCTGCACGCCCCAGAGGGGAGGGATCTCTGCTCTGGGGCTGGGAGGGGGGACAGCTGGGCTCACCAGCCCCCAGGGTAGGACAGCAGCTGGGCCGGGCCCCTCAGTAACGGGGGGCTGCACGTGGTTCAGGCTCAGGGTTGTTTGGGGCCCCCCAGGTTTGTATCCTCAGGGTGAGGGGATTGAATAGATGGGGTCGCAGGGGTGAGGTCCCCTCTAGGGAAGGAGCCCCCCAAACTTTCTCATGCCTGAGACATCTATATAGAAGGATTCTAAACCTCCCCCCCCATCTCATCCCCATGGAACCGGGCAGGGCTGGGAGCTGGGACCCTCCCTCCCCAATTACTGCTCCTGCTGCCCCTTCCAGTCTCTCCCTCCTGCTCCCTCTTCACTCCCCTCTGGCTGGGAGCCTTTGTCCCTACCCCGGCCTGGGGCGGTCGCTCTCCCGGACCTGGCTCGGCTCCTGCAGGCACTGTGGGGAGCAGAGCCTGGTGGGGGGGGATCTGGGAGGGCAGCAGCTCTGAGACTCGCAGCCCCCCCCCCCAGGAACAGAGCTGGGGCGGGGCCGCTGGTGCAGAGTCACTTCCCTGCCCATCCCCAGCCCTTTCCCCAGGGTCTCTCCCCTCCCCTGCAGGCTCCAGGTGCGGGCCGAGCCCGGGGCTGCCCCCGGGGCTGGGTCCAGCTGCCGCAGAAAGCCCCCCGAATGGCAGGGAGTTCTAATGACCAACTCTGTGTTTCAGGGAAAGCTCGGGGGGTGGGGGGTGACTCAGGGCTGGTGCTGAAGGTGGCTACTGGGGGCTGAGGAGGGACAGCAGGGTCCCATCACTGTTGTGCTGTTTGGGCAGCAGCAGCCCTGACAGGGGGACCCTACACCCCAGAGCAGGGTTCGAGGGGAGAGCATTCCCTGGTGCCGAGTTTGCCATTGTGTGAAGAAATACTTCCTGTTTTTTGTTTCAAACCTGCTGCCTATTAACTTCATTGGATGCCCCCAGGTTCTTGTGTTATGTGAAGGGGTAAATAACACTTCCTCATTCACTTTTTCCACCCCATTTATGAGTTGACAGCTCTGTATCATAGCTCCGCTTAGTCATCCCTTTCCTAAGATGAAGAGTCCCAGTCTTTTAATCGCTTCTTGCATGGAAGCTGTTTCATACCCTTAATCATTTTAGTTGCCCTTCTCTTTACTTTTCCCAATTCTAATATATCTTTTTTTGAGATGGGATGATCAGAACTGCACAAAGTATTCAAAATGTGGACGTACCATGGATTTATGTAGTGGCATTATGATATTTTTTGTCGTCTTATCTATCCCTTTCCCAATCATTCCTACCATTCTGTTTGCTTTTTTGACTGCTTCTGCACATTGAGCAGATGTTTTCAGAGAACTATCCATGACTCCAAGATCTCTTTCTTGAGTGGTAACAGCTAATTTAGATGCCCATAATTTTGTATATATAGTTGTGATTATTTTTTACCAGTGTGCATTATCAGCACTGAATTTCATCTGCCATTTTTTTGCCCAGTCAGCCAGCCACTGGCTACAGGGATATAGTCTGCCCTCAGTGCCATGAGCCCCACTCTTTTCCTCTATTTGCAGCCCCCCTTTTTTACACTTGAATTCCCAGTCCCTGGTCTTCTGGACATCTGCAATGTAAGCCAGTCCGTTGCCTCCATAGAAGCAGTGCCTCCCAGTTTACTGGTTTTACCTTAATTTAACTCTCTGCCTAGCACAAGTTTACTATAGACACGCCTAAGTAAAACAAACTGAAGTTTATTTAACAGAGCTTGAGATAGAGATTCTCATGAAAGTTGGTATAAGGATTTGGAAACATACAGTTACAGGTTAAAGAAAAACATAAGAGACAGTCTACAGGCTGTACTCATTTACAAGTTACTTTCCTGTCTAAAAGTATTTCTCATCCAACGGTGTACCTGTCCAGTTTCAAAAGCTGGGATCCTCTTTTCATGAGATACTTCCGCTGACAGTTTCTCTCCTCCATAATGGATAACATCTTGTGTCCTTTCCTATTCTGTTATACAGGCAGGCCTCGACTTTACGACGTTCGAGTTACGACGAACGGCACTCACGCCGTTTAAAAAACTGACACCCTGTTTCGATTTTCCAACGTCAGTTTTGACTTTCCAGCACTTGAGAGGACGCAACACCAGTGAACAAGTTCATAGGTGCACAACGAAATTTGGTGCCGCCCATCTCCCTAACTCAAGGTGCTCAGTTGCTGTTCTGACCCCATTTTTACGTGGTGGATCTTTGCACTTCCAAACTTTTTCTTAAAATTTAGTGTTTCTTTGCTCATAATAATGTCAGAAAAGCAAAAATCTGGTGCAAGTGGCGTTTCTAAGAAACGTAGAAGAAGTTTGAGTACAAAAATTAAAATAATTGAGGAGTTTGAAAGAGGTGAGACACCAACTAAAATTGGTAAAGCTTTGGATATCCCCCGATCGACTGTTTCAACCATCCTGCAAAACAAGGAACGGATTCAGGAACGTGTTAAGGGTTTGGCTCCTATGCAATCAACTGTGACAACTAAGCAGCATGTTGGACTTATTGACCAGGTTGAGAAACTGTTAATCATTTGGCTGGAGGATCAAAATCAACGCTGTGCTCTGGTGAGTTCAGGCAGAATTCAGGAGAAGGCCTGGAGCCTTTATGATGATCTAAAGAAACAACAGGGGGAAAGTTCTAACACTGAGCCTTTTAATGCAAATAGGGAATGGTTTATGCAGTTTAAAGCCAGGGCCAATTTGCATAACTTGAAGGTCTCAGATGAAGCTGCCTGTGCTGATGAGGAGGCAGCTCGTGTTTTTCCTGAGAGACTGGCTAAAATAATTGAAAAGGGAGGGTATTGTGCTCAACAAGTTTTTAATGTTGCCGAAACTAGGCTCTTTTGGAAAAAAATGCCATTGAGAACCGAGATTGCCAAAGAGGAGAAATCCATGCCAGGGTACAAAGCTGCTAAAGATAGGATCACTCTTTTGCTTGGTGCAAATGCTGCAGGTGACTTTAAACTTAAACCTGTGCTTGTGTACCGTTCAGAAACTCCCAGGGCTTTCCAGGGATATTCCAAGGCATTTCTCCCAGTGATATGGAAATCCCATCCTAAGGCATGGGTCAATAAAAACATTTTTGAGGATTGGTTTAATTATCATTTTGTGCCAAGTGTCAGGGATTATTGCAGCAAAAATAATCTTGCATTTAAAGCATTGTTAATCCTCGACAATGCTCCTGGTCATCCACCCAGCCTTGACGACATGCATCCTGAGATACAAGTGGTGTTTCTGCCCCCAAACACCACTTCATTGTTGCAACCCATGGACCAGGGGGTAATTGCATCCTTCAAGGTCCACTATCTCAGGAGCACATTTGCTCAGGCCATCAGGGAAACTGAGAAGCAAGGTGGACCAACCCTGAAGGAATTCTGGAAGAGCTTCAACATTTGCCATGCAGTTAAAAACATTGATGAGGCATGGAATGAAGTCAAACACCCCAATTTGAATGGCGTTTGGAAAAAATTGTGCCCTGATTTTGTGTCTGACTTCCAAAGCTTTACTGACACTGTTGAGGAGGTGACCAAAAATGTTGTTGAAATGGGCAAAGAACTTAAGTTGGACATTGCACCAGAGGATGTTGATGAGTTGCTGGCATCACATTCTGAAGAATTAACTAATGAGGACCTCATTGAATGGGAACAGCAAAAAGTGGCAGAGGAAGAAGAAGATGCACCCACTGTTGAAGAGACTCCTCCTCGTAACGTCTTGACAATAAAAGTGTTGGCTGAGGCATTTCAACATTTGGAAGCTGCCACGTCCCTGTTTGAGGAACATGACCCCAACATTGGACGCAGTGCATCTGTGAATAGGGACTTATACAACACATACAGCTGCTACAGAGAAATTTACAAGGAAAAGAAAACATCTGTCCAAACTCCTTCGGACACTTCCTTATCTCCTTCCAATTCACCTCCAAATACCCCTGAAACCCCCATCCAATTAGACCCACCTGTGAGCTCAGACGAAAGTGTCCCATCTCCTTCTTCATCCCTTCAGTCGGTTTCTTAGATCATCAATGCCCAGGAATGATGAAGACAAGTTATGTTAAGAAAATTGTAAGGCTTTAAAATTTGTCTATGCTTTTTAGATTATTTGTAGGTAGGGGTAATGCACAGTGTACAATACTGTACAGGTACTATATTTCTTTATGTATTTTTAGTGTCTGTGATTCTTTTGTCAACATGATTGCTATTTTCAATATGAATACATTAATGGAGCTATATTACTCGTCTATAATTGTTTGAGTACAAAAATCTGGGTGGAAATAGTGTATCGGGCCTCTGTTTAGAAACCAATCCCCCATTTATAACATTGTTCCTATGGGAAAATTGGTTGTGAGTATCACAGTGCCCCCCATAAGGCTTTATGGAAATATGCTTATGAATATATATATGACATAACTGGAATATGTTTTATGCTACATATGCCATGTAACATATCTCTGTGAAGGTTATGATCTACTGAGTCTATTCATCCTATTCGTATGCATGTATCATTTTTGTATTCGAAGTTATGAATATTGGCTGTATACTTGCTTGATTTTTGAGTAGCCTTTGTAAAGCATTTGGTCAGCTTCTGGATAAAGGAATCTGCAAATTAAGTGCCCAGTCAAGAACCACTTAAGCCAACAATGAACTTGAAGACACCAATCCACATCTGGGCTTTCCCAGGTATGTGGCTTGGCTGGTAAGAAACTCAGTCATGCATGGACATGTGACTGGCCCATGTGACTCCAAAACTCCATTTTGTAGCTAGATTCTACACAGGGGGAGGGAGGGGTGTCCACCCACAAGAGAAAGTCTATTTCAACCCTTGGGAGACCCCTCCATTTGGTCTTCAGCTGGCTCAAGCGATAGCCTGTCCACCCCCAAAGGATACCTGAAAGGAACTGGAAACAAAGGACAGTAACTACAGGGGGTGTGAGTGATTGCTGGACCCAGACTAGAAGGAGACTAGTCTGTAAAAGGAAGCTTACTGGGTGAGGTTTTTATCTGTATTCAGTTTTCTTAGACATAGACATAGACATAGACATAGACTAGTTCTATTTTATTTTGCTTGGTAATTCACTTTGTTCTGTCTGTTACTACCTGGAACCACTTAAATCCTACTTTCTGTATTTAATAAAATCGCTTTTTACTTATTAATTAACCCAGAGTACGTATTAATACCTGGGGGTGGGGGCAAACAGCTGTGCAGATCTCTCGATCACTGTTATAGAGGGCGAACAATTTATGAGTTTACCCTGTATGAGCTTTATACAGGGTAAAACGGATTTATTTGGGGTTTGGACCCCACTGGGAGTTAGGCATCTGAGTGCTAAGGACAGGGACACTTTTTAAGTTCCTTTCAGTTAAGTCTGCAGCTTTGGGGCACGTGGTTCAGACCTGGGTCTGGGTTTGCAGCAGGCTAGCGGGTCTCATTCAAACCAGGCAGGGCACTGCAGTCCTAAGCTGCCGGGGCAGGAAAGCAGGAGCAGAAGTAGTCTTGGCACATCAGGTGGCAGCCCCAAGGGGGTTTCTGTGATCCAACCCGTCACACTGAGTTATGACATTTCAACTTAAAATGTGAATCAATTGTGTCATAAGTCCGAGGACTACAGTTACAGTCTATTGTCTCTTACCCCGGGGTGCCCCATTCAGAGACTTTTCTTGGGGTTCTTTTGTCTTTGTACATGCTCAAGCCTGCTTCTGGTCCAGACAGTAAACGCAGGGCTTGGGCTGGGTTCCGGACGTCCATGGTTCTCAATGTTGAGGGATGCCCATTCTGGCAGGGGGGTGATTCTCAGTGGTGTGCCAGCACATTAAGTAACAGTCTCAAGGGGGTTTCTGTGACCAAACGCATCACAACCTTGAAAAAGTCACCTCTTGATTTTCTTGTTGGTAAATTTAACATGTTACGCTCATTAAGTCTCTCACGATCAGCCTTTTCTCGAGCACTTGAATCATTTATGTGGCTCTTTTCTGCACCAAGTTTTTCAACATCCTTTTTAAAATGTGGACACCAGAGCCACATGCAGTATTCCAGTACTGGTCTCACCAACACCATATTCAGTGGTGGAATCACCACCTTACTCCTGCTCACTTCTCCCCCGTCTATACACCCACGGAGGACATCAGCCCTTTTACCCACAGCATCACCCCGGGAGCTGAGTTGTTTGCACACTGAGACCCTTAAATCCTTTTCAGAGTCACTGGTTTCCAGGATACGGCCTTTCTCCCGTCTGTTGGTACGACCCACACCCCTCGTCCCTAGATGTGGAAATTTCCATTTGGCTGCATGTAGTGGGGTAGTTACCCCGCTCCTGCCCTGAAGGGCTTAAAACAGCCCTGGAGAGGGCTGTAGCAGGGGAAAGGCCGGGCTGATTGGAAAGCTGTGATTGGCTTAAAGAGGGCCCAGCTGGCCCTTATAAGAGGACTGTGAGCCAGGGGCTGAAAGGAGTCTCTCTCCAGGCTGGGAGAGAGCAGGGCCGGGCTGCCTGCAGAAAGGGGACTGGGCGTGAAGCAGGGCTGGGGAGAGCCAGAGGGGCTGGGGAGCTCCAGGCTGGCAACTCCCCAGGCTGCAGGGCCTGGTCCAAGGCCCATAGAGGTACTGGGAGGCAGAGGAAGGCAGCAGGTCTGAACCTCTTGCCTATGAGGAGTGGCTTTTACACTGCAGTCTGCCCCAGGGAGCAGAGGCTTGGTGAGGACTGGCAGTAGCCCAGACTGAGGCAAGGTGGGGATTAGAGGGTTGGGGGTTTCCCAGAGAGGGGAGACACAGAGACTGGTGGGGGTGTTGCCAGGGGGCAGCCCCAGGGTAAAGGGACACCGGAGTCCGGGAAGGACACGGGGGCCAGTGGCAGTAGGACACCGGCCTGCAGTGGATGCTCCGGAGGCTGGAAAGAGCTAATTCCCTGAGATGACCAGCAGAAGGCACCACAGGGGTGAGTCCCGCACCTTTACACTGCATTAAAACACATTTTGTTGGCGGGGGATGTTTGGAAGGACTTGCCCTTCTGGGGGAGTGTGAGCCCCCTCTCCCTGAAGCCCTGAGCATGTGTCAGGATCTGGGGGCCCCCAATCCCTCTTTTCTCTGCCTTGCATGTTTACTGGGTTGTGGGGAGCCCTGCCCCTCGAGATGGTATCTGAGCCCCTCTCCCTGCTACACCTCAGGGAAGCCAAGAATTGAGGGGGTATGCCCCCCCGGTGATGTCTGCAGCCAGGTCTGTACTGTGCTCCACTTACAACTAAGTCAAGTATCAGGGGGTAGCCGTGTTAGTCTGGATCTGTAAAAAGCAACAGAGAGTCCTGTGGCACCTTTAAGACTAACAGATGTATTGGAGCATAAGCTTTCGTGGGTGAATGCCCACTTCGTCTGATGCTTATGCTCCAATACATCTGTTAGTCTTAAAGGTGCCACAGGACTCTCTGTTGCTTTTAACTAAATCAAGAATTGCCTCTCCCCTTGTGGATTCCAGAACTAACTGCTCCAAGAAGCAGCCATTAATTATGGTGTCTAGAAACTTTCTCTCTGCACTCTGTCCTGAGGCGACATGTACCCAGTCAGCATGGGGATAGTCCCCCGTTATTATTGAATGTTCTATTTTTGTAGCCTCTCTAATCTCCCAGAGCATTTCACAGTCACACATTCGGCTTCCCCCCAGCCCTTAGTTTAACAACTTTGCTACAACCTTTTTAGTTTTCCATGCCAGCACTCTGGTTCCTGTTTGGTTTAAGCAGAGCCCAGCATCCTTCCTATACAGACTCCTCCTTTCCCACGAAACCCAGAACCCTTCTTTCAACACCATTGTCTCATCCACGCACTGAGAGCCTGCAGTTCTGCCTGTCTAACTGCCCCCCCTGCATGTGGAACTGGAAGAGAATGCTACCATGGAGGTCCTGGACTTCAATCTCTTACCTAGCAGCCTAACTTTGGCCTCCAGGACCTCCCTTCTACCTTTCCCTGTGACTGGAACAAAGAATAAATGTTCTGGCTCAAAAAGAGCTAGGTGGTAACTGGCAACCGCTGGCACGACACTGTTCATAGCCCTCGGAGAAAGCAGTGCACAGGTGCTGGCTGTTTGGCAGACTGGCCTGCTGCAATATCGCAGTGTCTGGCTGGGCAGTCTTAATGCCCCCTGGTCAGAAGGGAGCAGGACAAGGGTCCTGAGACAGGTGATGGCTGGAGACCTGAGACCTGACTGGGCACTGCTGGAGTGGGTGGGGGTGGGGGTGAGGCAGGACCGGATTAACTTTTTTTGGGCCCGGTGTCAAACATATTTGTGGGCCCCCCTGGGGAATGATTGTAAAAGGGGCTGGGGGTAAAAGCACAGTGGGGCAGGAGCTAGGGTTGGTCTCTGGAGCAAGGGAGGGGTCAGGGGTAAACTGCAAGCGCAGCAGGGCTGGGGAGGGGGTAAACAGGATCCCCCCCCCGCCCCTGCCCACATAGAGTGGGTACCTACCTGGTTCTAGCCCATTCTCTTCCTCTCTCTCTGCACTGAGCTGCCCCTCCTCCCACAGCAGCAGGACAGGTTCTCTTCCAGCCCTCGGGGGTGGGTGTTGGGAGTGGGAGGAGCGGAGGCTAATCTGGTTACTCCTATAACCAGACATTTAGTTTCCAGTCAGCACTGCTAACCGGACACTCAGGTCCCATTTTCTACTGGAGTTTCCAGTCTAAAACTGGATACCTGGCAACAGGGCTGCCAGAAAAGCCTGAGGGGGGGAGAGGGGCAAGCAATCATTTTTAAAAGTAAGAGGGCTAAGCCTTAAGGGGGGGGGGGCAAGTGGTGGGTGGACTAGGGAGTGGAGAGGAGCTAGTGGGCAGGGCCATGTCTGCTGTACTGCCCAGGTAGGTTGGAAACTGTGGGGATCAGCTGACACAGTATCCAGGGCCGGTGCAAGGATATTTTGCACCCTAGGCGAAACTTCCACCTTCGCCCCCCACCTCCCCCGGAGCATCGCTTATTATAAATTTTCAAAAATGACTACAGTGGAGTCACATCTTACGCGGGGGTTAGGTTCTAAGGTCAGCGCGTAAGAGGAAAATTGCGTATAGTGAAAATTACCATAAAGTACAGTATACACTAGAACAGGGGACCTCAACCTAAGGTGGCACGCAAGCCGACTTTTTTTTACTGGCAGGCTGCGGGTCGCGGCTGCTGCTGAGCCTGCTGCCGGTCTGAGGTTCCGTTCACCCAGGCCGGCAGGAGCCTGAGCGGGGCCGGCGGCCGGGACCCCGACTGGCAAGGGGCCGGCCGCCAGAACCCCAGACAGCAGGCTGAATGGGGCCGGCGGCCGGGACCCCGACTGGCAAGGGGCTGGCAGCCGGAACCCCAGACCAGCAGCGGGCTGAGCAGGGCTGGCGGCCGGGACCCCGACTGGCAAGGGGCTGGCCGCCAGAACCCCAGACAGCAGCGGGCTGAGCGGGGCCGGCGGCTGGGACCCCGACTGGCAAGGGGCTGGCAGCCGGAACCCCAGACCAGCAGCGGGCTGAGCGGGGCCGGCGGCCGGGACCCCGACTGGCAAGGGGCTGGCAGCCGGAACCCCAGACCAGCAGCAGGCTGAGCGGGGCCGGCGGCCGGGACCCCGACTGGCAAGGGGCTGGCAGCCGGAACCCCAGACCAGCAGCGGGCTGAGCGGGGCCGGCGGCTGGGACCCCGACTGGCAAGGGGCTGGCAGCCGGAACCCCAGACCAGCAGCGGGCTGAATGGGGCCGGCGGCCGGGACCCCGACTGGCAAGGGGCTGGCAGCCGGAACCCCAGACCAGCAGCGGGCTGAGCAGGGCTGGCGGCCGGGACCCCGACTGGCAAGGGGCTGGCAGCCGGAACCCCAGACCAGCAGCGGGCTGAGCGGGGCTGGCGGCTGGGACCCCGACTGGCAAGGGGCTGGCAGCCGGAACCCCAGACCAGCAGCAGGCTGAGCGGGGCCGGCGGCTGGGACCCCGACTGGCAAGGGGCTGGCAGCCGGAACCCCAGACCAGCAGCAGGCTGAGCGGGGCCGGCGGCTGGGACCCCGACTGGCAAGGGGCTGGCAGCCGGAACCCCAGACCAGCAGCGGGCTGAGCGGGGCCGGCGGCTGGGACCCCGACTGGCAAGGGGCTGGCAGCCGGAACCCCAGACCAGCAGCGGGCTGAGCGGGGCCGGCGGCCGGGACCCCGACTGGCAAGGGGCCGGCCGCCAGAACCCCAGACAGCAGGTGAATGGGGCCGGCGGCTGGGACCCTGGCTGGCAAGAGCTGGCGGACAGACCCCCAGACCGGGCACCGCTGAGCCCGCTGCCGGCTGAGTGAAAGGAACCCCAGACCGGCAGCAGACTCAGCGGCAGCTGGGACCCGCAGCCTGCCATTAAAAAAAAATCAGCTTGCGTGCCACCTTTGGCATGCGTGCCGTAGGTTGAGGATCCCTGTTCTAGTGTATACAGTGTATACTGTATATAGTGTGTGTACTGTACTTTATGGTAATTTTCACTATATGCGATTTTCCTCTCACGCGCTGACGTTAGAACCTAACCCCCGCGTAAGATGTGACTCCACTGTAGTCATTTTTGAAAATTTATAATAAGCGATGCTCCGGGGGAGGTGGGGGGCGCAAGGTGGAAGTTTCGCCTAGGGCGCAAAATATCCTTGCACCGGCCCTGCCTCTGGCCCATGTCCTATTTTGGCAACCACAGCCGATGGCTCATCCCATTGTGGGAACTCGTAGCCCCTCTGCCCAGGGCCAGCTCCAGGCACCAGCCTGGCAAGCAGGTGCTTGGGGCAGCCACTCTGGAGAGGGGCGGCACGTCCGGCTATTCTGCGGCAATTCGGCGGCGAGTCCCTCACTCCCGCTCGGAGCGAAGGACCTTCCGCCAAATTGCCACCGATCGCGGCTTTTTTTTTTTTTTTTTGGCTGCTTGGGGCGGCAAAAACCCTGGAGCCTGCCTCTGCCCCTCCCTATCCCGGGGTTTCCCCCTCTGCCCCTGTCTGGCAGCATATCTCACCCTACCCCAACCTGGGTTCCTGCATCTTCTCCCTGATTCTCTCCCAGCTCCCCCCTTCCCCTGCCACCACCAACTGTTCCACCCGACTCTGGCCACGTTTTGGTCCCTGCACAGATTCTCCCTATTCCTCCCCCTGTGCCCCTCAGCTGGGAGATGGCAAGTGAGAGCAGCGGCGTCAGCAGCTGTTACCGGGCATGGCCAGCTCGCTTTAGCCTGCGCAGTGAGAGCCCAGCGGTGCGGGAAACCTTCTGCAGGGTCTCCTGTCCCTTCCCTCCAGGGGCTGAGCTGCCTGGGTTAAAGGCTGCTGCTGCCACCTCCATTGTGAGCTGGGAGCCTGGGCCAAGCCGCTGCTGCTCCCCAGTGGGGTCTGTCCAAGCCCCCGTCTGTGCCCACCCCAGGTGGGGCAGCCCCGGGCTCTGCCCGCACCAGCCCCGGAGCTGCAGGTGAGGGGACCCCGGGGAAAGGTCTGGGGCTGGGTAGGAAAGTGACTATGCCCCAACGGCCCCTCCAGGAGCCGATCCAGCTAGGAGAGCGAACACCCCCAGGGACCGACTCCTGGGCAGAGGGGGAGGGAGATGGAAGGGGAGAAAAGAAACAGGCAGAAAAGGGGCAGGAGGAGCAATGGTGGGGAGAGAGGTTCCAGGCTCCCAGCCCTGCCCAGACCCATTCCCTGCAGCCCCCCCCCCCCCCCCCCCGGGGCAGACTGACTCTCCTGGGGAGAAGGTGAGGAGAAGGGAGAGGAAAAGCCAGTTGCTGCCTCTGCCTGGTCCCTGCGCTGCTGGGGGAATGTGCTGCCTTGGGACAGTGTCGGGGGGATCCCCCAAACCGGCTCCTTTGATTCTGCTCTTTTCTAAGGCCTGGTCTGCACTAGACAATTAGGTCAGTATTGCTCAGCGACACGGTGAAACCAGCCTAGCCCCCAGTGCAGACAGGGCTGAACTGACGGGAGAATTCTCCCATGGGCCTCTTGGGGAGGGGGCTCCTACGCCAACAGGAGACCTGCCCGGAGATTTCCTTCAGGAACTTCTAAGACTGTCTCAGTGGGTTTAGTCCTGGTGGGACGCGCTGGGGCTGCGCTGCAATACAGGGACCAAGTGTTTTCCCAGCCTGGCAGAATCTAGGATCTGGCTTCAGGTAAAGAGCCCAGGAGACACTGGGGTGTGAAATGGACTAAACCATTTTCTGGAGCCTGCCCAATTGCCCTTCTCGCCTTGACAGGCTGCAGAATGACACCCACGTCTTGCTCCAGGGCGTCCCATCCTCCCAGGGGCCAGGGAAGGGACATGGCTGCAGTGGTGCTGGCTCAGGTACGTGACTGGCAAGGCGCGGGGGGGGGAGGTTGGTCTGGGCGTGCGGGAGGGACAGTAAATACGGGAGGAAAGTTGAATGGGAAATAACAAATCTTCCGATGTGTCCTTTGCTCTTCACACGACAAACACAATATGGAGAAGCTGCAGGGGCACAACTGGGTCCCAAGTAACCATGGTTACTAACTAGAGACAGACATGACAGGCCTAGCCACAGATTTACACACTGCTTAGATTAGTCCTTGGAAGTTTCAGGGGTGGGCAAACTACGGGCTGTGGGCTGCATCCAGCCTGTCAGACCTTTAACTTCAGCTGCCCCGCTCCACGCAGCTCCTGGAAGCAGAGGCAGCCAAAGGACTTCCGCATCTTCAACTCCTCATTGCTGGCCCCACCCCAGAGCCTGCACCCCCAGCCGGAGCCCTCATCCCCTCCCACACCCCAACCCCCAATTTCGTGAGCATTTATGGCCCCCCATATAATTTCCGTATCGAGATGTGGCCCTCAGGCCAAAAAGTTTGCCCACCCCTGTAAATCTAAACCACAGAACATAGCGAGCCACCAGACAACTGACAAACTGCTTCAAGGGATGTCATGGAGTTTTATAGGTCGCTGTATCTCCAAGGGCAGCTAATCATCAACAGGCGCCCTCACCTGTTACCCCTCTGCTTCAGCCGCAGTGGGTTTCAACCACCTGGGGTCTCAGCTTCTAACTGGAGGTGCCCCCACCCGACTGTTTAAGGGAGTCAGGAACGTACCCTACCCCCCAATGATAGCTGACCTGGTCCTTACCCCTAGGACTAGCCTGATGCCTCGTACATACACTCTTCTGCCCCCTCCGTAATGGATGAACCAACACTCAATGTACACTTTATTTACAAGGGGAAATAAACAGGAAGCCTATAAAGGCAAGTGACACAACCCCTAGGGTGGATTGCCCTGGATTCACGAGTCCAGTTTATTCCACACAGTGGACTCCGTAATGTGGGGGAACCCCTGTACGGGGATGAGATGTTGCAGGCCTGAAGCTGCTTGAGTGCAGTGAGGTGATGAAAGTGCCAATTCGCCCAGGGATCTAACCTCTCTGAGGCAGCAATAGGCATTACTCATGGTGGAAAAAGTCCCCACAGTGTAGGGAGGCTCTTTGACATTTCCCAGGCCAATTGCTCTCTGCCAGAGTAGTTCGGCCAAGCCCTTTGATGGCAAAAGTGGCAACACACCAGGCAGGGGCAGATAGTTGTGGGATCACCCACGCTCCCCTCAGGAACATAGGGACAGTCAGGGGATCGCCCGCGCTCTCCTCAGGCAGGGGGAGACAGTAAGGAGATTGCCTGCGCTCCTTCAGATGGATAGAACAACGTTCTACGTTCCTTTGGCTAGGTCGGGTGGGGCTTAGTCAATGCCTGCCAAACATATTTTATCTTCATATTTCAGCACACATTTATAATTTGTCATACAGCACCTCTACATACATGACAGAATTATATTAATGACCAGCGTGTTACTGGGGAAATACTGCACCAAAAGATTAAAAATTCTGCACACAATATTTTAAAATTCTGCATATTTTATTTGTCAAAATAACATAATATAATCATGCTGGTTTCAATTATTTGGTAATTTATTTCAAAATACCTGTCAACAAGTATGTCTGTAACAATACAAATAAAAAGATTCAGCAATTTTTTATTGACTAATAGATTCTTTACTCGGCATATTAGTACAGAGCTTTGAGTGCTAATTCATTTAAACTACAGTACAGAAACGTATTTCCCGCACCCCTGAGAAGCCATACAAAGGCTTGGGGGAGTCGGGGTAACGGACGAGCTGAGGGAGAGGGAAGAAGCCTGGGAGTGAATCTGGAGGGTTGTTGAGTGTGGGTGGGAGATGCATGGAACAGTTTCTCTTGGGGGAGAGGGATTGTTCGGGAGATGGGGAACCTCCCCCATGCAGACCCTGGCTGACCCTGAGCCTCTCCCATTCAGTCAGACACATCTGCCCTGTCCCTGCACCCTGCTCCCCATCCCCATGTGTCCCTTCACTCACCCTACCCCCCATCCCCATGTGGAGCCCCCACCCACTCAGACCCTAGCTCAACGCTGTCATCCTACTAGCTCCGAGCCCGCGCCCCAGTCTGTCCCTGCAACTAGCCCTTTCGAGCCCTCAGTCTGTGGCCCCTCAGCAGCCCTGTGTGGCCCCCCTGCCACCTAACCGGGCTCTACCAGAGGCTGCGGTGGTGAAAGCAGCCGGCTGGGCTGGTGCCACCTCGGCCTCTGGTGGGCGAAAGGAAGAACTGCAGCACTTCTTCGGCAGAATGTTTTTCTGCAGGAAAAGAAACCTGCATCTGACAAGAATTCTGTGCATGTGCCGGGGTGCAGAATTCCCTCGGGAGTATTGTGTGTAGCTAGAGAGTTAAAAATCACATGAAGTCTAGCAGAAGTTCAAGGAATATTATTTTATACTCTTGTAGGAGTGAACTGAAATAATATTTTGCATCGTTAGTTCCGTGGCATCAATTTTCCATCTATTACTTTTGAAAGGTGCAGTGCAAGTCCTGAAAGACCTGAACGTGTGTGTAGTTGTGATGTTTATAACCCGTGAACATTGTGCTGTACATAGAATTGAATAAACTGGTCTAACAGTTTTATAATTATTTTGTAACGATAAATATTTGGGATTTCTTGAAATAACAGTTAAAACAACAACAAAAATAAGGTATTTAGAGAAGTTAAATTTGAATGTACATGTCAATGAACATTCAAACAATACATGTTAATTCCATTTCTAAGAGTATGTTTCTGAAATATTGTTGAAATGTAAATTAAAATATTCTTGTATTCACACCTTGTTACAATCGTAGCATTTTCTAAATTAGAAAAATCTCTTTTTGTCTGTCTCTCAGTATTTAAAATTGAGATGTTACATGGGTAGAAATTCTGACAGGAGTGAATGATTCCCGTCCATCACAATCTGCAACCCCGGGGCAAGAGGATAGGTAAAGGGGGGAAGCAAACTGTGATGGGGCAGTGTAGCGGGGTGGTCACCCGCTCTTGCCTGGGAAGGGTTAAAGCCAGCCCTGCAGAGGGCTGGGGCGTTGGAAGGAAAGACCTGGGCTGATTGGGGGAAGCAGCTGTAGCTGGGCCATGCCCCAATCAGGCCCCAGCTGGCCTGTATAAAGGCTTGAGCCAGGAGTAAGGAGATGGTCACTCTCTGCATTCAGAGGGAGATGGGCCTGGCTGCAGGAAGCTAGAGACAGGGTACCTGAGTGGAGCAGGGCTGGGGAAAGGCAGAGGAGCTGGGGAGCTCCAGCCTACCTCTGGGCTGCCCTCTGCGACCCCCAGTACCTTTTAGCCCAATGCTAGGCCTCCCCCCAAGTCTTTCTCTTATGATCTGGGCTCTTCCCTTCCTGCTTCTACAAACTCCTTCCTGCCCTGGACCCTACACAGCTCAGCAGCCTGCACCCCTATCTCCTCTCCCCCCCGTCAGAGGCTGGGTTCTGGAAAGTGAGAGGGGTGGGGGTGGGAAGTGGGGGAAGGTGACGTCCTTTCCACCATCACACCCGCGGGGGCAGGGTCACACTGTTCCAGAAGGGTCAGGACGTCTGATCTTCCAGCAATGTGTGAGTGGCCAGCTTAGGTGTCACCTTCAGGGACAAAGATTCCCTCCGGCCTGAGCTGGGACTGGGCAGATTCTCAGGGGAGCTGCGTTTTTACCCCCAGCATTGGCACAGGGACTGAAGAAAGGGCGGACTGTCCCGGAGAAGGTGTCAGTGAAAGTGAAGAGATGGGACCTGTCAGTCACATTGTAAAATGAGACCTCGCCTGCCTTATAGTCCAGGAAAACCCCCATCTGGCTGGGCCTGATGCCCACGGGGAGGGTGGTTACAGGGAAGGTGAGGGCCTCGTATTCCCCATCCCTCAGACACACAGTCCAGTATCCATTTTTAGGCGACAGGTGATCTGGACTCTTCCTGCTCACAGACTCCTTACAAACCCCCAGTTTCCATCTAGTCTTGTCTCCCACCTCCACCTCCCAGTAATGCCTCCCGCCCGTGAATCCCTCAGCGCCCAGGACAAAGACACAGGGATCAAATCTCTCAGGATTATTGGGCAGATTTTGTCGTTTGGTTTTGTGTCTCACACGTTTCCTATCCTGAGACAGAACAAGGTTGGGATGAGCCGTGTCTGGATCCAGAGTCACGTCCACTGGGGAGAAAGTCACAGAGTCAGTGCTGAGGGCAGGGGCTGGTCACTGGGATTTAAGGGAAATTAACCTGTGTCCCCATTAATCGCTGTGTCGGGATGTTGTTGCCTTAAAGGGGTGTTAGGGCCTTGTCCACCCACAGGAAAGAACTTGAGGAGAATACTGGTGTGTGTGTGTGTGTGTCTGTGTCTGTGTGTGAGTGGGTGTGACGAACTGGGACTGTTCTTACTGTGATCTGTAAGTGCTGACAGGGGAGTGTGGCTAGGATGGTCTGCGTTGGGGGATGGGGGAATGACTGAAGGGAAATACCTGAGCCTGTAACATGAGAACCCAGGAGGGGGCTGGGGCGAGGTGACACCTTTGCCCGGGGAAACTGGACAAAGGCTGAGGGCGGAGTCGGGGAAGCTGGCTGGTGAGGTGGCTGGAGGCAGGGAGGGCTCTGACCTCTGGAGGGGGGCTGGGGGCCCGAGGACCCCAAGATGGACCTAACTGAGGGGTATCCTGTTGTCTGTGCCTGCAAGACCTGTCTCGGACTGTATTCCCGTCGTCTAAATAAACCTTCTGCTTTACTGGCTGGCTGAGAGTCATGGTGAATCGCAGGAAGCCGGGGGTGCAGGGCCCTGAGTCCCCCCATACTCCGTGACAGTGGGGTTAGAGGGGAGGGGCAGGACAAGGGGGAGATATCAGTGGGGGTGGAGGAGGGGCAGGCTCCAGAGGGCAGATACCAGGCTGGGAAAGCAAAGAGAAGAGGAGGATCAGGCTTGGGGGAACCAAGGGTGTGGGGAGGGGCAGGCATTGGAGGATGAGGCATTGGAGGATGAGGGGTGGCCCTGGAACCAATAGGGAAGAAGCAGATGTTGGGAGTGTCAAAGGGAGTAGGGAAGGGGGAGCGTAAGAGTGCCACAGTGTAGGGGGAAGGGACTGGCTGGTATTGGAGGGGGCAGGGGGAAGGGGATGGGTAGAGGGAATGAGGAGAGAGGTGGGTGCCTAGGGTGCAGACGGAAGTGATGGAAGGGCCAGGCCCCAGGGAATCTCTGTTGCTTTGGGGCCATGCACAGTTGGTTTGTTACTAAAAGCAGGTCGGTGCCATCCCTCCACACACTGGGTGGGCAGTCCTGCCCCAGGGGCGCAGCTGGGACTCTCCCGGCCGGCCCCATGGGCATCGCCTGCCACCCAGGCAAACCCCACAGCCAGGCCCTTCCCTTGCCCAACCCGGCCTCTCCCCAGGGCATGGGCAGGATGACTGGGCAGGGCAGAGCGCGGTGCTGGGAAGTGTAACCGGGTATTGGGGGAACAGGGACTGTTGCTAATGAGGCCAGGGCAGTGAGGAGGGGAGGGGACTTTACCCCACTTACTGCCTCCTCCATCTGGGAGAAGCTGCACCGGGGGCCAGTCCCAGTTCACACTTTAAGCTACATCTTGTACAAAATGTGCCACGTGAGGTGTCTATGGAAAAGTTATGATTTGCTGAATATGATGAACCTATTTGTGTGCATGTAACATTTTTGTATCTAAAGTTAGGAATATTGACTATGTATCTGTATTTCAAATGTGCTTGCTCTGGGTAACACCCACAACTAGCCTTTCAGGTACAACAATGAAGAAGCCAGACAGTGCCAATGGTCCAGCAGCGAAAACAGTAGGCCGTGGAAATGGCTTGTCCTCACCTGGGGACGCTTCAGCTAGCCTATGGATAATGTCTGCCGCGACTCATCAAGCATGAATTCACAAATCGTTTCAGTCAACCCGAAATATAATTTTCTGGCCAATTAACTATTTGCCAAAAACATTTTGCCCGGCTCTACTTCAACCCTCTCTAAGAAATGGAGCCCAGACCCCAGTGACTTGCAGTGAATGACTGTCAACATCCCCAGCAAGGGGATTTCTCCTAGTTTAGGGAGGCCAGGTCTTGGGTTTGCTGCCACACCAGCCTGCCGGTCACAATGTGGCCCTCATCATTTGTCCCCATGCACAACACCTGGCGATTCACCTCCCCACCCACATGTAGAGGAAACCCAGCCGAGGCGCGCTCACTCACGGGTGAATCTCTTCAGCATTTCCCTCATGTCAAGGCAGATTTTATACCCGTTCTTCAGGGCAGGAGAAACGGCTTCTGGTGGCTGGAGTTTCACATGCTCACTCCTGTGAAGAAAACGTCCCCTCATCACTCATCTGCTCTGTACCCACATCACTCACGGGAACAGAAGGAGAAAAGGAAATGGGAGCAGACCTGATCAATGCGTTTTTCACATCCTGAAAGGAGACAGAGAGACAGGGAGCTGGGTTAACACTACATGCAAAAGCACCGAGTGACTTTCCATTCTCTACCACATTGAATCCACAATATTTAACATGCCAGGGCAGCCGCTTCTGTGCAGGACACTGGGCAGTGAGCACCGATTTCAGGTGCCCGTCGCCCTGGTTCTGACTCTCAGAGGAGCTGAGTGTCATGTGACCATGGCACAGACTGGGGGGGATGTGACGTTCTGCGAACACGGAACAAGGAGCTTTGTTGGGACAAGGAAAGCAGCAGCATCCCTAACGCACCTGTCTGTCCCTCCCCTTCCCTGCAGAGCTGCACCCAACTGTCCCCAGCCTCACACCTGTGCAGCTTCCTGCTGCAGATCTAAGGCGACAGGGCCCAGATCCTCACCTGGAGCAGCTGCAGCTCCCACTGCTCAGCACTTCCCACTATCAGGCCAAGTGATCCCAGACTGGCACCCAGAGATGGAGGCCCCCAGCACCAATGGCCGGTGATGAGAGGCTTGGCCCTTTCATGTCATGAATTTGAGAGTCCACTTTGTCTTGTGTTTCTCTCCTCTGGACGCCCCCTTGTCCCCACAGAGCTGAGAATCTCTGCTCATCGGCAGCATTGGGTCAGGTTCCAGCTGTCGCAGCAGGGACCACATCAACCCCTTGCTCCTTCTGCCCCACCCGTTCGACAGGCAAAGCCCCTGCTATGTCTGCGTTTCCCTCTAACACAGACTGCGCGTGTCGCTGTGACAGGATGTCACGCCTGGGCTTCTGTTTGTGTCGGGAAACTGTCAGAGCAGGCACTGGAAATAGGATTGGTCACAATTCCTGGGCTCTGGTCCCTGACCGGAGGGTTTAAGGCTGCAGGATGGATGATGGGGAGGTTGTTAACAGTCTCACCTGCAGTAGCTCAGCGGCCGGTTGCTGACACTTCTCCTGTAGCGCTGTGATGAGATTGATCAGAGTGGTGCTCTGCTCCGAGAGCTTTGTTATATTGTCCTGTAGTCTCTGCAGCGTCTCCCTCTCCTCCGCCGCCAGTCTCCGCAGGAGCAGCTGCTCTTCCTCACTCAGAACCTGGTGCAGCGTCTTAAATTCACGTGTGATCGACTGTCTCCGATTCTCCACTTTGCCCTTTAGTAAACAATGGAGCGGGAACAAACCACAGGAGCCAGAGCTGGGCAGACACTGAGCTGACTCTGACTCGGGGTTAGGGAGCAGGGCTGCTAGTCGTGGGCTACGAGGATCACGTACCCATAGGAGGCTTTAGAGTAATGGGTCACCGTAAGGGAAATGCAAAATGCCCTTCTGAGAAAAAGTAACTGGGTCACACTCCCAGTCACTGCTCCTGTATCTCCATCCCCAGCCCCTCCCCTGATCTGTGGGAGGGAGTCTGAGGAGCAGGGTGGGAGGGCCGTGTCCCTCTCCTGTACAGCCTGGTGCTCTTGCTGGACTGGGGGCAGGCAGTGGCTGCCCTTGGTGACCCCTTGAACAGTGAAGCTTGAGTGGGAGCATCTGGGCTCTCCCTAAAATCAGAGGGTCCCGAGAAGACCCCTGTGGTAAGAAGGGAGAGCTGGGACCAGGAACGCAGTGGGGGAACAGCTTGGGGGAGGACAGGATCGACCATGGGGAGTGGGATGGGGTCAGAGTCAGTGGTACATGGGCGCAGGATAAAGCGCGGCACGGGGGCAGCGGTACGTGGGCGCGGGATAAAGCGCGGCACGGGGGTAGTGGTACGTGGGCGCGGGATAAAGCGCGGCACGGGGGAAGTGGTACATGGGCGCAGGATAAAGCGCGGCACGGGGGCAGTGGTACCTGAGCGCGGGATAAAGCGCGGCACGGGGGCAGTGGTACGTGGCATGGGATAAAGGGCGGCACGGGGGGCAGTGGTACCTGGGCGGTACATGGGCGCGGGATAAAGCGCGGCACGGGGGCAGCGGTATGTGGGCACGGGATAAAGCGCGACACGGAGGCAGTGGTACGTGGGCGCGGGATAAAGGGCGGCACGGGGGCAGCGGTATGTGGGCATGAGATAAAGCGCGACACGGGGGCAGCGGTACGTGGACGCGGGATAAAGTGCGGCACGGGGGCAGCGGTACCTGGGCGCGGGATAAAGTGCGGCACAGGGGCAGGGGTACGTGGGCGCGGGATAAAGGTCGGCACTGGGGGCAGTGGTACCTGGGCGGTACGTGGGCGTGGGATAAAGCGCGGCACGGGGGCAGCGGTACCTGGGCGCGGGATAAAGCGCGGCACGGGGGCAGCGGTACGTGGGCGCGGGATAAAGCGCGGCACGGGGGCTGTGGTACGTGGGCGCAGGATAAAGCGTGGCACGGGGGCAGTGGTACGTGGGCGCGGGATAAAGGGCGGCACGGGGGGCACTGGTACCTGGGCGCAGGATAAAGCGCAGCACGGGGGCAGGGGTACGTGGGCGCGGGATAAAGTGCGGCACGGGGGCAGTGGTACGTGGGCGCGGGATAAAGGGCGGCACGGGGGCAGAGGTACGTGGGCATGGGATAAAGCGCGGCACGGGGGCAGTGGTACCTGGGCGCGGGATAAAGGGCGGCACGGGGGCAGTGGTATGTGGGCGGGGATAAAGCACGGCATGGGGGCAGTGGTACGTGGGTGCGGGATAAAGGGCGGCACGGGGGGCACTGGTACCTGGGCGCGGGATAAAGCGCAGCACGGGGGCAGTGGTACGTGGGCGCGGGATAAAGCGCGGCACGGGGGCAGTGGTACGTGGGCGCGGGATAAAGGGCGGCACGGGGGCAGTGGTACGTGGGCGCGGGATAAAGGGCGGCACGGGGGGCACTGGTACCTGTGCGCGGGATAAAGCGCAGCACGGGGGCAGTGGTACGTGGGCGCGGGATAATGCGCGGCACCGGGGCAGTGGTACGCGGGCGCGGGATAAAGGGCGGCACGGGGGGCAGTGGTACCTGGGCGCGGGATAAAGCGCGGCACGGGGGCAGTGGTACGTGGGTGGGGGATAAAGCACAGCACAGGGGCAGTGGTACATGGGCGCGGGATAAAGGGAAGCACAGAGGGCAGTGGTACGTGGGCGCGGGATAAAGGGAAGCACAGGGGGCAGTGGTACGTGGGCGCGGGATAAAGGGAAGCACAGGGGGCAGTGGTACGTGGGCGCGGGATAAAGGGCGGCACGGGGGCAGTGGTACGTGGGTGGGGGTTGGCATATGGAGGGATGAGGGAATAGGGGCAGGAGCTCTCCTTGCTACACAAGCTGAGGGACTGGGCTGTCCATCAACATACATCATCGCTCTGATTGGCTGCCCTTCACTATCAGGCAGGGGAAAGGCAGCCAATCAGAGGGGATTTCCCCTCGAATGTGGGGTGTCTCCTGCCCACTCTTAAGAAGGGTCTGAGCCCCCCCCACACCCCGAATTGGCTGTTCTGGCTGCACGAGGAGCGAGTGGGTCTGTGTGTACAGGACAGTGAGTGGGTGGGTGGGTGCAGGATGAGTTGGGGGGTGCAGCGTGAACTGTCTCTGGGTGGGGCGTGTGCAGTACGGGGGGCTGGGTGCAGTGACAGTGGCTGTGCAGTGAGTGTGGGTTGGGTGTATGGGGAGCCCTGGGGTGAGTCTGTGTCACTGCCCCTGGGCCAGGAACTGCCCCTCCCCCCAGGGCTGCTGCACTGGGTTCCCCACCAGAGACGATTCCATGGCACCGTCCCAAGGCAAACGGCCAGAGCAGGTTATAACCTCAGCCTGCAGCTTTACAGCCCCACAGCCCCAGGAATGCTGCAGGGGGACGGGCTCCGGGAAGAATGAAGCCAGACACCCACCTGCCACTCCCTGATTTTCTTTTCCTCTTCAGACACCAGCACCAGGGCCTCCTCCAGCTCCTGCCTCAGAGGGCCCAGGGCTTCCTGGAGTTTTACCTTCAGGGGCATCATGTGAGATAAACAGCCATTAGTCTGCCTGTCTGACGGGCGGGGACTGCAGGGGGCAGGGTCGGTGGAAGCAGAGGCCCTATAGGACCATGTCTAGACCCCAGCTACTGGAGTCATGTGATTACCTCAGGCTCTTGGCATCCATTAAAAATGCATGTTTCAAACCCTCCGGGTTGCAAATTAAATATTGAAAACATGCCGCGAATGTGACAGACACAGTGACGCCTCCCTGAGTCTGCAGAGAGCCTGAGCCAATCACCCGGAGAGGTGACGCCATGTGTTTCTGGGGGTATTAACCTGACAACCGTACCCTCGCAGAGGAGTCTGTGTGTGGCAGGATGGGGAGAGCTCTTCCCCCCACCAAAAGAGAGATGGTACTGCGGGGAGGGGGGATTCCCTGTCTCTCTCTCTCTTTCTTAGGGAGAGGGGACCCCCCTGCTCCTGCTCCCAGTGTCCCCAAAGGGAGGGAGCCCCCAGCCACACCCCCTGCCTGGTCAAAGAAGTTTGCAGGCCCCACCCACAGCAGACAGCCCTTGGGTGCATGGCCCCTTTCCAGGGCCGTCTCCAGGCACCAGCCCACCAAGCTTGTGCTTGGGGCGGCACCTGGAGGGGGGCGGCGCGGCGCTCCGGCCGCCGCGGAGAGCGGAGCTGCAGTGGGCTCGCTGCCCTCCCCCGGCGCTCTGGCCGCCGGGGAGAGCGGGGCCGCGACTGAGCTCGCCGCCCTCCCCGGGGCGCTCTGGCCGCTGGGGAGAGCGGAGCCCCGGCTGGCTCGCCGCCCTCCCCGCTGCGCTCCGGCCGGTTGGGGAGAGCGGCCCGCGGCTGGGCTCGGCGCCCTCCCCTGCCGCGCGGGGCGGGGGGGGAGGCTTTTTTGCCTGGGGCGGCAAAAAAGCCAGAGCCGGCCCTGCCCCTTTCACAGCCACTGTCAGTGGGGCAGGGTCACAGCGGGGCCCCATGACACCGTGTGGAGCCTGGGCCTTGGGTGGCCTCAGTCCTGCCCTATGTGCAATGCACATTTCTGTAACAAAGCCAGGAGAATGCCCTGGGCAGAGGCAGCAGGGTCAGCGCTGCAGGGCCTGGGGCATCGTCTGGCTGAGACGCTGATCCCGGGGGAGTCTCTTCCCCACTCGGCTGCTGCTCTCAGAGCCCTCTGGAACGCAGGAGTTCAGCTGAAGGCTCAGGATGCAGCCCCTAGCGCTCACCAGGGCAAGGGAATCCTCGCGGGTGCAGGTCTATGTCTCTATGGTGCGACACCAAGCACAGACCCTGGGGCCCAGGATCCAGCACCATCTCTATTCCCCTTTCCCCATTTCCTCATCTCTCAGGTGTCATTTGTTTGGGGGATGTCATTCATCTCAGGCCAGCTCCCAATGTCCCACGCTGGACATACCTCCCTCTCCTGCTCTTAAACACTGCACTTCCCCTCCCCTTTGGGCCCCTCTTCAAACAACCCTCCCTCACAGAGCCCCACAACACAAACACACCCATGCTGGGTAACGCCCCAATGGGATATGCCCGGGTCTCCACGGGAGATGCCTGCAAAATGGAGAATCCAATGCCTTTCCTTCCTGATGTTGCAAAGTTGCAAGCAAGCCCCAAACCCGCAGTCTGAGCCAACCCCTCAGCCTCACCCACACACTGAAGAGGGAAGAGCACAGGTCCTGGTTTCCTCCATTCAGATACCATAAGGTGGCCGTGGTCACCTCGCATCGGAACCCCTGCCTGGCAGAGAGATGGACCCAGATGGACCCCTCACTGCCCAGCCTGGCAGCGCCTGGGTCCCTGGATCCACCTCCCTTCAGTCGTGTGAGTTCCCGCTCACCCCCAGCAGCCGGCTCTGGAGAAACACAACGGGGCGCTTAAGGGGTTCCTTCACCAAGAGCAGCAGTGATTCCTACCTTGTAACCCTGGGCAACTTCCTCTATGGGGACCACACAGGTGGCTTTTCCGTCCTCCTTACAGAAGAGTTGGAGTTTTTCCTTGTGTGTCTCACACAGATTCTCATTCTGCGCTTGCCCAGGCTGTAACCTCAGTGGTTTGATGCGCTCTATGATATTGGCCAGCTGCCTGTTGGGCCTGAAATTCCCTTTCTGGAACAGCGCTCGGCACTCGGGACAGGGGAACTTTGTGCCTGATTGAGGCCTCCTTCGCTCACTGTACTGGGTGATGCAGGCTCGGCAGAAGTTGTGCCCACAGTCTATGGTCACTGGCTCCGTCAGATACTCCAGGCAGATGGAGCACGTGGCTTCTTCTAACGCTTTCCCTATGGGCGTGGCTGAGGCCATGGCTGTCTTCTGTGTCTTGTTGATGGGCGGTCACCTTGCTGCCTGAATCAGCTCTTCACATGCCCAGAATAAAGTGAGAACAGGTGGACGGGGCGGGGGGGGGGGGGGAGGAGGGTGTCACAGAGAAGGTGGGAAAGTGAAATGGGGTGAGATGGAGAGAAGAGAACAGGTAAGACACGATTATTGACCTTCTGCAGGTTTTTGGAGCCTCATATGGACATGGATTTGACAGCACTTTGTTAACATTAACTCTTTATTTTGGGGTTGGGTCAGCTATATCAGAGGAACCCCTTGATCAAATGACTCCAACTTGCACCTGTGATGGGTTGGGTCACAGAAACCCCCTTGGGATTGCCACCTGATGTGCCAAGACTACCTCTGAGCCCATTTTCCCTGCCAGCTTGGGACTCCAGTGCCCTGCCTTGTTTGAGCCAGACGCTTGCCTGCTGCAAACCCAGATCCAAGTCTGAACCACGTGCCCCAGAGTTGCAGGCTTAACTGAAAACAGCTTAAGAAGTGTTCCTGTCTCCAGCACTCAGATGCCCAGCTCCCAATAGGGTCCAAACCCCAAATAAATCCGTTTATACAGGATAAACTCATAAATTGTTCGCCCTCTATAACACTGACAGAGATATGCACAGCTGTTTCCCCCCCCCCCCCCCGGTATTAATACATACTCTGGGTTAATTAATAAGTAAAAAGTGATTTTATTAAATACAGAAAGTAGGATTTAAGTGGTTCCAAGTAGTAACAGACAGAACAAAATAAATTACCAAGCAAAATAAAATAGAACACGCAAGTCTACGCCTAATACAGTAGGGGACTACATGCAGGTAAATCTCACCCTCAGAGATGTTCTAATCAGCTTCTTTGACAGACTAGCCTCCTTCTAGTCAGGGCCCAATCTTTTCCTCCGTACAGTCCTTGTTCCAGCTCAGGTGGTAGCTAGGGGATTCCTCATGACTGCAGCCCCATTTGTTCTGTTCCACTCCCTTATATATCTTTTGCATAAGGTGGGAATCCTTTGTCCCTCTCTGGGTTCCCACCCCCTCCTTCTAAATGGAAAAGCACCAGGTTAAAGATGGAATCCAGTTCAGGTGACATGATCACATGTCACTGCAAGACTTCATTGCCCACTTGCCAGCACACAGGTATACAGGAAGACTTACAGGTAAAACACAGCCATCTGCAGACAATTGTCCTGGTTAATGGGAGTCATCAAGATTCCAAACCACCATTAATGGCCCACACTTTGCATAACTACAATAGGCCCTCAGAGTTATAGTTCATATTTCTAGTTTCAGATACAAGAGTGATACATTTATACAAATAGGATGATCACACTCAGTAGATTATAAGCTTTGTAATGATACCTTACCAGAGACCTTTTGCATGAAGCATATTCCAGTTACATTATATTCACACTCATTAGCATATTTTCATAAAATCATATCGAGTGCAACGTCACAGCACCACTCACTCTAACCCAGCCCTAACCCGACACCACACTATTTAAAGTATCTGAGTCTGCAGCGGGAACTATCGGCTCTTTGAGAGGAAAGCTCTGCCCTTGAGGCAAAACTTCCAACAAGCGCCCGTTTCCTGGAGCCCAGCAGTCAGACAGCCTCAGACCGCTGCCAAGGGACTGGCTCCAACTCACAGTCTCTGGTCTGTACCACACGGTGCCTTGAGCTACCCTGGGACTGATGTCAGCTGTGCTTCTACACACACTTGTCAGCCACAGAGCAGCAGCCAGTGTGTCACGCAGACTTGAGCTGGCGATTAGAGCTAACTTTAACCCCTCCTAACAACTCCAGTATTGCTTCTCCAAAGGGGCTGTGGGTGCTGGCTCAGCTCAATCCTGATCAGCTGAGATCCACGTGGGGCAGTTCAGAGCCAAAGGTAGAGCCGCAGGTTTGTGCAAAAATCTAAGAAGCGAGCAGGAAATGTCCCTGTCCCTTTTTTGGAGCGGGTGTACGGTCTGAGGTCTTTTTCTGCAGCCATATTAGGAGAAAGCAGGAAGTCACATCCTGACATTTTATCTAACTTCCATTAAAACAAGGTAATATCAGGCTGTTAAGGAGGTGATCCTGCCCTAATAGCACCCACCATCATCAGATCAAGAAACCGATCTTAAGACGTTTAAAGAAAACCTTGTTTGAGAGCATCCTGTCTGGCAAGGAATCGCTTATCAACAGTTGTGGGTGTGAAACCTCCATTTCTCTATTGTTTTGCCTTTATGGTCCCTACTTCTCTATTGTTTTGCTGCATGGTTCTTTTCGGTCCTTTGGTTGTTTATGTCTATTACATAACTACTAATTTTGCAAGTTTGTAAATGAGCTAAGGCGGTGCGGTCTGGTTGGGTAGAGAATTTTTTCTCAATATGGTAGGATTGGTCAAAGAATTATTTTGTAACACTTTAGTAAATGATTGGTTAAGGTCTAGCGCAGCAGGACTCAAGTATCACTATCTAAATTGGGGTCCAAAAGGAAGTTCTTTGGAACCTAACTCCAGGACACAGCCCCAGATCAGAGCTGCCGGAGCTCAACATCCTGCTGACTATATCGTGCAGAAACTGGAGTCCCCAGGTGACCAGATCCTTACTGGCCGGCAGAAAAAGTTTGTCTATTGGGAGTGGTGAGCTGTATATGCTTAGTGTGTGTATCTGTTCTGGTGACTGTTAATAACGAGAGGTTAAGTGGGCTATTACTGTGTAAGGCTCTTTCCCTGGTAAAAGACCCCGCAAACCCGCAGAGTGTGAGGTTACACCCTGAGCCCATGGAAGGATGAGGGTGGGTGCCTACGTTAACAGGGTTACGCCTTGAGCCCTAGGAAGAGGGTAAAGGTGGGTGCCCCTGAGTGTGCAGATAACATGAGGGACTGGATCTTGGGAACCCCTTGCTCAGATAACCTTAAATTTGGACCAAGAACACTACCGCAGACCTTGACAGGGCACTGCAGCTTTCAAGAGAGCCCAAACCAGCATGTAGATTTTAGAGCACGTCAAAGACCAGCTATGAAACAATCAGCTCATCTCAGCCGTATCTATACTGGTGTAATAAAGTCGAAAGAGATTAGGTGTTGGTGGTGTGTCAGGGCCTGTGACCTAGAGCCTGGATCTGCAGAGGCACAGCCGGGGATCACTGTGCGATGGTGCCGCAGAAATTACCACCCCAGAGAGCCAGAGCGGCGGCACCCTGCTGCCCTCTGATTTGCCTAGCACCCTATTGAACCCCGGCCTTGCCCAGGAAGTTGTCTGGGAACCCCCCCGACTTTGGCTTGCTGTGACTCTAGACTTTGCCTTGTCTCCTGATCGCCGGTCTCTGATCGCAGCCTGAGACTTGCCCCCTCGCTGTGGCCTGGCTGTGACCTCCGACCCTGGCCTGACTCTGTCCATGTCTTGCTTTCCTCCCATTCTTGCCCAGCAACTGCTGTCACTCATGTGCAGACCTCACCCGTCGGTGATGCCCAGGCCAGGCTGCCTATGCCCTGGTCCCTCACAATGGGGTCGGCCGGATCTCAGCACCACCAAGGGAGAGTTTCTTAAGCTGAAGTTGTAGCACAAATCCCAAGAGAGAAACCAGCGCCTGCCCTCCCTAGGGACTAGGGAGACATTGACAGCTGCCGTCAGGAGAGGTGCAAGGGCAGGTTCTTGGGCAGAGGCCCCCAGCACCTGCTCCCAGGGATGGTTCTTGGCCTGATGTTTCAGAGGCTGAGAACCTGCCGTCCACCTCGGTGTCAATGGGAGCTGGGGCCTCTCAGCACAGCCGAGCTGCCAGGACAGAATCGGGGCTTGTGAACTCCTGCCCCACATGTGACGACTCAGACAGATCAGCCTGACTACTCTCAGCTTTACCCACAATGGGCCGGATTTCCAAATGGGGTTTAGGTGCCTGAAAGTAGCCAAAGGGATTTAGGTCCCTGCAGGCCCGTGGAACAAAAGGAGGATTGGAGGCTGCTTGCTCCACCCATTGTCATGGAATTTTCCAGAAAAATTCATACCCGGCCCCGGTACCACTTGTCCCTACCCTGCCCATTACGGGGTGCTGGGCATAGGGGGTGGCGGGGGGTGATGATGGGGGAGAGGAGATGAAGTGTGATGCTTGGGGGGAAGAGTGGGGGCCTGGGCAGAAAGGGGAGTGCTGGGACCGAGAGGAGGCAGGAGCAGGCGGTGCTGTGCTGAGCGTAGAGACATGGCACCATCTGGGCTATTTGGTCCCCTCCGGCTCCCGTTTCCTGTCGTGGAAGGAGCCGGGATTGATCAGAATCCAGCCCATTGGCCCAGCCCCAGGGATCCCATGGACACCCCAATCCCTGCTCGGGTGGGGGCAGGGTCCCCTTCTCGCGGCTGCTGCTGTTGCTGCCCTGAGGACAACACTGAGTGGATCCTGCTGCCTCCTTCTCTCAGCCCACAACAGACGCCTTCAGCCCCAGCCCTGAGCCTCCCTGGACCTTCTACTTCAACTTAGAATTGCGCCCAAGGGGGGCCCAGCCCCTGGGGCAGCCCTGGGCTCTGCCCGCACCAGCCCCACACCGCAGTCTGCAGGGGAGGGGAGCCCCGGGGGAAGGGCTGGGGCCAGGCAGGAAAGTGACTCTGCACAAACAGACCCGCATTACACAATCACTGTTACCGGGGGGTCTGCGAGTCCCAGAGCTGCTGCCCTCACTGCCCCCCCGCCCCGGCTCTGCTCCGCTGAGTGTCTGGGAGGGCGAATGCCCAGAGGGGAACAGGGGAAGGGGGGGACTGAAAAGGGCAGCAGGAGCCATATGTTAGGAGGGAGGTTCCCAGCTCCCAGATCTGCCTGGATCCACAGGCGATGTGATGGGGGAGGGGAGGGAGGTTTCCAGTCCCTCTGCGCAGATGCCCCAGGCATGAGACGGTTTGGGGGGTTCTGTTCCCTAGAGGGGAAGCCCCGTCTGTACAAACCCTTCACCCAGGGGAGACAAACCCTGGTGGCCCCAAACAAGCCTTGAGCCTAAGCCACGTGCAGCCCCTCGTTACTGAGGGGCCCGGCCCAGCTGCTGTCCTACCCTGGGCCTGGGGGCTGGTGAGTCCAGCTGTCCCCCCTCCCAGCCCCAGAGCAGAGATCCCTCCCCTCCGGGGTGTGCAGGCAGGAGTGGGATCCCCCATCAGCCCTGGCCCAGCTGCACAGAGACAAATTGCTCTTTATCCTGGGTAGAGTCAGAGACACACGGGACCCTGAATCTGTCTCCCTGGGGCTGGGGCTCTGTCCTGGCTCAGGGCCTGAATGAAGAGCTGGTGGGGGTGGGGCCGGTCAGTCCTTACCCTCCGTCTCTGGGCTCGGTGTCTCCGCAGGCTCTGGCTGTCCCTGGGAGCTGCCAGACCCCCTGGCTCTCCCCTGAGCTCGGTGCCTCTCTGCGTGCCCCGGAGCAAGCAGCCCTGTGTCAGCTCCACCCAAAGGTGCCAATCTCCCTTGGGCCTGGGGAGAGAGACCGCCCCCAGCCACAACAGCCCGGCTTGGTCAGGGTGTGTCCTCGCCACCCTGCTCTGCACGGAGCAGCTGCTGGGACTTGTCAGATGACACAGGCCATTGGCAGCTCCCTCATGTTCATTTGGCCCGATTCTCCTGCTCGCACCTGGGTGAACCAGGAGTAACAGGTTTAGTTTCATTTCCCTGTTCCCATAAAAGTGCTGCCCTAACAGCAACCGGCCATTTCTCTTCTGCCAACTTCCTGCTACCACGGGGTGAGTTGGGAAGAGTCGTTAGGGACAAGGAGCCATGTCCCATCCGCATGTCTGCCAGTTCCCGCAGCTTGGCCTCTCCTCAGCTCCAGCCAGTCACTCCAGCTGGTCTCAGTGAGGACGCAGTACAGGGAACAACAGTGCATGTCGGTATCGTATCCCTCACACACCCGCCTGGCTATCCCGGCACACACCTCCCGTGTCTGTCTAGCTACGGAACCCTGTGCCCATCACCGCAGTGTCTGGACTGCGAAGTTACAAAGGACCCGCTCAGTCTGCGGCTCAGCATTCTCCCCTCGTCCCATCAGGTGCTGAGACGTGTGAGCACCAATCTCCCCTCCCTCTGCCTCCCCTCCGTTATTACTGTATTACAGGAGCACCCAGAGACCCCAGCTCAGCCCAAGGCCCCCCTGTGCTCGGGGCTGTATCCCCAATCTCTATATAAGAGCGCATGGAGGGGCAGTGACTTACCCCATCAGTGCCAGGGCTGGGGACAGAGCCCAGGACACCTGATGTCAGTGCTGGGTCCTGTCCACCAGCGCACACGGACGGCCCTTTCCCTCGGGGTCGCTGTGGAGAGCTGCTGTGCAGAGCCGGGCCAGGCAGTTTGCTCTGACAATGGCTAGGTCCACGCACCTTCTGTGAGACCGTTGTGGGGGGAGGGGGTTACACAGCTGGGCAGCTGCTATGGAGAAGGCCCTGTCCCCAGTTCAGTGGCCCACCTGCTGCAGCCAGTCACAGCATGGGAAGAGAAGGGGGCCTAGAAATTGGGGCCCCAGGGCACTGTGCTCAGTGGGGATTTTAAGTCTCCAGAGAACTATGGGGTGACAATAAACAGTGCCATAAAATGAATCATATCCAGGAATGGTTTTTTTCCCCCAGTACTTTCTCCTGTTTTCCATTTTCCACTTGGTAACTCTTCCAAAACTGAGGCAGTTGTGATGTGCTGAGGCCTGTGTTGGAATCTCAGGCTATTATGTTAAGAACAGGGGATGGGGGTCTCCAATCCTGCGGGCAGGCTACTGGGCTCTGTTCCTATAGCCGTCAGTCAGCAGACAGCCGACCCAGAGGCGGGTGGGGTGAGTTGTGTCCCTGTGCCTTAGAGAGCAGCCAGCTTTGGTTCTCCCTGTTCATGCTTGTGAGTTATCATTCGGAATTCTAGCAATTAAAGTCATATTATGTTGTAACCTTCTGGCAAGAACCTTTTATGTTTGTTTTCTAATTTCAATGTGTGTACTGTGTAGCTGGACAGAAACCTCCTCCTCTATTCTGCACAGCTCTGATTGGCTGGCGGGAATGAATTAACTCTGACCCTGGGAGGGTTTGAGGCAATGCGCATATGGGGGCAGGAGAGGGCAGCAGCCCGGGAAGGCTCTGAGAGTGAAAAAGAAGCAGGTTCAGCAAGACAGACAGAGGGAGGGCGAGACTGAACTGGGAGCTGTTGGAGGAGAGCCGCTGCTGGCAAAGGGGACTCTTATAAATGCACAACCTGGAACTGACATTCAGCTGATCCCACATACCCGGACCCACCATCCTGAGCTCACACCGCATGAGAGCATCAGAGCAGAGCACCCAGACAGACTGGGCTGACCCAAAGGGAGGAAAGGATTGCATTACTGTGGGGCAGAGAGTTTGTGTGTGCGTAGAGAGGCATGGTGTGTGTGTGTGAGTGTGTGTGTCAGAGAGAGAGAGAGAGGGTGGGGCTGTGTGCTGTATCGGGGCAAAGGAATCTGTGTAGCCACATAAGCTACTTGTCTTCATTTTCAAAGCCCCGTATGCCTTGTCCCCACCCTACCTTTCATCTTCATTTGATGTAGAATCAAGTGAAGTAAAAATCTTAAGTGAATCCACATGTTCCATAGAATTTCTATGGATAGAAATTTCATGCTCTAATAAGAATATAACATTAGGGATCTATTATAGACCACCTGACCAGGACAGTGATAGTGATGATGAAATGCTAAGGGAAATTAGAGAGGCTATCAAAATTAAGAACCCAATAATACAAGAACTAGGGGTCACCAAATAAATTAATAGGCAGCAGGTTTAAAACAAATACAAGAAAGTTCTTCACGCAGCGCACAGTCAACTTGTGGAACTCTTTACCTGAGGAAGTTGTGAAGACTAGGACTATAACAGCGTTTAAAAGAGAACTGGATAAATTCATGGTGGTTAAGTCCATTAATGGCTATTAGCCAGGATGGGTAAGGAATGGTGTCCCTAGCCTCTGTTTGTCAGAGGATGGAGATGGATGGCAGGAGAGAGAGCACTTGATCATTGCCTGTTGGTTCACTCCCTCTGGGTCACCTGGCATTGGCCACTGTCGGTAGACAGGATACTGGGCTAGATGGACCTTTGGTCTGACCCAGTACAGCCGTTCTTATGTTCTTATGTTCTTCCATTCAGTATCAAAAAGTCGACTCCTGCCTCCAGTCAGCCCACGATCCCGGCCTCCATCGACCTCTTGTTAAATATTCAGACAAGCTCCTTCCTGCTTTCTCCTGTGCTGCCCCTTATGCCTGGGACAAGCTCCCCATAAACGTCTGCAAAACTAACACATAATCTTCCCGCTCCCAGATTCCAAGTATACAGAGCAAACAGATCCAAGACAGTCAGAGAAAGTTACACACAGGTGTGTCCTCTTTCTGACGCTCAGGGAAGCCATTGCAAAGGTCACTCCCCACCAGCTAGATCTGTGTTGTGACGTTGCACTCGATATGATTTTGTGAAAATATGCTAATGAGTGTGAATATAATGTAAGTGGAATATGCTTCATGCAAAAGGTCTCTTGTAAGGTATCATTACAAAGCCTATAATCTACTGACTGTGGTCATCCTATTTGTATAAATGTATCACTCTTGTATCTGGTACTAGCAATATGAAATATAACTCTGAGGGCCTATTGTAGTTATGCAAAGTGTGGGCCATTAATGGTGGTTGGGAATCTTGATGGCTCCCACCAACCAGGACAATTGACTGTGGATGGGTCTGGGTTTGCAGCAGGCAAGCGTGTCGGGCTCAAACAAGGCAAGTTTATGGAGTCCCGAGCTGGCAGGGAAAACGGGTTAGAAGTAGTCTGAGCACATCAGTTGGCAGCCCCAAGGGGGTTTCTGTGATCCAACCCGTCACAGTGGCGTAGTCGAGCAGGGTCTGTGCACAGCTGATTGCTTTGAGATACTGGTAGTTATTTTAAGTGAGTTTGGGGTGTGGTGGCTGAAGAACAGACAAAGTGGTTACTGGTTTGTTATTTTCTGTTTGCTTATTTCATGGAAGGGAAATCGGGACAGAAAAGGAAGCAAAATAAGTAAGGCCTTGGCTACACTGGCGCTGTACAGCGCTGCAACTTGCTGCGCTCAGGGGTGTGAAAATGGCCCCCCCGAGCGCAGCAAGTGCAGCGCTGTAAAGCGCCAGTGTAATCAGAGCCTGCAGCGCTGCACACTCGCTCGCAGCGCTGCACGCTATTCCCCTCAGATAGCTACCCACAGTGCAGCGCTGGGAAGTCCTGAGTGTAGCCAAGGCCTTTGAGTGAAGATCAGAAGAAGCTAGAACTACACAAGTTGCAAATTGCCCAGAAAGGCTGAACACTGGACGCTGGGAAAGTCTCTGTTAACTAAGGGTATGTCTACACTACGAAATTAGGTCGAATTTATAGAAGCCGGTTTTATAGAAATCCTTTTTATACAGTTGATTGTGTATGTCCCCACATAAAATGCTCTAAGTGCATTAAGTCGGCGGACCGCGTCCACAGTCCCGAGGCTAGCGTCGACTTCCGGAGCGTTGCACTGTGGGTAGCTATCTCACAGTTCTCGCAGTCTCCGCCGCGCATTGGAATTCTGGGTTGAGATCCCAATGCCTGATGAGGCAAAAACAGTGTCGCGGGGGATTCTGGGTACATGTCGTCAGGTGTCTCCCCCCTCCCCCCCCCGAGAGAGCAACGGCAGACAATCGTTTCGCGCCTTTTTTCCTGGGTTACCTGTGCAGACGACATACCACGGCAAGCATGGAGCCCGCTCAGCTCAGCTCAGCTCAGCTCAGCTCAGCTCACCGTCACCATATGTCATCTGGGTGCTGGCAGACATGGTACTGCATTGCTACACAGCAGCAGCTAATTGCCTTTTGGCAGTAGACGGTGCAGTGTGACTGGTAGCCGTCGTCGGCTATCTGGGTGCTGGCAGACGTGTGGCTGCATTGCTATACAGCAGCAGCTCCTTGCCTTTTGGCAGCAGATGCTTTATTACAACTGGTATCCATCGTCATCGTACTCCTCAGTGAGTTCGGTCAGAGGCGCCTGGGCAGACATGTTTTGTCTCCTGGAGACTCAGTCCTGCCGGCAGTCCTATTGAACCATCTTGACGATGATGGCTAGCAGTCGTAATGCACCATTTTCTGCCAAGCACCCAGAAGATGCCGATGGCTATCAGTCATGCGGCACCGTCTGCTGCCAGCCTAAGATGTAAAAGATAGATGGACCAGATTTGGTCTGTATTCATTTGCTTCCCCCTCCCTCTGTGAAATCAACGGCCTGCTAAACCCAGGGTTTTGAGTTCAATCTTTGGGGGGGCCATTCTGTGTGACAGTTGTTTGTGTTTCTCCCTGATGCACAGCCACCTTTCTTGATTTTAATTCCCTGTAAGCCATGTCGTCACTCGCCCCTCCCTCGCTCCGTCAGACAATAGTTTCGCACCTTTTTTCAGCCCAGACGCCATAGCACTGGGATCATGGAGCCCGCTCAGATCACCGTGGAAATTATGAGCACTATGAACACCATGCGCATTGTCCTGGAGTATATGCAGAGCCAGAACATGCCAAAGCAAAACCAGGTGAGGAGGCGATTGCAGCGTGGCGATGAGAGTGATGAAGAAATTGACATGGACATAGACCTCTCACAAAGTACGGGCCCCAGCAATGTGCAAATCATGGTGTTACTGGGGCAGATTCATGCCATGGAACGCCAATTCTGGGCCCGGGAAACAAGCACAGACTGGTGGGACCGCATCGTGTTGCAGGTGTGGGACAATTCCCAGTGGCTGCGAAACTTTCGCATGCATAAGGGCACTTTCATGGAACTTTGTGACTTGCTTTCCCCTGCCCTGAAGCGCCAGAATACCAGGATGAGAGCAGCCCTCACAGTTAAGAAGCGAGTGGCGATAGCCCTGTGGAAGCTTGCAACGCCAGACAGCTACCGGTCAGTCGGGAATCAATTTGGAGTGGGCAAATCTACTGTGAGGGCTGCTGTGATCCAAGTAGCCAACGCAATCAAAGACCTGCTGATATCAAGGGTAATGACTCTGGGAAACGTGAAGGTCATAGTGGATGGCTTTGCTGCAATGGGATTCCCTAACTGTTGTGGGGCGATAGATGGAACCCATATCCCTATCTTGTCATCGGAGCACCAAGCCACCGAGTACATAAACCAAAAAGGGTACTTTTCAATGCTGCTGCAAGCTCTGGTGGATCACAAGGGACGTTTCACTAACATCAACGTGGGATGGCCGGGAAAGGTACATGATGCTCGCGTCTTCAGGAACTCTGGTCTGTTTCAAAAGCTGGAGGAAGGGACTTTCTTCTTGGACCAGAAAATAACCGTTGGGGATGTTGAAATGCCTATAGTTATCCTTGGGGACCCAGCCTACCCCTTAATGCCATGGCTCATGAAGCCGTACACAGGCAGCCTGGACAGTAGTCAGGACCTGTTCAACTATAGGCTGAGCAAGTGCAGAATGGTGGTAGAATGTGCATTTGGACGTTTAAAAGCACGCTGGTGCAGTTTACTGACTCGGATAGACCTCAGCGAAACCAATATCCCCATTGTTATTGCTGCTTGCTGTGCGCTCCACAATATCTGTGAGAGTAAGGGGGAGACATTTATGGCAGGGTGGGAGGTTGAGGCAAATCGCCTGGCCACTGATTACGTGCAGCCAGACATCAGGGCGGTTAGAAGAGTACAGCAGGGCGTGGTGCGCATCAGAGAAGCTTTGAAAACCAGTTTTGTGACTGGCCAGGCTACGGTGTGAAACTTCTGTTTGTTTCTCCTTGATGAACCCTCCCCCCCCGGTTCACTCTACTTCCCTGTAAGCTAACCACCCTCCCCTCCCCCCTTCGAGCACCGCTTGCAGAGGCAATAAAGTCATTGTTACTTCACATTCATGCATTCTTTATTAATTCATCACACAACTAGAGGGATAACTGCCAAGGTAGCCCAGGAGGGGTGGGGGAGGAGGGAAGGAAAAGGACACATTGCAGTTTAAAACTTTAACACTTATTGAAGGCCAGCCTTCTGATACTTGGGCAATCATCTGGGGTGGAGTGGCTGGGTGGCCGGAGGCCCCCCCACCGCGTTCTTGGGCGTCTGGGTGAGGAGGCTATGGAACTTGGGGAGGAGGGCTGTTGGTTACACAGGGGCTGTAGCGGCGGTCTCTGCTCCTGCTGCCTTTCCTGCAGCTCAACCATTCGCTGGAGCATATCAGTTTGATGCTCCAGCAGCCGGAGCATCGACTCTTGCCTTCTGTCAGCAAGCTGACGCCACCTATCCTCTTCAGCCCACCACTTGCTTTCTTCAGTCCGCGATTCAGCGCGCCACCTCTCCTCTCGTTCATATTGTGCTTTTCTGCACTCTGACATTGACTGCCTCCACGCATTCTGCTGTGCTCTCTCAGCGTGGGAGGACATCTGGAGCTCCGAGAACATATCATCCCGAGTCTGCCGTTTTCTCCTTCTAATCTTCACTAGCCTCTGTGAAGGAGAAACATTTGCAGCTGGTGGAGGAGAAGGGAGAGGTGGTTAAAAAAGACACATTTTAGAGAACAATGGGTACACTCTTTCACGTTAAATTTTGCTGTTCACATTACACAGCACATGTGCTTTCGTTACAAGGTCGCATTTTTCCTCTTATATTGACGGCCTGCCGGTTTGGTGTGTGAGATCACTCACACAGTGCCAGGCAACAGAATTCGGCTTGCAGGCAGCCATGGTAAGCCACAGTCTTTTGGCTTTTTTAACCTTCATAACATGTGGGAATGGTTTCAAACAGCAGCACCCTCATTTCCCATTCCAAGCACCCATTGGGTTGGCCATTTAAAATAGGTTTGCAATGTAAAAGGAGGGGCTGCGGTTTCCAGGTTAACATGCAGCACAAACCCAACTAATTCCCCTCCCCCACACACCCAATTCTCTGGGATGATCACTTCACCCCTCCCCCCCACCGCGTGGCTAACAGCGGGGAATATTTCTGTTCAGCAGAGCAGGAAGGGGCACCTCTGAATGTCCCCTTAATAAAATTGCCCCATTTCAACCAGGTGACCGTGAATGATATCACTCTCCTGAGGATAACAAAGAGCGATAAGGAATGGATGTTGTCTGCATGCCAGCAAACACCGGGACCATACGCTGCCATGCTTTGTTATGCAATGATTCCAGACTACGTGCTACTGGTCTGGCGTGGTAAAGTGTCCTACCATGGCGGACGGGATAAGGCAGCCCTCCCCAGAAACCTTTTGCAAAGGCTTTGGGAGTACATGAAGGAGAGCTTTCTGGAGATGTCCCTGGAGGATTTCCGCTCCATCCCCATACACGTTAACAGACTTTTCCAGTAGCTGTACTGGCCGCGATTGCCAGGGCAAATTAATCATTAATCATTAAACACGCTTGCTTTTAAATCATGTGTAATATTCACAAAGGTACACTCACCAGAGGTCCCTTATGTGCCCTCAGGGTCTGGGAGCACGCCTTAGGTGAGTTCGGGGGTTACTGGTTCCAGGTCCAGGGTGATAAACATATCCTGGCTGTTGGGGAAACCGGTTTCTCCGCTTCCTTGCTGGGAGCTATCTTCATTGTCTTCATCCTCATCTTCCTCGTACCCCGAACCCGCTTCCCTGTGTGTTTCTCCAGTGAGGGAGTCATAGCACACGGTTGGGGTAGTGGTGGCTGCACCCCCTAGAATGGCATGCAGCTCCGCGTAGAAGCGGCATGTCTGCGACTCTGCCCCGGACCTTCCATTTGCCTCTCTGGCTTTGTGGTAGGCTTGCCTTAGCTTCTTAATTTTCACGTGGCACTGCTGTGTGTTCCTGTTATGGCCTCTGTCCTTCATGGCCTTTGAGACTTTTTCTAATATTTTGCCATTTCGTTTACTGCTACGGAGTTCAGTTAGCACTGATTCGTCTCCCCATATGGCGAGCAGATCCCGTACCTCCCGTTCGGTCCATGGTGGAGCTCTTTTGCGATCCTGGGACTCCATCATGGTTACCTGTGCTGATGAGCTCTGCATGGTCACTTGTGCTCTCCACGCTGGGCAAATAGGAAATGAAATTCAAAAGTTCGCGGGGCTTTTCCTGTCTACCTGGTCAGTGCATCTGAGTTGAGAGTGCTGTCCAGAGCGGTCACAATGAAGCACTCTGGGATAGCTCCCGGAGGCCAATACCGTTGAATTCCGTCCACACTACCCCAAATCCGACCCGGAAAGGCCGATTTCAGCGCTAATCCCCTCGTCGGAGGTGGAGTAAAGAAACCGGTTTAAAGGGCCCTTTAAGTCAAAAAAAGGGCTTCGTCGTGTGGACGTGTCCAGGCTTAATTCGAATTAACGCTGCTAAATTCGACCTAAGCTCATAGTGTAGGCCAGGCCTAAGAAGCCTCTGAGCTGAGTGCATCTCAGTTTCAGTGAACTGCAGACGGGTGTGGCCCAACCTCTGTGTCTGTGCTGAAGCTGACTGGAGTGTCTAACTCAGCAAGACAGGAGTGGACGGGTGCCTATTCTGGCAGGAGAGGTTCTCTCTGGTATCCCAGCTCATCGAGTGATGGTCTCAAGGGAAGACAAATGGAAATTGATGTACAATTTGCCTGGGAAAAGGCTACCCTGGGAAAAGAAAAGGCTGCCCACCAGCAAACCCTGGACTTAAAAGACAAAGCAAATTGAGACCAAGAAGCATGAACTGGCTGTAATGGATTAGAAGAGGGGCACAGAGACATGTATCCTGGAGCTGGAAGTTGGGGTCCTGGTGACTGCTGCGGTGGGAACAGACCCCAAGGACTCTCTAGCTGGAAGCAAGCCCAACCTGAGTAAAGGGGGGGGGATTTTGCTGGCCAGTGAAGGGTCTGTCATAGCTGGTAGCTGTGAGCCCACAGCTGGATCAGGGTCTCTTTCCTTTTTGGGGGGACACAGGAGCGTCTGCCCCAAAGGGGAGCCCAAAATGGAATTTTAGGTATACTGCCTCCGCCATGGTCAGTGTCCAAGTCTCTGGCAGTAAGTTCAGGAGGAAGGTGTGACGTTGCACTCTATATGATTTTATGAAAATATGCTAATGAGTGAATATAATGTAACTGGAATATGCTTCATGCAAAAGGTCTTTTGTAAGGTATCGTTACAAAGCTTATAATCTACTGAGTGTGATCATCCTATTTGTGTAAATGTATCACTCTTGTATCTGAAACTAGAAATATGAAATATAACTCTGAGGGCCTATTCTAATTATGCAAAGTGTGGGCCATTAATGGTGGTTGGGAATCTTGATGGCTCCCATCAACCAGGACAATTGACTGTGGATGGCTCTGTTTGCAGGCAGGCCTTCCTGTGAGTCAGGCTGGGAGGAATGAAGGCTGGTACTGAAATCCATCTTAAACCTGGTGCTTTTCCATTTAGAAGGGCGGGGGGGAGGGGGGAGACCCAGAGAGACAAAAGATTCCCGCCTTGTGCCAAAGCTATATAAGGGGTTGGAACAAAACAAAGGGGGCTGCAGTCATGAGAAATCCCCTAGCTACCACCTGAGCTGGAACAAGGGCTGTACCAGGCGAAAGGATTGGGCCCAGACTAGGAAAGCGTCCAGTCTGTGATAGAAGCTTATTGAAACATCTGAGGATGAGGTTTTATCTGTGTTCAGTTTTCTTACTGTATTAAGCTTAGACTTGCGTGTTTTATTTTATTTTGCTTGGTAATTCACTTTGTTCTGTCTGTTATTACTTGGAACCACTTAAATCCTACTTTTTGTATTTAATAAAATCACTTTTCACTTATTAATTAACCCAGCGTATTTATTAATACCTGGGGGGGGGGGCAAACAGCTGTGCATATCTCTCTATCAGTGTTATAGAGGGCGAACAATTTATGAGTTTACCCTGTATAAGCTTTATACAGGGTAAAATGGATTTATTTGGGGCTTGGAGCCCACTGGGACCTGAGCATCTGAGTGTTAGAGACAAGAACACATCTTAAGCTGCTTTCAGTTAAGTCTGCAGCTTGTGGGACGTGGTTCAGACCTGGATCTGGGTTTGTAGCCAGCAGGCGTGTCTGGAACAGCCAGGCAGGGTTCTGGAGTCCCAGGCTGGCAGGGAAGGCAGGGGCAGAAGTAGTCTCAGCACATCAGTTGGCAGCCCCAAGGGGGCTTTCTGTGATCCAACCCATCACAGACGCGACCTGCCATTCCTGTGTTATAAAACCAGCAGAAAGAAAACTTTCCCAACCATTAACCAGCAAAAAATTGCACAGTTCAATCTTTAGAACTCTTTTAAAATTCCTTTGGTGTTTCTAGTGCAGACAAGTTTTGCAACGTGAGCCAAAAATGTCAGGAAAGTGTCCCAGAAGTGATGTCCAGCTCAATATCTGACCCATTATTTCTTCATTGTGTCTTGTTTGATTTGCCCCAAACTTTCCAGAAACATCCTGCCCAAGATCCTGCGTGTGAAATTACTAGTGGAGAAGTTTGATGTTGGGGCAGTGGGAGAGACACACAGAAAGTCAGGCCCATTCTGGGAATCTGGCTTCACCCTTGACTATGCAGAGCCCAGGGGTTTTTGCCAGATAAAAGCGAGACGCCCGCCTGCGACTCTGGATTGTTTGTCATCCTCTCACCACACGCAGCTTCAGAGACTCCGTCACATCCTGCTTGAGAAGTTTCAGGGCTTCTTGGAGTTTCATCTGCAAGCAAAAATATCAGCAAAGTGCTCCTTCAACTTACATGGGCAAGCAAAATATCCCCATGGGGATTTCACACCAATAAATAAGGGAGGAGACGGCAAAAGAGACCTGCAGGATTCAATGATCCTTGATAAATACTGAGAGAACAGGGCCTCTCACCTTGGCCTCTAGGCAGCCGCTTGGATGGGAGCTGCAGTGTGAGCTCTGAGATCCTGGCACTGCCTGCAGACCACACAGATGGGGTTGATCGTCTCTACAGAAGGGCTGTAATCTCTCGTAGTGTTTCTCACACAAGCTGTCCACACCTGGGCCCTGGATGCCCCAACCTGAGTTGTTTTGTTATTTTTCCCATAGTCCCCTGCTGCCTGTTGCGCTGGCAGTCCCTGTCCCAGGACCTTTTCCTGCACTGGGGACAAGGGAAGTTGCCCCCTAAGTCCCCCCAGCAGCCAGTGATGAAAGATCCCAGCAGGAATTGTGCCCACAATTTATAGTGACAGGAGCCAGTAAATAGACTGGGCAGGTGAGTTCCTCCTGGAGATGGAGCAGGGGTTCACCCCAGCCGTGGCACCTGGTCTGTCCCGCAGCAAACCAGCCACAGGCTGCGCAGCTGGAACGGCCGAGCGCTGGCACTTTAAGGTCTCGCTCTCCACAATTTCTCTTGCTTCCCCCAGAATCTCTTATGAGACTCCTGCCCTTTGCACCAGCCTCTCCAGTGCGACTCGCCAGAGGCTGCTGCTCAGGGCACCTGGCCTTGCAGAGAACGGTCAGCACCAGCAAACGAACTCCCCCAGCCTTGAGCCTCGTCATTAACACGAGTTGGGGGGGTGGGAGGAGGGAGTTCACATGGCCCACCAGCTGGGCTTAGCTTAGAGGAGAAGTGACGGGAGGTTCTGTCTGTTCCCAGGCAGAGCATTTCCAGTTTGCTCCCCCACCTCCAATGCATCAATTGCACTTGGTGGAGCAACGCCCTGGCGCCTCCCTTGACTGCTGGGTAACTCTCCTGCGAGGGGATGCTCTGGGGCCCGAGCCTGTTCCTGCCCCCTGCAGACTCAGCAGGAATCGAGGCAGCCCCCAGCCTCCTGCCAACTCGGGGGTTAAACCCCCAGCCCTGCCCAGGCATCTCCATTGCTGTTTGAGGCAGCTGCGCAGAGTCCCTGGGCTGCTGCCTCCTCGTGGGGCTGATGTTGGCCTGATCCCCCTGTTCAGCACATTGTGACTAGAGAGTGAAACCACAGATGGGGACATCCCTCTGCAGGGGATAGAAAAGGGGGAAACCCCACAGGAACCAGGGAAACCCTCCCAATTCCCCAGTGTCACAACCACTCCCCAGCACTGTCTGGGAATTGGCCCCGATTCCCCACCTGCTTGGGCCATTCCCCAGAGAATCAGCCCCTCCGTATTGGCCCCGTTAGCCATAGAAGGAAACTCTGGGAGCCCTAGAGACACTGAGCTGCCCCCCCAAAAGCACCTCCTGACACTGACCTCCTGCTGAACCCTTCGTGTGGACAGGCCAGGCTCCCTGGGGCAGAGCAGGGCTGGGGCGGGCTGCAGTCTCTGCTCCCCTGGCTGCTGGGAGAGAGATGAAGGGAGGGATAGGACTGTCTGTGGCAACATGGGCATTGTCTGTAATCTTTGTTTAAAGCCTATGCATGTTTCAGTTTCCCTCTGTACTTTGCATTGCTGCCCAGTGGGGGGTGAAGGGTTAACCTGCTCCTGGAGGAGCACAGGAGTCATGGGGGTGGGGGGTGTCACTAGGTGTCTGGAGTGGACTGAATGGGTCAGTGAAGGGCTGGCCAAGGCCCACCATATCCATGGAGAATCTGGAGAGGCAGTGAAAACCACAGAGGCCAGATCATTCACACCTGGCAATCAGTGACCAAGAGGAAGGAGATTTTCCCCCCACCTGTCTGCAGAGAAGCAGAGCAAAGCCCCAGCCTGAGAACAAAGGAAAAGGTGTCAGGTGAGGGGTTAAGTGCTGGCCTCTGGAGAGACACGGGGCTCTTACCTTGGTCTGACAGAGACAGAGCCAATGGCGGCCATAGCAGCTGGGCTGGTGATTGCACTGGCTTGGCCAGGTGGACGACGTCTCTGACCCTTTATTTCTCTCTGCCAACCTAAGGAATCCTGCTGCTGTCTTTGCTTGACTAATAACCCCTATTCCATGATGAAAGGGCTGCCAGGTGTCACTGCAGATACTTGCAGAGGGGCATTGGTCCCTGTAGAGTGCGCAAGCCTCTGTCGAGGAGCCTGTCTCAGTTGGACTCACTGGGCAGAGCTCCTGGTATGAAATGGGAGTGCTGGAGCCAGAAATGGAGTCTCAGAGGCAGTGAAGCCGTGTGATCGACCCTCCAGGAAGAGTGAGACCCCCTGGGGGTCTGCCACACAGAAGGGGCTCCTGTGGGGGCACAGCACAGATCCTCTAGATCCATGACCAGGACACAGAAGGATGAGGTGACGCTGTTGTAATAGTTGGGGCCTATTAGGCTCAGAGCTGAGGTAGGCCTAACTATGGGAAAGTGGATGGAAGGTTCTGAAATGGTTTAATCACCTGCAATAATAAACACCGAAGGGAAAAGGTAACGAAAGTCCGACTCAGCCTCTAACATGAGACTGTTTATAAAAAAAACAGTAAAAGTGAAAAACAGAAAAACTAAATGAGTCTAAACAAGCAGGGCTTTTCTGATGCACCTGAAGGATGGTGTTGAGACCATCTCTGGTAAACAAAAAGAGTTGGGAACCAGAAGTTAATGGGCCAAAAATTGGAAGTGAGGCCTAATTGGTGAACAGAAGAACGAGAGGATGGACGATTCTGTCCATCACCCTCTTTCAGGGCCCTTCAAAAGATACTTTGTGGGGCAGGAACATGTGGAGGGACTGTGGGATTCCCAGAGGGGGGCAACTGTCACCGCCACCCCAGGGACTTTGTCCTTCACCCGGGGATCTCAAAAGTCATCACATCATCATGAAGCCCAGACCTCTGCACATCAGTGGGGACACCCAGCCAGCACTGCCACACCAGCAGACACACCAGCTGGAGACACGTGAGATCCTGCTCTGTCTCCCCTTCCCTTGTGTGGTCCTTCTACCCCCACTATTTGTCATCCTGTCTCTCTCCCGCGCTCTTTCCTGGCTTTCCATTTGATCCTAAGACCAGCCACCCACACGGCACCAGCACAGGAAGAGAAGACGGCCCATCCGGCTCTGCCCTGCCTAAGGGACACTGGAGAGGAGAGGGACCAGACCTGCCAGATGATGTCCCAGACCACAGACCGGAAGAGGAGTCTGAGGCCCAGGGTAATGGCTTTCATGGCTGAGCTGCCAACTCGGAGCATCCGTCTGTGACTGACCTGCCGTCGGAATCCTGAGAACATCAACAAAAGCCGTATCCCCCCCCCCCCCCCCGCTCTATTTCTCTACCAAATTACATTTGTTGTGTCCTGGATGATAACCAAGAACACAAAGAGCCCATTAAAATCAACAGTGGACACTGACAGCACATTGGCTAAGAAAAACAAACACAAAAGGATTTGGTAGAAGAGATTTTATATATAGGAAAATAGCATTTGAGGTTGGGGACCAGGTTTGTTAATTGATGTGAGAAGAAGAACAAGGAAGGGGGGGGTCATATCCTAATTACCGATTATATGTAGCTAGAAAGTTACAAATCACATGAATTAATTCTAGCAGAAGTTCTAGGAATATTATTATATAATCTTTTGTGAGTTCACTGAAATGTTTGGTTAATTAACTCTAGTCTGTGTCATCATTTTTTTCATCTACAGTAACTCCTAACTTAATGTTCCTGAAAAATGCGACTTTAAGCGAAACTATGTTAAGCTAATCCAATTTCCCCAGAAGAATTAATGTAAATGGGGGGGTTAGGTTCCAGGGAATTTTTTATTTTTTTGCCCGACAAAAGGCATTATATACATTTTAAACAATTTTAAACAAGCAATTTAATACAGGTATTAAACAGGCTGGCAGCCCCCCATCAGCTCCCTTTCGCCCCCCCCCCCAGTGCCTCCCACCCGCTGGCAGACCCCCGCAGATCAGCGCCTTCCCCCTGCCTCCTGCCCGCAGCAATCAGCTGTCTTGCAGCATTCAGGAGGCTGGGGGGAGGAGTGAGGACAAGACAGGCAGCCTCCCCCTTCCCTCCCTCCCCTGCCTCCTGAACGCTACAAGACAGCTGATTGCTGCGGGCAGGAGGTCGGGGGAGCAGGGGGAAGGCGCTGATCCGCGGGGTGTGCCAGCGGGCGGGAGGCGCTGCGGGGTGGGGGGGCATAGGTGGGCTGCCAGCCGTGGACAAAGCAGGCGGCCAAACGACGTTATAGCGAAGCATTGCACAAATTTAAACGAGCATGTTTGTAATGGAGCAGGGATGTAAGATCGAAACAACGTTAAGTGAGAGGACGTTAAGTGGGGAGTTACTGTATTACTTTTCAGAGGTGCAGTGTGAGCCCTGCAGGAGGCGGCTGCATGTGCCCTGCCTCCCAGAGGGAATCAGTCAAGACAAAAAGAAGTGAGAGAGAGAGACAGAGAGAGAGAGAGAGAGAGGAGCTGCACGTGTGTGTAGTTGTGATGTTTCTGACACGTGTACATTGTAACTGAACAACCCAGTCTGACAGTTTAATAATTACATTGTTAGGATAAATATTTTCAATTTCTTGAAATGATGCAGTTGAAATACAAATGATGCTATGTTGAGAAGATAAACTTTAATGTAGATTTGAGTGATCAAAAATAAATGTAAATAATTCCATTTCTAAAAATATGGTTAGATGCTTGTTTTTGAAATACTGTTGAAATGGAAATTAAAATATTCTTGTATTTAAATCTTGCATAATTACATTTTCTAAATTAGAACAATTTCTCATTTTTGTTTCTCTCCATATTTTCCATTGAGGTTTCACAGGGGTAGAAATTCTGACAGGAGTGACTGATCCCCGTCCGTCACCATCTGCTACCCCGGGACAGGGGATGGGGTAGTCTGAGGGGCAGCAACAACCACTAGCAGCCGGTCAGTATTTCTTACCAGTCTCGCCCTGCGCTGGGAGCCGTCTCACACTGCACAAGGGAGGAGCAAGGGAATACGGGGAGAAGCTGCCTGGGCTCCTTCCAGCAAGTGGGTTCCATACATCCAGCCTGGGCCCATCGCTCACACAGCCCTGGGGCTGGGCTCTCACTCCCCTTCCCCTGGCCCAGCCACCGAATCCCCTTCCCCAGCTCTTCCCCCCCCCGCCACGCACACACATGCACGCAGAGCGGCCCGTACAACAGAGCCCCGGCGCTCTCACTCCTGCCCCTGGGGCCGTTTCACTCCCCTCCATGGGCAGAGACTCCCCGAGGGCAGGAAATGCCGGGACCTTCCTGTCGCTCACTGGCCCCGTCGCACTCACTGGACTCCTCTTCCCCCCTCTGTCATTTCTGCCAGGGGCTCTTCCTCCTTGGGGCCTCTCTCCCCTCTCTCTTCTTGCATCCCCCCCCCCCCCCCCCCGCATCTTCCTCCGGTGATCTGGGCTCTTCCCTTCCTGACCCTCAGCATCCACCCAACATTGCACCCACCCATCCACCCCGCTGCCCCCACAGCCCAGCAGGCGGCTTCCCCCTTCTCTTCCCCTTTTGCCTCCCCCAGCTCACAGGCCTGGGGCTGGGAACTGAGAGGGGACGGGGCGGGGGGGTCAGGCAGGTGATGCCCTTTAGACCATCCCCCGGGAACAGGCCTGGGGGCTGGTCAGCGCTGGGAGGGGCCAGTCTCTGCCGCGGGGTCACTGTCAGGGACACAGATTCCCTCCAGGGTTGCCAACTTTCTGATCAAACGAAACTGAACCCCCTTCTCTGAGGTCCCGCCCCGCTCACTCCACCCCCCTCCCTCCGTCACTTGCTCTTCCCCACCCTCACTCACTCGCTCATTTTCACCGGGCTGGGGAGGGTCCCTTTTCAACCGGGTGTATGGTTCCAAACCGGACACCTGGCCACCCTAATTCCCTCTGGCCTGAGCTGAGACCGGGCAGATTATCAGGGGAGCCGCGTTTGTATCCCCAGCACTGAGCCCAGGATAGAAACAAGGGCGGAGCGTCCCGGAAAAGGAGCCAGTGAAAGTGAAGAGAAGGGACCTGTCAGTCACATTGTAAAATGAGACCTCGCCCCCCTCATAGTCAAGGAAAATCCCCACCCGCCTGGGCCTGACGCTCACGGGGAGGAGGGTTGGGGGGGCGGTACAGGCCTTGTATTCCCCACCCCTCAGCCGCACGGTCCAGTATCCATTCCCAGGTGTGAGTGGGACCTGCCCCTTCCTGCTCACAGATTCCCTACAAACCCCCAGAGTCCAGCCAGGCTTGTCTCCCACCTCCACCTCCCAGTAACGCCGCTCGCCCGGGAGCCCCTGAGCGCCCAGGACACAGGCACTATAATCAAATCTCTCAGGGTTGTGGGGCAGACCCTGGCGTGTGTCTCCAAGTCTCACACATTTTCAATCCTCAGACAGGACAAAGTGGGGATTCGCCGTGTTGGGATCCAGAGTCACGTTCACTGGGGAGAGAGTCACAGAGTCAGTGCTGGGGGCAGGGGCCGGTCACTGGGATCAAAGGGAAATGAACCTGCGTCCCCGTTAATCGCTGTGCGGGGGGGGGAGGGGGGAAAGGTGTCAGTGGGGTGGGGGAAGGGGAGGGCAGCAGAGGGGGGGAGGGGACAAAGGGATGTTAGAGAGGAAAGAGGTGGGGCAAAGGGGAGGCAGGGGGAGGGGCAGGCACAAGGGCAAGGGGGGACAAGGGAAGGGGGGGCACCAGGAGGATGGGATGGGGGAAGGGAAGAGCAGGTTGCAGGGGGTAGGGGGAGGGGTGGGTGCCAGGGCAGAAGAAGGGGGCAGACCCCAGGGGCACAGGGAAGCCAGGGAAGGGGGGACACCAGGGGCACTGTAGGGGTGTGAGGGAATGGGGGGAGCTCCAATGGGGCAGGCATTGGGAAGGCAGGGGGTACTAGGAGGGGCTGGCACCAGGGAAAAGGAGGGGCAGGGGAAGGCTCAGGTGACAAGGGGAGGGAGAGGGGTGAGGGGCAGGGCGGGTGCCAGAGGGCCATAGGGGGCGAGGGGTGGGGCAGACCCGAGGGGGCAGCAGGGGAGCGAGAGAAGGGGCAGTCATCAAGGGGGAGAGGGGCATGAGGGGTGGGTGCCAGGAGTATGGGGGGGCGGGACTGTCACCAGAAGGGATGTGGGGGCTGAGCAGTGGGGCAGATGCAAGGAAGGGAGAGTGGAGAGGGGCAGGCACCAGGGGCAGAGTGGGGGCAAGGGATCAGGTGCACACAGGGGGGTAGAAAGTAGGGTGTGGAGAAGGGCAGGCCCTAGGGGGCACCAGGGGGACAGATGGAGGAAGAGGGGAGGGGCAGGACCCAGAGGTTAGGAGAGGGGGAGAGGAGGGGTGGGCACCTGTGGGGCAGAGATGGGGTATGGGGAAGGGCTTACACCAGGATGCCCAAAATGAGGCAAGGGAAGAGACGGCACCAGGGAGGCAGAGGGGGCAATGGTAGAGATGGGCCTCAGGGGGGCAGAGGAGGAGTGAAGGGAGGGGCTGGCACCAGGACACTGGAGGGGGGTGCAGGTATCAGGGAGGCAGAGGGGGCGACAGGACGGATGGGGGGAGAAATAAGGGGAAGGTGGCGGGCGGGTGTACAAAGGAAGGGACAGGCATCAAGGGGGGGGGGAAGGGAAGGGGCTTGTGCCAGAGGGTGAGGGGGGAATGGGGCCGGGGCAGGCATTGGCAGGACAGAGTGGGGGAGAGGTGGGCTCTGGGAGGCAGGGGTGTGGCATGGGATGGGTCGGGCACCAGGGCAAATGAAGGGCGAGGGAAGGGTGGTCATCAGTGGGTGGGAGGGCAAGGGAAGGGGTGTGTGACATGGGGCTAGAGGGGCACGAGGGGAGGGGTGAAATCCAGGGGGCAGAGGGGGGCGAGCAGATGGACGGACAGCCATGGGGCAGGCGCCGGGGGACAGTGGTGCAGCGTGGAGTGGGGTTGGCGCTGTGGCCAACAAGGGGCAAGAAGAGGTATTGGGTGTAGGGGAGGGGGCAAGAGAAGAGGTGGGTGCCAGAGGGGCAGGGGGAGGGGCAGGTGCTGGGGGCAGAAGGGGAAAGGACGGGGCAGGCAAAGGGAGGGAAGGGGGTGGGGTGGGTGCTAGGAGCAGGATGGTGTGAGGGCAGGGTAGGCACCAGGAAGGCAGGGAATGGGGGAAGTCATGGGTGATGGGGGCAGAGGATGGTGGGGGCGGGGACCAGTGTGGAAGGGGGGGAGGGGAGCGGCAGGTGCCGGGGGCAGTGGCAGTGAGGGAAGGGGCAGGCACCAGGAGGGTGCAGAGGGAAAGGGCAGGTGACAGGGGGATTGAGGGGGGTGAGCAGAGGGGCAGACACAAGGAGGGCTGGGGGGAGGGGTGGGCACCAGGGGGCAGAGAGGGGCAAGGAGACACTGGGGGGGGCTTCAGCAGGAGAGATTGAGGGACCCCACGTCAGACACCTGGAGCCCAGCAGTTCCAGCCCTCACCTGGGGGGGGGAGAGACCCACCTTCCTATTCCTGCCCCACATCACACAGGGGGATTGGACCAGGGGCTCCCAGCTGAGGGCCCAGCCACTGGGATAAAGGCGAGAAGGGAAGTGGCGGCACCTTCTGTTCATTGAAACCATTCAGGAAACTCAACATGGATTCGGGAATAGTTTCTGTCGACCCAAAATACAATTTTTCTGCAAAAAAACTATTTGCACCCAAATTTCCCCCAGCTCCACTGCAAACCTGTCTGAGCAACTTAGGAGCCAAAAATCCCAGGGACTTGCAGTGATGATTGTCAACATCCCCAGCAACGCACAGTGACAGGCAGGCCGGGCTCAGGACATCAGCTATGAAACACTCCAGAAATCTGCCCTTGGTAGGAAAATTCCCCCCCCCCCCCACCCCCGATCTCACCCCACAAATCAGGCTGCAAATGGAGACTCAGCTCCAGCCTGAACTCTCTGCCCAGAGTGATTTGTCCCGTGGACTCTGCGAGCGGCACAGACCCTCTGCAGCTGCACCTGGGCATCTCCCAGCGCGGATAATGGTCACAGAGAACGTCTCAGAGCCCCAGGGGCTCAGGTGTCTCCATCTAACGACTGCACCAGCCCCCCCCTCGCTCTCATTAACCAGCCCTGGGTCAGACACTGGGAACTTTCACCCCCAGACTCTGGAGTCACTTTGGGTTCGTTTACACAGCCCGCGGCAGCGAGTCCCAGAGCCGGGGGGACGGGGCTTGCGGGCTCCCTCTCTGGCACTGACAATAGCCGTGTAGACGTTCGGGCTCAGGCTGGAGCTCGGGCTCTGAAGCCCAGGGTGGAGCCGGGTCTGCCCCTCCCAGCGCACGCGGGGACATTGTCTGTGTCCACGTCCCCTTCTCCACATTCCTGGGACGGGGAGCAGCAGCCCCAGGGCCCCTCCCTTCACCCCAGGGCAGGGGAGCGAGAGCCCTCGGCCTCCTGGGCAGTGGGGCCTCCAGCACCGATTCCTGGGTCAGCGTGAAAGTGTCTCCGCCCGGAGAGCTCTGCGCACCTGGCAAATACCCAGATGTGCCCCTGGGACCAGCGGCTGGGACTGGTACTCACCCCCTCCCACCCGAGAGGAACAGGGGTCGTGGGGCAGTGTCGGTGAGATCAGAGCTGGGGGTACGAATGGGGGTTACACCCAGCTGCTGGAGCTCTGTGTATCGAGGTACGAGGACGTCACAGCGGCCGTGTGAGCCCCGCACCGTCCTGCCGACGTGGCTCAGCCCTGAACCCTGCTGGAACCTCTCCCTGGGGAGGAACCGTCCCTGCGGCCCAGTCAGGCCTGGGCCTCCCTGCGGAGATGGCCGGGGAAGCTGCCGTTAATGTGAGTGATGATGTGACCTCCTGTGAGCCTGGGCTGGGATCAGTGACTGGGGAGTGAACGGCCCCAGCTCCCCTCACTGCCCCCCTGAGCCAGCTGGTCCCCTGCCCCCGCAGTGACCATGGCCCTCAGCCTCCCCACTGTTACTGAGCTTGTGGACAGGACCCCCTAACAGTTCCCATGTAACGGGCCCAGGCGCCCCCTCCCTGCCCGCTCTGTGCGGTAGGATACCACAGCGCTCATTGACCCCCGGGCTACTGGTGCCGCAAAGTGTGTGCAGGTCCCCTGGGCTCACTGACCCCTGCTGGAGCTGCCCCGTCTCCCCGCCTGCACCAGGGCACACAGGGCCAGGCAGCAGCCTGGGTGCGAATGACGAGCAGAGCGCAGCCACCGCTGAGAGGCAGAAACGCTGCCGCGGAGGCAGTTTTACTTGTCCGTGAGCGTCACAATCTGGTTCTAAAAACACCTACCCCTGCAGTGGGGCCAGGGCCTGCCTCACCCCAGAGCCATGGAGACACCAAACAGCTGTTAGCTCTTCCTGTTATTACAGATGGGAATTGCAGCTTTCAGACCTGTATGACATGCAACCCCTGCTGTTGGGAGGGGAGATCTGAGCAGTTTAAGGCCTATTAAGGTTAGATGAGATAATGTCTGTGAGGCACGACCCAGGTACCACCCTGGGAAGGTGAAGCCCAGGGGAAATAGTCTCTCGTTATTCAGCACTTCTCCAAAGAAAAGGAGCAGGGGGCTCCCGGGGGCGGTGGGGTTGTGACAGATCACATTTCACAGCACAGTTAGCCCGACAATATGCAGGTTTCTCCCAACCTGAAATCAAGCCAATAGAGAGAGATGAGAACGCCCCTGAACACAGACTTGCTGAATAGAAAACAATCTCTAACCACGTTTATGATAAGAGAAAAATATATTATCTACACGGTAACTGTCGATTAGGGAAATGCGCATTTATTTACCTGCGTTTAGTAGGGCGATTCTCCACTCTGCAACCAAACACAGACAGAGAGATGAGACCTCCCCTGCACACAGACACTCCGAACAGGAGACAATTTTGCAGCAAGGTTTATATTAGGAATAGAAGCCAACTTACTGAGTTCACCCTGCAGTGTCGCTAAAAGTAAAGCAAAGAGAAACACGTAAACACATATTAAAAGAAAAAGGAGGCTATTCAGTAAGATCCCACACCACACAAACCAAACTGACTCTTAAGGAACATCTGCCCTGGGGGTCTATGAACCTTGTTGTAAAGTCTGAGATTCCCCCTCCCCTCCCAATGCAATGAACAGAGGGAGCTTACCTTTCTCTGCACGATGTGCTGCTGGAAGTGAACAACAAGAGAGGGGTGTTACAAGGCAGAAGATTTAACTTCAATTGTTGCAAACTCATAGGAGTCAATTTTCTACTGGTAGGAAGTAGAAAAAACACAGGGGCGCTCTGCCGAGCTATTCCCACTGCTAGCGTTATACTGGGGACACTAGGGTTACCATACGTCCAGATATCCCCGGACATGTCCGGCTTTTTGGTCCTCAAATCCCCGTCCAGGGGGAATTCACAAAAAGCCGAACATGTCCGGGAAAATAGGGAGGCAGCATAAGCCAGGGTCCGCCCGGCCTCAGCACGACCCGCCGGGTCCGCAGCGCAGCCCGGCTACATTGTAGCGAGCTCGGGCGGGGGGGGGGGGGGGCGCAGCTGCAGAAGGCGGTGGAGGGGCCGCTGCTGCCCCCGCAGGCCGGGAGGACTGCGCGCCCCAGCCGAGCCCGCAGGACCACGGGGAGGCCGGGCCTAGCCAGCAGCTTGGGCTTCCCTCGCGGGCGGGGACCCCCCGGCCACTGGGGGACCCTTCCTGCGGCCCCGTCACCTTGCACGGCTTGGAACCCGGCGCCGCGGGAGCTGTTTCCAGCGGGTACAGACAGGCTGGGGAACGTGCTCGGCGGCGGCAGGAAGGAGGCTGTGGCCGGGGCTGCAGGGACCCGTGCCGCCCCGGTCGCTGCTGAGCGTTCGATGCCCCCGCCAGGCACAGGCTGCTGGGTGAGCGAGGGAGCAGGGCAGGCAGGGGCACAGAGGCTGCAGGGGCGGGGGGGTGCAGGGGCAGAGCAGGCGGGGGGCGCAGAGGCTGCAGTGCGAGTGGGGAGGAGGGGTCGCAGGGGCTGCAGGGGCGGGGGGTGCAGGGGCTGCAGGGCGAGTGGGGGTCACAGAGGCTGCAGGGCAGTGGGGGGGTGCAGAGGCTGCAGGGCGAGTGGGGAGCAGGGGTCACAGAGGCTGCAGGGGCGGGGGGTGCAGGGGCTGCAGGGCGAGTGGGGGTCACAGAGGCTGCAGGGGCGGGGGGTGCAGGGGCTGCAGGGCGAGTGGGGGTCACAGAGGCTGCAGGGGCAGGGGGTGCAGAGGCTGCCGGGCGAATGGGGAGCAGGGGTCACAGAGGCTGCAGGGCAATGGGGGGGTGCAGGGGCTGCAGGGCGAATGGGGAGCGGGGGTCTCAGAGGCTGCAGGGGCGGGGGGTGCAGAGGCTGCAGGGTGAGTGGGGGTCACAGAGGCTGCAGGGGCGGGGGGTGCAGGGGCTGCAGGGCGAGTGGGGGTCACAGAGGCTGCAGGGGCGGGGGGTGCAGGGGCTGCAGGGCGAGTGGGGGTCACAGAGGCTGCAGGGGCAGGGGGTGCAGAGGCTGCCGGGCGAATGGGGAGCAGGGGTCACAGAGGCTTCAGGGCAATGGGGGGGTGCAGGGGCTGCAGGGCGAATGGGGAGCGGGGGTCTCAGAGGCTGCAGGGGCGGGGGGTGCAGAGGCTGCAGGGTGAGTGGGGGTCACAGAGGCTGCAGGGCAATGGGGGGTTGCAAAGGCTGCAGGGGCGGGGGGGTGCAGAGGCTGCAGGGCGAGTGGGGAGCAGGGGTCACAGAGGCTGCAGGGGCGGGGGGGTGCAGAGGCTGCAGGGTGAGGAGGAGCAGGGCAGGCAGGGGCATAGGGGCTGCGGGGCGAGTGGGGAGCGGGGAAGCACTTAGCAACCCCCAACCAAGATCAGAGCGGGAGGGAGGAGGGGGAATGCGGGGTGCTCAGAGGAGGGGGCAGAGTTGGGGCAGGGACTTTGGGGAAGGGGTTGGAATGGGGGCGGAGTTGGGGCAGGGCCAGGGCCCCCGTGGAGTGTCCTTTTTTTCAGTGTTGAAATATGGTAACCCTAGGGGACACACAAATGCTGAATAAGTGGCTGTCTCCTTTCCCTTTTGGCTGAGTGAAGCGAGGCCTCAAATCAGCAAAGTGCTACCCTCTCATTAATGATTTGCCACATAATTGTTGTGCTCCATGATCTAAACTCTCAGGGTGAGATTCTGTGCTCAGAACCTGCAGCCCAGGGGCACATGGGGCTCAGGCAGCTTTAAGGGCCCCCCCCCCCATATCCTCCTGATCCTGGGTGCTCTGGATGCCAAATCAGCCCCCGCTGTAACACAGGGCTCGTCTGTATGAGAAGGTTACACCAGGAAAAGGTAAGGTGGGAATTTAAATTGCTCTTGTTACATCTGTATAAGGCTCCATGTCAACACACACATTCCGTACTAAGAGTGAGTTTTTCTGGCCTAGTTTATGCAGTGTCAGAAACTGCTCCTGATTGCCAGGGGAGCACTGAAAACTCAGGGGCGATGTCTGTGGGGGGGCGGGGGGAGGGGGCAGATTTCTCCCTGCTTCCTCCTGGCAGAGGAATCTGTGTATGTGTGTGGGGGGGGGGGGGAGCAGTGACCTGGATGCAGGAAGCCCTGATGTCACTTCTCGCTCCCCCCTCACAGCCCCTAGGGGTGCACAGAGGAGCAGTATTCGAGGGGGGGAGCGAGCAGCAATGCCAGATGCTCCATGCATTCAGGTCAGTTTCCCCACGTGGACACAGGAGGGGGGTGCAGGGGTAGAGACAAAGGGGGCACAGTGCAGGGGTTAGGGACACAGGAGGTAGGGAGTGAGGGGATTAGGGACATGGGGGCAGGGATTGGGGCGAAGGGGGCACAGTGCAGGGGTTGGGGTGAAGGGGGGATGAGGAGCCCGGGGAGCCCATGGGGGCCAGGAGCAATGGGGGGCACCCACAGGGACCAAGGCGTATGGGGGGAGCACTGTGCCCATGGGGGTCAGGGGCACTAAAATACAAGTTCATCCAGGGCGCCATTTTCCTTGCGCTGTGGTCTGGCCCTGACACACCCCTCGTGTTCCCAGTCCCATCTCCCAGACACCCCTACAATAGGGCTTGTGAGGGGGCCCTCAAAGGGCAGCCTGCAGCTGTTCTCTGCCCAGCCTGCAGTGGAGGAATCTGCCCCAGCTGGATCCAGACTCCTGGTGCCCTGTTACTCTGCTCTGGGCCTTTTAATGACATAACGGGGTTGAAGTGGAAGTGAAAAATCTCATGTATTAAATGTATTAAATGTGTCCAGCCTTTCTGGGTGTGGAGGTGTTGGTGTCATTAGGCATAACCCTAGGTAACTCGGGAGAGTGGAAGACCACGAGTGTCGATGAAGCCTTCCTGCACTAGGCCTAAATGAACCAAACTCCTTCCATGTTTAAACTCTAATCGACCTCAAAAGCCAGATGCAGAAATTGGAATGTGTAACAGTTTATCAGGTGCAGCACCGCTCATACCGGTACCAAGCGGTAAGAATGAGGCCTGCATACTTCTGGCTGAAAGGCAAGATAACAAATCAAAGGAAAGGGACAAGATAATAATTCAAGGAGAAGTTACTAACAAGCTGGACTTATAGCCGCCAAGATGACTTAACTGCTTAAATGTAATTGCTTGCTACTTGCTTAATGTAAACTATTATAGGAGGAAGGGAGGGGGAAGGGAAAAGCCTAGCTGCAAAAAGAATAAAAAGGGAAAACTGCTTGTCTCAGGGTGCTTGATCTGAGATGTGCCAGTCTCCTTGCACCGCTTTGAGATCTCAAATAAACTTTGATTGCTTCTCCACCCTGGTGTGTTCACTGGCGTGAAGCACACCGGGCAATGAACCCCGCTGTTGCTTTCCATGGGCACTCTGTGCCGGCAACAGAGGGGACATTGAGCAAGTGACCTGGCTGTGACCAGTGCACCAGCCCAGGGAGATCTGCCTGAGTCTGCAGGCAGCGCTGTTGGCTGCTCACACTCAGCACAGTGGGGCTGGGATGCTGACACTAAAGCCTGGTTGACCATTAAATGGTCACCATTTGCAGTTACCTCTCTGCTGATCATTTCAGCAGAAACACCCAACTCGTGAGCTTCTCCCTCACAGCTGGATAAGGACAGGTACTGGTGAGGGGGGCAGTGGGGCAAGGGCAGATATTGGTGGGGAAGGGGGCGGGGGCAGTGGGGCAGCTACTTGTCATCAAAGATTGCTGGGGTGAGGAACAGTGAATTCAGCCCCTCCTTCTTCCATCCAAATACAGTGTGATCTCTGGTCATGCTAAAACAGGGAGGGGAGAGAGAGGGAGATACATTCTCCCTCCTTTCCCCAAGTACCAAATGCCTCCTGGTCCTGGATACCACACGTGTACACACATGTACACACACACACCCGCACTGGTCACCGAGGGTGAAATCCTGCCGCTTCCCTCTTTACATGGCTGTGGAAGGGGGGATCCCATGTGAGGGATCCTGTGAGACAGTGTTTAACAATCCCCAGGAATGACCCTGGCCCGGCCGGGCTAGGGCTACTCAGGCCTGGGCTCAGGGTTCTAGGTCTGTAATTTCCATGGGGTTTCTTAGGACAAATGGCCCCTCCCCCTTCAGAGCCCGTCTGGGTCAGTGCGAGCAGCCCTGAGCTCACTGCTGGGGCTCTGGTGCTGTTACGGAGACATTCCCCCTCACCCGTTCAAACACTAGCACCTTCTTTGTAATAGTTCCACCGCACGGGTGTTTTACACTTTCTCCAGCATACACATTTACTCTCCCTCTCCCCTCTCTCCCCATCGGAATCATTTCTGTGCAAATCCCTTCCCACCACAATGCCAGCTGAAATGGGGGGGGGGGCTCTGCTCATTTCCCACCCATCACCGCCCCCATTACTCTGCAGTGTCCCTGCTGCAGCCCACGCAGCTCCCATAGCCGAAGCCGGAGCCATCTCTTCCCACTGGCCCTCCAGGCACAGCCATGTCCCCAGGGTGAGGGAGGGAATCCTTGTCCTGTGACGATCTTTGCACTGAGTCCCAGCCTCCCTTTGGCTTCATTCCAAATGTCCCCCCGCCTGGCAATCTCTAGTTTACTGATCCACCACATTTTGGGGAAACATTCTCATATAAACATTATCCCACCCCATTGGCCCCACACACTGACCTTGCTCATTTTCCAGTGCAGATCGCAGCGTCTCTGGGGGAGAAAAGGGGGAAAGATGAGATTTCACACTGTTGTGTTTATGGGAACAACCCTAATGTCAGTTAGTGTAACTGGCCCAGTCACTGACCTTTCTCGCTCTCCAGTTCAGATCGCAGCGTCTCTGGGGGGAGAAAAGGGGGAGAACACACGTTAATGGTAAAGTTCCTATTGTTTAAGGCAGCTCTGCTGTAGGAGGTCCCTGCACTCCCATCCCAGGCCAGCTTCTAATCTTGTGGGACAGTGACACATGGGAACAGCTCCCCCTGGGGCCTGGGTAGATGGGGGTTCCCCAGCTAAGAATGGGGTGGAGCTGGGTGCTCAGGTCAGCAGGAGCCAGGGAGGGGGATGTGGATAGGCCTCTCCAGGCATCACCTCTAAGATCAGCTCTGTCCCGCTGGGAGCTCGTCCCCTTGGTGTGTCAGCCCTGGGGTACCAGCACTGCTGGAAATGGAGGTAGCGTCATGTCTGCCAGTCACTGCTGAGCACAGCCTGAGCGAGACCATCTTGTGCCCGGTGTGAGCAGCGTCTCAGACCAGCCGTGCAAGTCCTGAGTGCGTTTGTGTTATTACAGCAGCCTAGCCACACAGCTCACCAGTGCACTCTCTGCAAGGCCCAGGGAACAAGACACTGACAGTTCACTGTTCTGATTGTTTAGTGTTTGGAAACGAGCCCAACCTAGCTCTCTCTGGGCACACAGACAAATTTTATACACGACTCAAAATGAGTGAATCCCTGTCACCTAAACATGGGCTCAGTTTTGCCAACTCATGATTTGGACATGAGTCTCATGGTAATGATCGTTTTCCTTAAAGCCAGGGCCGGCTCCAGGCACCAGCCCACCAAGCTTGTGCTTGGGGCGGCACCTGGAGGGGGCCGGCCGGGCTCGCCGCCCTCCCCCCAGCGCTCTGGCCGCTGGGGAGAGCGGGGCCCCGGCTGGGCTCGCCGCTCTCCCCCCGGCGCTCTGGCCGCCGGGGAGAGCGGGGCCCCGGCCGGGCTCGCCGCCCTTCCCCCCAGTGCTCTGGCCGCTGGGGAGAGCGGAGCCCCGGCCGGCTCGCCGCCCTCCTCCCGGGGCTCTGGCTGCCAGCGGAGCTGCGGCAGGCTTGCCGCCCTCCCCCCGGCACTCCGGCTGGTCGGGGAGAGCGGCCCGCAGCCGGGCTCAGCGCCCTCCCCTGCCGCGCTCCGGCGGGAGGCTTTTTTGCCTGGGGTGGCAAAAAAGCCAGAGCTGGCCCTGCTTAAAGCCCCAGCTCCTGGAGTCAGGTGGAGATGTGAGGATTTCAGGCTTCCTTCTTAAAGAAAAAGTACATTTCTAGCCCTTGTGGCTGTGGAGAAAGCTTCAAAATGTGACCCCAGTGCACCCTAAAGGCTCAAAAAGCAGAAGGCAAATAAAACGAACCCCAAAGCTGTTATTCTTACACAATCTCATGATTTCAAAAATCCGGAGATTGGCTTTAGTGAGCCTGACTCATGATTTTTGAACATTTGGGGTTGGCAATCCTATGGACTCAAGCCACATAGAGCCATGGACTGACCCAGTTCACACCTGGTGCTGACAGTGTGTGTAGGTGACAGTTCTAAAGGTGCAGCACCCAGTTCCAGCGTTCACAAGTACACAGCACAGCTCCTCTCTGCCTCTCTGAATTACCTGCTTCCATCCCCACTGGGAAATCATTGTACCAGACATTTCCCCTTCCCAGTCCTTCCGACACTGGGACATTTCTCCATACACTTCACAGCCCTTCAGGCGAGAAACCCTCCGGGTGGGACTTTCACAGCTGCCTTGGGGATTTTAAACAAACCTGAGTATTTAGACCCTTAAGGCAGCTTTGAAAACCCCAGCTTCCCTATGAAAGTACAGATCAGTGAAGGGCAGTTCTGCCTGTTGTGACTAGAGAAAAACCTACAGCTGAGCACTTATACTACACTAGAGAGTTCACTGCCCTGTTCCTGTAGCAGGATCTCAGGCTGAGCAAAGCTTAGGCCATGTCTACACGGCCACTTCCCAGCGCTGAAACTTTCTCGCTCAGGAGTGTGAAAAAACACCTCCCCCCGAGCGCTGCAAGTTTCAGCGCTGTAGAGTGGCCGTGTAGACAGTGCCCCAGCGCTGGAAGCAGCTACTCCCCTCGTGGGGGCAGGTTTGTTACAGCGCTGGGAGAGCTCTCTCCTAGCGCTGGAGCCGCAACTACTCGGCCACGTTGAAGTGCTGTTGCAGCAGCGCTTTAATGTCGGCAGTGAAGACATACATTAGCTATGCTCAGGGTAACCGCTAACATTTCCATTTGCACAACCTCTATTTCACCCATCCACAGTTCCTGCTCACCTAGGTGGAGGGATGGGAGGTGGGAGCAGTTCATGCACAGACTGAAGGGCAGAATTGGGCCATAAGTACCCCCAGCCTCGGCTGTGTGTTCTGGTTTTCCTGCAAGCAGCCAAGTTACGTATGTCGGAGCTCTCAGCCCTGCTCACTGAGCCCCACATGGGTGTTTCCATCTGAGCCAGGCTGATCCCCATGGAACAGTTCAGAGTCACATTCACCTGGGATCCCTGAGTGAGAGCTGAAGGGGGGGGACCACTTGACACTTCTCAGTTCACATGTGAAGTCATAATTTATCCAGCTCTCCCTTCACCCTCAGCCTGGCTCCCACTGCCTGAAACGCCTCCGAACATTTATCCCTGTATCTCTCTCGCTCTCTCATCAAGTTCCCCCTACCCCTCTCCTTACTTTACCTTTCGCTCTGTGTTGCCTCCAGAAGCAGTAACCGGCCAGGGCAACGAGAACAGCCAGGAGAGGCAGGATCACCCCCAGAGCCACCCTCCAGCGACTGACCCTCGGGCAAAACAGCTCTGCAAGAGAAAGTGCCATTGAGTTGGGAGCAAACATGCGTAGAACGAAGGCAGGACACTGTGACAATGGTGACACCATGACTAGTTAAAAGACTCTCACAGGGAAATACACAGGGAGATGTGGCTCCTGGGCGCTTTATTATTAAGCCAATGAAACTCCAACCTTTAGCCTGGTTACTGAACATGGTTAATTAATGGGAGGGGGAAAGGGAGAGGACTCTGCTATGCTACACCTACCTCCCACTGGCATAATTTCAAGCATTCCCTAGGCCGGGGTAGTCAGTAGATGGACTGCGGGACAAATCTAGACTGCTGGAGGCTTTTAAATGGACCCCAAAATCTTTTTATTTACTTATTATTGTCAATGTTGTTGTTTTTTATTTTATTTTCTCTGGAGTCTGGACCTTGACCAAAAAATTTGGACCTTGGCAAAAAATAATCGATTACCTCTGCCCTAGGCTGCTCTAAGTGATCCCAGGGCTGCAGGCAGCGCAGCCTGGCCCTCAGAATCAGAGAGCTGTGACCAGCTGCCTGACCCCCCCAACTCCCCTGTGCTCACTGGGGCTCAGGTTCATCGGAGAGTCTGGCCCAAAATACATTCATGCAGGATTTTAATACAAACAGAAGTTGAGACTGGAGATTCAGAGTAAAAATTCCTCCAGAGTCCTCTTCCCTGGCCCTGGGGCAATGGCTGACTAGAGGGTCCTTTGCTAAGTGATTAGTGGGGTGTATTGAAAACTGTAAAAATTACATGCTGACACTTGAAATCCTGAGGGATTTCTTGGTGCTGTTTGCAGGCTAAAGGGCTGTGTAGGAAGCGTGCATCTGGGTCCTCTGCAGTCAGTCTGCAAAGAGCCAGCCTAGAGCAGGCTGGGGTGAGTTCTGGTTCTCTGCCTTAGGGAGCAGCCTGCTTTGTCTCTCTCTGTATTTGGCTGTGGTGTGTTACAGTTCTGGATTCTTAGAAATAAAGCAGGGTGACAGTGCAACCTTTCAGGAAGAGTGTTTATGTTTTGTCGTCAACTCTCGGTGTGTGTGCCATGGACACAACAATCAGGTAATACTGCGCATAGCGTAGACTAACCAGCAGTGCAGCACTTTGAGACCTCAGATGAATAGTGCTTTACAAATGCAACGTTCTTATTATTATAGAGTGATGAAATATCCATTGTGTATTAACCAAGTTATGTGGTAGGTAATAGTACATAAAATCTGAACCTTTTTCCCCCCCTAACAATTAAGAAGTTCTTGGGTAAGATTTTGTTTTTCCATACTTTGGGCCTGAACTTCCATTGCTGGTATTTTCAGGTGTAATCTAAATAGCGATGCTCAGGCCATATCCAGGGCTCTCTTGTTCTAGTCAGGAAAAATGACTTCATTAGCCAGATGTCCATAAATACTCAGCACCCAGCACCTCTCACTGAGAGCAGAGAATTCCCTTCCCCACCCCATTGAGAACCGCGATGGTCACAGCACACAGAGAGCAGTGAGACACAAACATAAATGCTCTGTCTGGAAGGCTGCAGCGTAACTCGACTTTATGTCTTAGAATCCAGAACCTTAACCCACAAGAACCCACAACAGAGAGGGGCAGCTCCCTAAGGCAGCAGGCACAACTCACCTCACCTTGCTTTACGTTGGCTTGTCTATGGGAACAGTTAGTGCGCGTCAGGCTGGGGTGTCAATCTACCTTGCATGCACTAGTCTGCTACACACTAACTGGCTGGGTGCACCCTGCTGCTGTACATGGAAAGTTCCCTGGTGCACGTTGCTTTGTTCCTGTTTCAAAGCAGGGGAGATCAAAGCGCACTATGGAATTGTTAGTGTGTGTAGCAGGGTCCACACAGACAGTTAGTGTGCGGCAAGCTAGTGAGAGGCAGACTGACACCCCAGCCTGCTGTGAACTAACAAGCCCTGATTCTGCTCACACACTTTGCTACGGAGACCTCTACCCTGCAAACAGGACCTGGAACACCCCCCCACCCCCCCACATCTTAAAGTGACAGCCTGCAATTCCAACATAGTCCTCACTACAGCACAGCAAAGGAGAATTCCCTCCCCCAGGCCCACTGAGAAGAGTGGTGATTGCTGGGTACTGAGCTGTTACGAAAATCTGGCCAATGGCGGCCCCCGCCTGCAAGGTGCTAAACACCTCAGTTCCTACTGGAGTTGAAGGTACGTCTGCACTGTAATTAGTACCAGCAGCTGGCCCGTGCCAATTGACTCAGCCTCACTGGGCTCGGGCGAAGGGGCTGTTTAATTGCAATGGAGACGTTCGGGCTCAGGATGAAGCTCGGACTCTGGGACTCTCCCACCTCACAGGGTCGTAGAGCCTGGTCTCCAGCCCAAGCGCAAATATCTACATCGCAATTCAACAGCCCCTCAGCCTGAGTCAGCTGGCACAGGCCACCAGTGGGTTTTCAATCGCAGTGTAGACATAACCAAAGACAACTGAGGTTGCTCAGGACTTTTCAAGACGTGCTCAGCACCATGAAGGCCCAGGCCCATACATAGGAGACACAATGATAAATACTCTCCGCCCACGTCTGCAGCATCTCAGCCCATCCATGTGCGGCACGGACGGGCACTGACCTGCTATGGAAATCGCTGACTCTCTCTCCTGGTCGAGTCGGGGGCTCCTGACACAGCAGGACACTTTCTGGTTGGACTCTTCTGTTAGAACAATAGCAATCTCTGCTTGAAACAGGCCATCGGCCTCTCGGGATATGTTTTCAGAGGCTGATGGTAAGAGCTGCCCCTGGAGATCTCTCCACTGAGCCTTGGGCTGTGGGTACCATCCGGATGATTGACACACCACCCGGACCCCTCTGTCCTGATGTCCCTCCACAGAGATGGCAGGAGCAGAGCCCAAACCTACAGAAAAAATAAATGTACTTGTGATAATCCTACAGTGCCCAGTAATGACCCAAAAGCTTTATTGCAGCGTTATCAAAAGCCATTTCCTATTAAACTAATAATCAAATGTGAGTCCATGAGTGTGACTGGTCAGTTAATCTGGTCAGATTCCTATTTAATATACAGCAGGTAAAGTTAATGTCAGGACTTTTCTATGCACCAACTTGCTCCAATTTAGCTAAACTGATTTAGTTAATCAAGGGCAAATTCCTGGTGTGGACACTCTGAAATCAGGAAGGAATTGACTCAAGCTAAATCAGTATAAGCCATTTCCAAACCCATGTAAGTGTCCACACAGAAGTTTGCACTAGTTCATTGAAACCAGTGCACATGTACGTGTAGACAAGCCCTAAATTAATTCGCTAATAAAAAACCTTGTTACAGGGGAGTTCGGGTTGCCTTGACAGGGCCTTGTACCCTTGCAGAATGCAGACGTGAGTAGCAGAAAACTGGTACCTCCATAAGAGCTGGGACTGGTGGTGCTGCTGCATCCCTGGCTGGAAGTGGGTCCATCACCTCCAGGTTTTACAGTTTAGTTCAATGGCTCTCAGCACCCCCCACTATACACATTGTTCCAGCTCCCTTGAGTACCTCTGAAAGCCGGGAAACACGCTCAGCAAAACAGAAACCCAAACACTCAACAAGGAACTGCAGGGTTAAGGTCACACACCTCCCCCACCAGATCACACGTGGGGGGTTATTACTGACAAGCTAAACTGAAACCAAATTATCTTAACTGACACAAGAGTCTTGTACCTTAGCCAAAGGTGCGAATTCAAACGGATTTTATATTGCGGGGTCAGTCTGTGGGCAGAGAGGCCCTTAGGCTGTTTGGAAATTTCACAGATCAGCCTAGAGAGGGGAAAGAACCAAGGAGAGACAGAGACGGGACGAGTGTCTGGAGCCTTCCCCGAGTGGGATTCTTGACCAGAAGAGCACAGGCTACGAGTCCTCTCCCAGCAGGGGTGTGACTCACAGGGCTTTGGTCCGACAGACTCACGGGAAATGCCCAAGAGCCACGGACAGGAACTGAGGTTAAAGGTCTAAGGTGAAAATTATATGTAATTCCCCACCCCACCCCCCGTGCTTCTCTTGCTGTTCCTTTTAAACGGAGAATAACAGAGTTCTCACTTTTTGTTTGGGTACAGCAAATCAGATACTTTATTTTCTTTCTCTCTATCAATTGCATAGAGGGAGAGAGCTAAGCAGGTCTCTCAACAGGTAAACAATTACAGCAAGCATTTATACCTTTTGTTACAGACAATAATGAGCAACAGCTGCATTTTGTTTATACCTAGGTCATTCTGATATCTTGTTTTGCTCACTAATGTAGACTCTTAGTCTACATTCCATATTATCTACACAAGGTCACAACAACTTCTCACACAGTTCTTTCCCACTCGCCTCACACATTCCTCGCTTCTACAAATCTCGCGTTATTAGGGTTACAGTTAGCCTAACTCTTGCTAACGAACTGTCATGCATTGCATCCCCTTCCTGTCAGTTCTTTCTCTGCTTCCACACAGTACTAGCCAGTTTTGGTTTGGTTCCTGCCAGAAGGGTGGAGCAGCTGTCCACTGACTCCAGCTAGTTGGGGACTAGCCGGTAAACAAAGGAAAAAGTCCATGAGCCCTTGCAGCATGTTCAGTGGGGCATCTCCAAGGGTGGGGCCAATTCCACGGCCAAGTACAAAGAAAACAGGTGCCAAACTCTTCAGTTCGGGCTAGTCTACACTAGAAGCACGACAACGGCATGGCTGGGCTGATGCAGCTGCACCACTGTAGGGTGTCAGGTGAAGACGCCCTATGCCGGTGGGAGAGAGCTCTGCCGCCAGCATAATAACGCCACCTCCATGAGAGGCAGGAGCAGCTCTCCCGCTGACACAGTGCTGTCTTACATCACTCAGGGGTGTGGGTTATTTACCCCTGAGTGACATAAGTTATAGTTTTCAGAGTGGTAGCCGTGTTAGTCTGTATCAGCAAAAACAAGGAGGAGCCCTTGTGGCACCTTAGAGACTAACAAATTTATTTGGGCATAAGCTTTCGTGGGCTAGAATCCACTTGGTCAGATGCATGGAGTGGAAAATACAGTAGGAAGATCTATAGAGCAGTACATGAAAAGATGGGAGTTGCCTTACCAAGTGGGGAGGTCTAGACAAATCAATTAAAGTGGGTTATCATCAACAGGATGAAAAATCACTTTTGTAGTGGTAATCAGGGTGGCTCATGTCAAACAGTTGACAAGAAGGTGTGAGTAACAGTAGGGGCAAATTAGGATGGGGAAATTCGTTTTTTTTTTAGTTCTTGTAGTGACTCATCCACTCCCAGTCTTCATTCAGGCCTAATGTGATGGTGTCCAGTTTGCAAATGAATTCCAGTTCTGCCGTTTCTCGCTGGAGTCTGTTTTTGAAGTTTTTTTGTTGAAGAATTGCCACTTTAAATCTTTTATTGAGTGTCCAGGGAGGTTGAAGTGCTCTCTGACTGTTTTTTGAATGTTATGATTCCTGATGTCAGATTTGTGTCCATTTATTCTTTTGCAGAGAGACTGTCCGGTTTGGCCGATGTACATGGCAGAGGGGCATTGCTGGCACATAATGGCATATATCACATTTATAAAAACTATTCACAGTGCTCCTCAGTTTCCCCATCACTCCACCCCCCCTCACAGCTTGGACAATGAGGGCTGGAGCTCCACACAGTTGTGAGGTTTTACCCTTTTTAACAATAAATAAATAAATAAAGGCAAAGGTTTCTAATGGGACAATGTTTTTATTCTGTGTAACTTTGCGAGTAACTGTACTGCCATGTGCAATGTCCTCACGACAGCTAACAGCGCATAGGAGAGAAGTGCGGGATCCATCCTCTCTCACTGCAGATGCTGTCGCGCGCTTGCAAAGACTGACAGTTGGAAAAACGGCGCAAAAGGAAGCCGGAAACCATTGGAGGGCTGGGACACAAAGAGGTGCATGACGGGACATTTTGCATGTCCCAGGATGCACTTCGCTCTGTTTCCGCCTTCCCACAACACCTAGCGACAGATGGTGTCACCAGGCACTGTGGGATACACACTCACCGTGCATTGCTCATCTTGTCGACAATGGTGCCCCGAATGTGGACACGATCTGTCGACACAGGGAGCAAATGTAAACTCACATTGGGGACATTACTTTTTGTCAATTTTTTTGTGTTGACGTTAGTTTCATCGACAAAACTTGCCAATGGAGGCAGCAGCAGCATGTAACAGGCTTGTCACTAACTCAGATCCAGGAGCCTCAGGGTTTCTAATTCCTGGTCTTTATTCTCCCCACTTCTCCCAGCACCAGCCACAACAGCTCTCAGCTGCTTCATCCCCTTCCCCTCCATCCCAACCTCAGCTGCCGCCCTCATTGGGACAGGGACTTTCTGAGGCTGGAAGGAACCAGCCCCCAGCCAGCCCCCAACTCTGCACAGACTGGCTGGGGGAGGAGCTGGTGTTAGCCCTTTGCTAGCCCTGGCTGTCTCCCCTGCCCTCCCGGGCTGTGACCAGGGCCGGCTCCAGCATTTTTGCCGCCCCAAGCAGCAAAAAAAAAAAGAAAAGAAAAGAAAAGCCGCGATCGGCGGCAGCGCTACCGCCGCCGCTTCCTTCTTCACTTCTTCGGCAGCAGGTCCTTCCCTCCGAGAGGGAGTGAGGGACCCGCCGCCGAATTGCCGCCGAAGAGCTGGACATGTCGCCCCTTTCCGTTGGCCACCCCAAGCACCTGCTTCCTGTGCTGGTGCCTGGAGCCGGCCCTGGCTGTGACATGGGGGTGACTCACCGCAGGCCCTGCTGAGAGCAGCAGGAAGGAAACACCCCAGCCCAGCCAAACAGGCTCCTCTGAGCGCAGGAAAGTGAAACTAACCCACAGCAGCTGGGTCCTGGGTGCCGAGGGGCCATGGCTGCCGGGGACCTGGCCGGGAGCTTCCAGCATGAAGTGACTTGCTCCGTCTGCCTGGAGTATTTCACAGACCCGGTGTCTATTGAGTGTGGGCACAACTTCTGCCGGGCCTGCATCAGCCAGTGCTGGGGGGAGCCGGAGCCAGACTTCTCCTGCCCCCAGTGCAGAGAAACGGCCTCACAGAGAGACCTGCGGCCCAACAGGCAGCTGGGGAACCTGGTGGAGTTAGTGAAACGCCTGAGGCTGCAGGCGGGGCCAGAACCCGAGGGGCAGAGAGTGTGTAAGAGGCACCAGGAGGCTCTGAAACTCTTCTGCGAGGAGGATCAAACCCCCATCTGCGTGGTGTGTGACAGATCCCGGGCACACCATGCTCACACGGTGGTTCCCATCGAGGAGGCTGCCCAGGAGTACAGGGTAAGGAACAGTTATCTGCATGGCTGGGACAGCTTCTCTGTAGCTACAGGTTTCAGAGTAGCAGCCGTGTTAGTCTGTATCCGCAAAAAGAACAGGAGTACTTGTGGCACCTTAGAGACTAACAAATTTATTAGAGCATAAGCTTTCGTGGGCTACAACCCACTTCTTCGGATGCATATAGAGTGAAACATATATTGAGGAGATATATATACACACATACAGAGAGCATGAACAGGTGGGAGTTGTCTTACCAAGTCTGAGAGGCCAATTAAGTAAGAGAAAAAAAACTTTTGAAGTGATAATCAAGATAGCCCAGTACAGACAGTTTGATAAGAAGCAAGTGTGAGAATACTTACAAGGGGAGATAGATTCAATGTTTGTAATGGCTCAGTCATTCCCAATCCCTATTTAGCCCTGAGTTGATTGTGTCTAGTTTGCATATCAATTCCAGCTCAGCAGTCTCTCGTTGGAGTCTGTTTTGAAGTTTTTCTGTTTTAAGATAGCCACCCGCAGGTCTGTCAAAGAATGGCCAGACAGGTTAAAGTGTTCTCCCACTGGTTTTTGAGTATTATGATTCCTGATGTCAGATTTGTGTCCATTAATTCTTTTGCGTAGAGACTGTCCGGTTTGGCCAATGTACATGGCAGAGGGGCATTGCTGGCACATGATGGCATATATCACATTGGTAGATGTGCAGGTGAACGAGCCCCTGATGGTATGGCTGATGTGATTAGGCCCTAAGATGGTGTCACTTGAATAGATATGTGGACAGAGTTGGCATCGGGCTTTGTTACAAGGATTGGTTCCTGGGTCAGTGTTTTTGTTCAGTGATGTGTGGTTGCTGGTGAGTATTTGCTTTAGGTTGGGGGGTTGTCTGTAAGCGAGGACAGGTCTGTCTCCCAAGATCTGTGAGAGTAAAGGATCATCTTTCAGGACGTGTGTCTGACCAGCCCTGGGTTAGAGACAGGGAACTGCCTGATAATGGGATTGTTGTGCTGTGGGAATTTTTCATAATATTTTGGATGAATAGTATGTGCACCTCAGTGTCCCCTATGTGGTGCATGTTTAATACCAACAGACCCCAGTTGTCATCAGCGGGGATCAAAGCTGGGGACCTGTGGAGCTTAATGCACGAGCTAATGCACTGTTTCTCTTCTCCACGGCTGTAGGAGGCTAATACATCTTTAGCTGGTCTAGGTGCCACTAAAGGGGGACAGAGCGCCACACCAAGCAGGCATGGGTTACACATGATTAAGGCTATGAGTTTTTCACAGAGGTTGCAGAAGCCACGGAATCCGTGACTTCCAGAGACCTCCATGACTTCAGCTCGCAGCGGCTGGGAGCTGCAAACAGCTGGGGAGCTCCTGGCTGCCATGGGCGGTGTGGGCCCTCGGAGCAACCAGCGAGCCCCCACAGCTGCCCAGCCGCTGCGAGCGGTGTGGGGACCCCGCAGCTGAGCTCCCCATTTTGTCAGGGATATTTTTAGTAAAAGTCATGGACAGATCATGGGCTTCCGTGAATTTTTCTTTATTCCCCGTGACCTGCCATGACTTTTACTAAAAATATCCCTGACAAAATCTTAGCCTTACCCATGGTTAACTAGGTGAGGGGAGGGGGGAAGGGTGTTTCCTGGTAGAGACCCAGAGATTCAGGCATGCGGGACAGCTGGCTGCCTGGGGCCCCATGCCCATGGAGTGTCCCAGAAGACAGTGGCCTGGACGTTTGGCCCCAAACAAATGACCGTGGATGGCCTGTCCTCCAGTGTGCCCAGCTGGAGGACAAAGGACGGGGGTGGGGTTCTATGTGTGGGCTGCTGGAGGCAGGAGAGCAGCTTCTGCACTGGGACTACAACAACTCTCACAGAGGGGTCAGAGGGCTCTGGGACTGACCCAGATGGACCTTTCCGTTCTCTGTGTTAACTAACAACTGTCTGCGCTGTGTTCCAGACATGTAAAAACCAGGGAGAGTCCATTATTTTTTATTAAGGTCCAAATTTCTTGGTCAAGGCATAGTCAAGGTCCAGACTTCAGAGAAAATAATAAAAAATAACAACAATCATGATAATAAATAAACAAACATATTTCAGGATCTGCTCAAAAGCATCAGTTGGTCCAGATGTAGCCCACGGTCCGCCTGTTGCCTGCCCCGGTAATAAACCCCTCTGCTTTTGCAATGCTGGTTGAGTCACTCCAGAGTAAGGAAGTGGGGTACATGGCTCCCTTGGGGCATACAAGTCTCCCTTGGGTGTCCAGCTCAGGTGGACTTGCTGATGTGAAGCAGGGGTGCTGAAGGCTCTGAGATTCAGAGTCAGGAGGCGGTGAAGCCAAGTGGCTTTTCTCATTGGAAAAAGTGTGACCCTAAGGGGGTTGCCACACTAAAGAGCTCCTCCCAGGGCTGTTCCAGAGCCCCGGACTATGGCAGGGAAACAGCCTGGAGATGATGGTGCTGGGGAGGGACTGGGCCAGGCCAAGGCCCAGCAGCTCTGCCCGGGGAGTTATTTTGGAGCTGGGGTCACTTTTTCAGCGGGCTGGGGAAGGGGGACCTGCTCCCACCGCCTTACTCTGCTCGGTGACGATGTTGTTGCTGGGCACAAACCAGTGACCCCAAACCAGCCCCCAGAACCATCGTCTGTTTGCAGGAGCAAATCCTGAGCCGCCTGCAGCGTCTGCGGGAGGAGAGAGAAGAGCTCCTGGGACTGAAATCCGACTGGGACAAGAAGAGTGAGAGGCTCCTGGTAAGTGCCCTACCCTGCCCAGCCGGTTTGCACAGGGGTGTCAGTGAGAGCAATGGGGGATCTCTGCTGGTTGGGGTCTGGGCGGTGCAGAAGGTTAAAGGTTTCCAGAGTCGATGCAGGGAGACGGTTCAGGGTCATTTTAACCAGTGCGGGGCAGCGTCTGCTCTCAGGTGCCTGGTGTACATCAGAAGTGACCCCACCGAAGTCAGTGGGGTCAGGGTCAGATTCCTCTGGGACCCTGGGGTTAGTTCCCACTGGAGTAAAAGGGTTCACCCCAGGGTAGCTGGGAGCAGTCTCTGGCTCTCTAGTGCTGGGGGGTGGGGGGTGGGGGGGTAGCAGGAGAGGCCAGTAAAACGGCTGAGCAGGCAGGGATGTGGCAGGGGTCAGGGCGGAGCAGGGGGAGATTTGTGCTGATCCCAGGGTTTGAGTGTCAGACGTTCCAGTGAGGCCATTGGGCGGTTTGGGCAGCACCATTTGCCAAGGCCTGGTCTGCATTTCAACCTGTTGCTGGTACAGCGATGGGGTGGGGTGGGGGGTGATTGATTGTAGGGGGGTTGGTGATTTTTGGTGACATTTTCATACTAGCAAAAGGCCTAGTGCAGACACAGTTACACTGGCAAAGGTATCGAATGAAACGCTCTGTGCAGCCCAGACAAGGCCCTGTACCATTTCCCATGACCCCCACTCACCCCGTGTCCCTGCCCTGCCCCTGCGTCTCTCTGCGCACCCCAGAGGCAGACGGAAGTGGAGCGGCAGCTGGTGGTGTCCGAGTGCGAGCGGCTGCGCCAGTTCCTGGCTGAACAAGAGCGCCTCCTGCTGGCCCGGCTGGCAGAGCTGGATGAGGAGATGGGGAGGAGGAGGGAGGAAAACACCACCCACCTGGGTGAGGAGATTTCCCGGCTCAGCGCCCTGATCACGGAGCTGGAGGGGAAGTGTCAGCAGCCGGCGCCGGAATTGCTGCAGGTGAGACTGTGTCAGATGCACCCAGAGCCCAGTGTCGGGAGGGGATGGCCCCCGAGACCCTGTAAAGCTCACTGCCGAGCGTGCGGACGGGATATCTGCAGGGCCACGGGCTGCAGAGAGAGAGGAGCTCGGACTCTCGGGGAGGTGGGGGGAGGCTGGTGAAAGGCTGTTCCAGCCCCAGGGCTCAGCGCAGGAGGCCCGGCCGTCCCTGGAGGGCAGCTCTGCTCCCCCTAACCCACAGCCCTTTAGTGCCGCCACCCCACTGGGGGAGCAGCCCGTGGGGCCGGGGCTGGGAGAGCAGAGTGACCCGGCTGAGCCATGGGCACTGACTCTCTGCTCTGTCTCTCCTTCCCCTCTAGGGTGTCAGAAGCGCCGTGAGCAGGTACGTCCGGGCTCCGTCTGCCCCTCACGCTCCATTGGGCTGGGAAGAGACTCAGAGCCCAGGCTGCAGACCCAGCGCCCCAACCGTGGGAGGGTCTCACCCTCTGGATCCAGCCCCCTTCTGTCCCCATTGCCCTGGGGCTGCAGCCGCTGTGTCTGTGTGACCCACCCTGGGGAGGGGATTGCCCCACTGCTTTGGCTGGAGACCCCTCCCTGGGACCAGGCTGGCTTGGGGGATTATTCATGGGGCTGGGGCCTGTCACCCTGAGGGCCCAGCTGGGACCTGGCCCCAGCTCTGTCATGGCCCAAAGCCTGTCCCATGTGATGGGGCCCAGGGCCTGTGGGGAAAGAGCCGAGTGTCCCAACCCAGGCCCGAGTGGGGCAGAGTCCCCGTCCCAGAGCCCCCCACCCCATGGGGAGTGACAGGCCCCTTGGAGGCTGAGAGGAGAAGCTGAGGAGAGGCTGGGCCTGGAGAATGGGCCCCTCTCTCAGCCCTGGGATCGGCCCCTCCAGGCCCTAGTGGGGACGTGGGACTGGCCGGGTGTGAGGGGAGCTGGGGCTGGCCCTGCCCAGGCTGGGTTTTCTCTCTGGATGGAGAGTGGGCCCCAGGCCGGCCCCGGCAGATGGTGCAGGCACTAAATTCCCTGGGCAGCAGAGGTCATAGCCTCGTTAGCCCTGCCTGTGGCCCAGCTCCTACCCGCTCCCCGTCTGGCTCTGGGGGGCGGGAACATAGGGCCGAGGAGGAGGAGGAGGAATAAAAACACTCGCGTCTCTGCAGGGGCGAGAAGGCAACGTCTCCGCATCTGGCGCCCGAGTCCCCTGAGCTGGAAAAGAGAATCCGGGATTTCCCGCGAGAGAACAATCTCCAGGAGGCTGTTACGGGATTCCTGGGTAAGGGGCGCTGCTGGGGGTTTGTCTCTCGTTGTATTGGAGCAGGGCAGGGGAAGGGATTTGGCCCAGCAGGTTGGGCCCATATTACTCGTGGATCAGAGCTTAATTCAGAGCACTGTGACTGCCCAGCTCAGAGGGGCCCAGATCCTGGGAGAGCCCTGGGGGTCCCAGCTTCCCTGGCTGCTCAGAGCATTGCCCAAAGGGGAAGATTTCAGGAGAGCAGATAATTCATAATCATGAATCTGTGTGACCAGCGCTGCCTCCCGCTCTCTCCCTGGTTATCTGAGCGCAGGGACTGATGCTCTTGGTTAACGAGAGACGTTATCACAGACTCAGGGCCGGATTCCCGCCTCCCTGACTGTCACCAGCTGAGCATCAGGGCCCTCATGTTTGAGCACCTTGGGCCAGACTTTCAAAGGTATTTAGTGTCTGGTGGGAACCTCCAAAGCACCTAACTCCTATGGACTTGCCTAACCTGCTTCAGCACATTTGAAAATCCCACTCAGTGTCTACCTGCATCTTTAGGTGCCTAAATATCTAGGAGAAGCTCCCTCCTTTTGCCTTGGTCGCCAGCCTGTGCTGGGATATTGTATCAGCTTGAAAGAGCTGTGGCTCTAGTAGTGGTGAGACAGGGGTTGTGGCTAATTATTCTCTCTCTCTCTCTCTCTCCTTCCAGAGGGGCTGGCTGCAGAGAGAGGTGAGACTCCTGGGTCGCTGTGCTAGGGCAGGGCACGACAGCTGCTGGGAGCCTGTTTCCCCTGTCTGGAGCAGCCCCTGGGCTGGGCGGGTGTGACGGGATCTGCATGGGGGAGAAACCCAGCCGGGAAACATGGGACAGAAAAGCCGAGGGGGAGTTGGAGCCTGTTGAGCCCTGGTCTGTTGTGAGACGGTGCAGAGCCGGGTGTTGTGGGGAGGGGCCGTGTACGTACCTGATCCCTGCTCCGGGTGACTCTGCTGTGTGAATTCTCACCTCTTTCTCTGCTGGTTGTTCCAGGACTCAGAAGAGCCCGAGGATTCGCAGGTAACTGTGGCCAATCCTGTGTCAATGACTCCAGCCCCCTCCCTTAGAAGAGATTCACTCCCTGCAGCTGCTCCTGGCACCACCCCCCAGTAGTGCCTGCAACCTGGGCTCCCTTCTGGGCAGGGCCCCAGGTCCTGGGAGACGCGCTGGCCAGGCCCAGGGTCTGCAGCAGGGCCATTGGTGCCAGGGGCGGCTCTAGGCACCAGCAAAGCAAGCACATGCTTGGGGCAGCCCATTTGCAGGGGTGGCAGGGATCCAGCATGGGAACTGAGAACCAACAGGGGGCCCTGGGAGCTGTAGTTCCTTGGTTAGCTCCCTGCCTATAGAGCCAGCCCTGGAGCAGGGAAAGAACTACATTTCCCAGCATTCCCTTGGCCACTAGCAACAGGAAAGAGGGGGAGGGAGTGAGGAAGCTGAGACCTCATGCTGCAGCCTGCTGTGAATGGAGAGCTGCACTGGGAGTAGGGATTCCATATTTTAACATTCAAAAAATAGGACACTCCACGGGGAGGGAGGGTAGCCCCCCCCGCCCCCATCCACTCCCTCCGACTGCCCCCCACAGAAACCCCAACCCATCCAGCCCCTCTGCTCCCTGTCCCCTGATCACCCCCTCCCAGGACCCCTGCCCCAACTGCCCCCAAGGACCCCACCCCCTATCTAAGCCCCACTGATCCTTGTCCCCTGATTGCCCCCTCCCGGGACCCCACCCCCTATCTAAGCCTCCCTTCTCTTTGTCCCCAACTGCCGCCTCCTGAGACCCTCCCCCCAACTTCCCCCCTAGGACCCCACCCCCTACCTGTCCCATGACAAACCCCTGGGACTCCCATGCCTATCCAACTGCTGCCTGTCCCCTGACTGCCCCCCCGAACCCCTGACCCATCCAACCGCCTCTGCTCCCTGTCCCTTGACTGCCCCCCCCGGAACCACCTACCCCTCTCCAACCCCCTTACTGTACCACTCAGACCAGCGTGTTCCCCTGCGGAGCCACAGCCACCCCCCCACCCAGCACCTGCCTTCCAGATTTGAACACCTCAAAATTCAGGAGTGCTCAAGCTCAGTTTGGGCGGCTGTTACTTAATTTCTCCCAAATCAAATATACTGATCCACTGTAACTTGCTATAGAAAAAGTAGGATAAAATTGAGCAAGAAATGCTTCCCAGTGGTTATTAGGACTGGAATTGCTATTTTCAACAGCCATTGCCTTTTGTTTGTTTGTTTGTTTGTTTAAAAGGAAGACAGTGATATTGCATTGGCAAATTCCCCATAGAAAGAAAGAGTGGAACAAAAGAATAACAAAGGCACCTCAACTTTTCCTCATTTATGTAGGACAGTCTTATAATATGCATCCAGATATCCTCCAATCACACAAGCTGAAAATTGTTCCACTTTACTGCAGTTCTGTAACCATATGGGAACCAGTCCTGTCTGTGTTCTGTGCACATCTAAAATTCCTGCTGAATGACCTGCCCTGGGAGCGAGTTACCAGTGACCCAGGGCTGCGGATGAAGGAGGGTGCAGGTGGGGGGAAAGGGGGAAGAGCCCAGGGCTGGGGCGGCGGGGGGTGCGGCAAGGAGCCTAGAGCTGGGAGGGGGGGCAGCCAACATTTTTTTTTCTTGGGGCGGCAAAAAACCTAGAGCCGGCCCTGATTGGTGCTGGTACTGCGCTCGCTGCCAGAGCTCCCAGCCCCTGACCCAGCCCAGCCTGTTGTCCCAGCGCTGACCCCTGCCCTGCAGGTGGGGACCCTGCTGTTTGCCTGGCTGAGCCCCCCTCTCTGCCGCTGCCTCTGTCTCTGCGCTCGCAGGCTCAGCCCGTGCCAGGGCCAATGCGGCGCTGCTGGGGCTGCTCCTTCCCTCGGCAGCTGGATTCTCTGTGTCTGGGGCAAATGGCCGGGCAAGGGGGCAGGGATCTGCTCAGAGACACAAGCCCTGTGCTGCACCCAGAGGGCAGAGACCAGGCAGGGCCATGCAGCAAAGTGCCACCACGCTGGGATTAACCCTTTCCTTCCACCCACCCCACCAGCCCCCGACCGGTCAGTGCCACTCGACTGCCCGCGCTCTGATCCCTGGGACCTGCGTCCGGCAACTCGGGGGAGTCACTGGGTGAACATGTGGGGCAGTAACCAGGCCTCCCTGCACCTCAGGGTCCCCGTGTGCAATGGGGAAGGCCCCGCGCTGTCACACAGCCCTTAGGGGCTGGGCAGTGAGTGTTATTATTGGTATCACGCCCACGAGTGCGCCAGGTGCTGCAGAGACAGAACAAGGGGCTGCCGGCCCCGAAGGGCTCCCGGTCTGAGTGTGGACCAGGCCCCGCAAATGCTGAGGTGGTGCCAGGATCCCAGTGCACCCTGGGGCCTGTCTGGCTGGGTCTGAGTATTGTAGTGACCCTGCTGGTGCCGAGCTGGGCCCTGGGTCACCCCAGTTCAGCATCCAGCCATCAGGGGGCTCAGGACTCCCAGGGCAGGGCAGGGGCAGCCAGAGGGGGAGCAGGCTCAGACAGCCACAGGCTGCAGGAAAGAGGGAACCGCTGGGGAGCTGGGATGGGGAGGCCAGGAGTCAGGTGGGAGGCACCACTCTGTGCTCAGCTGCTCCAGATTCACACTCAGGGATGCAGGCTTCATTGGGCCCATGTAGACAGACCGGAGAGAGGGAGGCTTTGTCCGCATGGGGAACGGGCAGCAGTTCTGTTAAATGGGGGGCACTTGTGCAGACTCATCATGGTGTGGCACCCCCAAGCTCCCCCTCAGCTGGTTCTGGATGGCCCTGCCTCAGTTTACCCTCTTCAGCACTCCTTAAACTGCTCCACACAGTCCAAAAGCTCTGAGACAAAAGTCCCCTGCTGGGGTCCACTCTGAGTTCAATTAAACCCCAAAATAAAATCTTTTCCTTCACTCTGCTCCAGCCTCTGGCTCGAACTCAAGGCCCTCACTCTCCTTGAGTCAGGAGCCCCCAGCCCTCCTTCCCAGAGCTGGGTTCAGGTCAGACTGTACCTCTGTTCCCTGCAGCCCTCACGTGCAGGGCTCTCTCCTCATTCAGCTGCTGTTTCTATCAATATCATCTCTGGCAGCTCCTCTCTCTAGGCACACCCCTTCCAGGCTCCTTGCTCTGGGAGCTCTCCTGGGGTTCCCTCTCCTCAGCAGCTTCCTGTTTCTGGGATCCCTTCAGCTGAGCCCGGGTAACCCTTTATCAGGCTCATTAGCTATTTAGCTGCCAACCAGGCACCTAGGGATTTAATTACTTCCAGGGTGGGGCTGGATTGCCTGGTTCTTCCTTACAGGAGCCTGTCATAGGTAGGCTGGGCCCTGACTCCCCCTAAAGGGCCGGCCCCCATAACCTCCCTTCCTCCGGTCCCCCAAAGCCGACCTCTTCCTAAAGGCAGGCTTGACCGTGGCTAACACTTGGTTGTGTTCTGCAGCCAGGGGACACTTCCTGGCCGGCTGCCACAAGGAAACCTACAAGGCCCTTGGCCATATTTTCATTCTTGTCACTGAATTGTGAAAAAATGAAGAGACCAGGAGTTGTGTTCCCCACAGTCCTGTGTAGTTCATGTGGTGGGCAAAATCCCCCCTAGTCTTCAGCCTGGCGTAGTTCAGAACAGCTTGTACTCTGTAAGTCAGGCCCTCTGGCCGTAGCAGAGGTAGGCAATAGCACCCGGCTTCCCCCATTGCCCTCATCCTGCTGTGGCAGATATGCACTGGCTACAGAGCTTCCCCCTCAGCCAGATACACACCAGGTGTGTCCATCACAAGGCCCTGTAATGCTCTGCCAGGTCTGGCTGGGGTCTGTTACACACAGCGCCACCTCGTGGCTGCACAGTACAATACAGGTTAGTGTTCCCCGAGAATTGGTAACTGGCCTCAGGCTGCCACAAGGTCCCTGCAACAGCCGCCCCCAGGACACTCACCCCCCCCCCCCCAGTGACGTTTGTCTTTCACTCAGATAGCTCCTTATTAGCATCTCTAATTACTGCTGAGCACAGCTTTTATTCCTGCAGCCTTGAGTAAATGAACTCTGGGAGCCCATTTCAGATCCAATTCTGTCCACATGACAGGATGGACTTCATTTTAGCCTCGGTCTGGTTGGGGTTTGTGTTGCTCTTTCAGGTCTCTCGGGGGAAAGGTCCCCAGTCTCTTCCCTTTCTAGTTCAACTTCCTCCTGGACGTGTGTTTTTATGGTGGCTTTTCCCTCCCGCAGGTGGAATCCCCACCTCAGACAGTCCATCTTCCACACGATGGTCCTGTACCTCTGTCCTTGTCTCCAGCCGGCTGGCGTAGGTCGCTGCCCAGCGGCTCTGTTTTGTGGAGACGCTGCGCCTGCTCTCTCTGGCATAATTTCATCTCTTTCTACAAGACCTCTGGGCTCTCCTGCTTCGTATGCGTCTCAGAGCCGGGCTTCGTTCCACACTCGATCTTAAGCTGGTTCTGGAGCTCAGTCAGCTCTTTCTGCAACAACAAACACTGCTGTCCCCTGGTCACCTTCCAGTGCTGAGACGGGCCAGTTCCTGCTCCGCTGGATGGCTTGGGCTGAGATCCAGTCCCTTGTCAGCGCATCTCCTCTAGCCCCTGCCGGGGCTCAGCCTTTGGGGCTGGGGGATGTTCAGCTGTGCGAGGCCTTCTGCCCTGCTCCCCTCGGCTGCAGCAACCTTTTCTTCTCGCTCTCTCCAGGCCATTCGTGGGTGAGTTTGCTGGGTCCCTGTAGAGGACACAGCCACTAGGGCAGCTTCCCTTATAGCCAGCACCTCTGTATCTGTGCCCATCGACATCCAGCCCTTCAGTGGGTGATCAGCTTGTTCCCCTAAAAAGCCTCCCAGGACACCCCCCGCATCACTCCCCTCCCCTGTGTAAATGCAGCCTCCTGGTGATGTATTGCTGGGCTCTCTCTCTTATCGCACTCACCAGAGCCCTCAGCCTGCACCTCGGCCCCCTCCTGAGCCACCAGCTTTAGTCTGTCTAGTTCTGTAACTAGTTCCAGGAGCTGTTCCTTCTCCTGTCTTAGGAAACGTCTACATTTGAGCTAAGAGGTGCGATTCCCAGCTCGTGTAGACGTAACTGAGCCAGCTCCTAACAATAGCCGTGTGGCTAGGGCAGCGCAGGTGGCAGCTTCAGCCACTGCCTGAGTACAACACCCCCCAGCCCCCTTGGTACGTACTCAGCCAGCTGCCCTGAGCTGCCCTTCCTAGCCGGGCTACACGGCTACCTTCAGCATGCTGGCCTGAGCAGAGCTAGCGCAGGTACGTCTACATGAGCTGGGAATCGCCTCTCCCAGCTCAGATGCAGACAGACCCTCAGTTCCAGCTTCTCCAACTTTCTTCCTTCTGACCGGTGTGGCAGGATCCTGAGTCCCAGCAAACCCTTCCCTAGTTTCCCAGCCACACCACTCACATCCTGCAGCCCATTCTGGGGCCCCTCCTTCACTAGGCCTAGGGCTTGTTCAAGCCCTTCCCGTTCTGGCTCCTGGGTAACTTTCCTCTTTTGGCTCATTTTCTACCCTGGCTGCCTGCAGCTTGGCTGCCTTGAGACTGTTGCTCCCCATCTGCCTGTTGCTTTGCGCCTCCCTTGGCTGAACTATTCTGGTCTCCTCTGGGGCCAGGGCTCCTGGGCCCGGGGTACTGGCCATTCCAACTGCCGCGTCCTCCCTGCGGTCTGGTGCCTGGCACTTGGTACAGTCAGAAGCTGTGAATTTCTCCTGCAACCCTCTGCCCCCCTGGGGCCTGCCCTTCTCCTCTCTCCCTTCCTTGCATCTGCCCCTCTGCTCAACCCCCGCATCCCTCCTGGTGACTACCCCTTCCCTCACTCCCCCGTTGCCCCCTGGGGTCTACCCCACCCCTTACCCCCCTTTTACTCCCCTTGTCACCTGCACCTTCCCCCCACCCCTCCTTTTACCCTGGATGCAGCCTCTCCGTCTACTACCCCTCTGCCTCCCTAGTGCCTGCCCCTCTGTTCATCTCTTGTGTCCCCTGGTGTGAGCCCCTTCCCTCTCCCCCCTCTGTGCCCCAGTGCAGCTCGCCCCTTCCCCTGCCCCTCTTTGGCCCCTGGTGCCCACCCATCCCATGTCTCTCTCTCTCCCTTGGCACCAGTCCTGCCCCTCACTCATGCTCTACGGCCCTGGTGCCTGCCCCTCCTCTTCCTCCTTACCCCCCCTGTGCCCACCCCTCCCATCACCCCATTCAGCCCTGGCATATGCTCCTCTCCTCACCCCCCCACAGCCCCCTGGCACCTGCCGCTCCTCTTGCCCTTCTCAGCCCACTGGTGACTGCCCCTGCTCTAGCCAGCCCCTCTTCCCCAGGCTCCTGCCTCACTCTATCCCCCTGGTGCTGCCCATTCACTCCCCCCCACATTGTCTTGGCACCTGCCCCACTCCTCATCCCCCCCACCCCTAGCACCTGTCTGACCCCTTGATCCCCCCTGCCCCATTGGAGCGCCCCCATTCCCTCACACCCCTCTGCCCCCTGGTGCCCATCCCTTCCCTGGCTTCCCTGTGCCCCTGGGGTCTGTCCCCTTCTTCTCCCCTGGTGCCCACCCCTCCCCTCATCCCCCGCAGCCCCCTGGAACCTGCCCCTCCCTTCACCCCCTCTGTCCTCCTGATGCCTGCTCCTCTTGCTCCCCATTGCCCTTGTGCCTGTCCCCCCGCCCCTCCACCCCCCTCTGCCCCTGTCACCTGCCCCTCCCCTTTCCTCTCCCAGCATCAGTCTGTTCCCTCCCCTGCCCCCCCCCGACACCTTCCCACCCCTGCCCCGCTCCCCCTGCCCTTCCCCTTCATTGTCTCCTCACAGGCAGAGGGGCCCTGTCTCCCCTCAGCCAACAGCCCCCCTCCCCACTCAGCGATTAACGGGGATGCAGATTCATTTCCCTTTGATCCCAGTGACCGGCCCCTGCCCCCAGCACTGACTTTGTGACTCTCTCCCCAGTGGACGTGACTCTGGATCCAGACACGGCAAATCCCCACCTCATCCTGTCTGAGGATCGAAAACGTGTGAGATACGGAGACACATGCCAGGATCTGCCTGACAACCCTGAGAGATTTGATACATGTCCCATTGTCCTGGGTGCTGAGGGGTTTGCGGGTGGGCGTCGTTACTGGGAGGTGGAGGTGGGAGACAAGACGAGATGGGCTCTGGGGGTTTGTAGGGAATACGTGAGCAGGAAGGGGCTGGTCACAGCATCACCTGGGAATGGATACTGGGTCGTGTGGCTGAGGGATGGAGGGTACAAGACCTGTACCTCCCCCATGATCCCCCTCCCCGTGAGTGTCAGGCCCAGCCGGGTGGGGGTTTTCCTGGACTATGAAGGGGGCGAGGTCTCATTTTACAATGTGACTGACAGGTCCCTTCTCTTCATTTTCCCTGACACCTTCTCTGGGACGCTCCGTCCTTGTTTCTGTCCTGGTCTCAATGCTGAGGGTACAAACGCGGCTCCCCTGATAATCTGCCCGGTCTCAGCTCAGGCCAGAGGCAATTAGGGTGGCCAGGTGTCCGGTTTGGAACCATACACCCGGTTGAAAAGGGACCCTCCCCAGCCTGGTGAAAATGAGTGAGTGAGTGAGAGTGGGGGAGAGCAAGCGATGGAGGGAGGGGGGTGGAGTGAGCGGGGCGGGATCTCAGAGAAGGGGGTTCAGTTTCATTTGGTCAGAAAGTTGGCAACCCTGGAGGGAATCTGTGTCCCTGACAATGACCCTGCGGCAGAGATTGGCCCCTCCCAGCGCTGACCAGCCCCCAGGCCTGTTCCCGGGGGATGGTCTAAAGGGCATCACCTGCCTGACCCCCGCCCCGTCCCCTCTCAGTTCCCAGCCCCAGGCCTGTGAGCTGGGGGAGGCGAGAGGGGAGGAGAAGGGGGGAGCCACCTGCTGGGCTGTGGGGGCAGGGGGGTGGATGGGTGGGTGCAATGTCGGGTGGATGCTGAGGGTCAGGAAGGGAAGAGCCCATATCACCGGAGGAAGATGGGGGGGGGGGGTTCCAAGAAGAGGGAGGGGAGAGAGGCCCCAAGGAGGAAGAGCCCCTGGCAGAAATGACAGAGGGGGGAAGAGGAGCCCAGTGAGTGCGACGGGGCCAGTGAGCGACAGGAAGGTCCCGGCATTTCCTGCCCTCGGGGAGTCTCTGCCCACGGAGGGGAGTGAAACGGGCCCAGGGGCAGGAGTGAGAGCGCCGGGGCTCTGCTGTACGGGCCGCTCTGCGTGCATGTGTGTGTGTGGCGGGGGGGGGGGGGGAGGGGGAGAGCTGGGGAAGGGGATTCGGTGGCTGGGTCAGGGGAAGGGGAGTGAGAGCCCAGCCCCAGGGCTGTGTGAGCGAGGGGCCCAGGCTGGATGTATGGAACCCACTTGCTGGAAGGAGCCCAGGCAGCTTCTCCCCCTATTCCCTTGCTCCTCCCTTGTGCAGTGTGAGACGGCTCCCAGCGCAGGGCGAGACTGGTAAGAAATACTGACCGGCAGCTAGTGGTTGTTGCTGCCCCTCAGACTACCCCATCCCCTGTCCCGGGGTAGCAGATGGTGACGGACGGGGATCAGTCACTCCTGTCAGAATTTCTACCCCTGTGAAACCTCAATGGAAAATATGGAGAGAAACAAAAATGAGAAATTGTTCTAATTTATAAAATGTAATTATGCAAGATTTAAATACAAGAATATTTTAATTTTCATTTCAACAGTATTTCAAAAACAAACATCTAACTATATTTTTAGAAATGGAATTATTTACATTTATTTTTGATTGTTCACTCAAATCTACATTAAAGTTTATCTTCTCTATATAGCATTGCTTGTATTTCAACTGCATCATTTCAAGAAATTGAAAATATTTATCCTAACAATGTAATTATTAAACTGTCAGACTGGGTTGTTCAGTTACAATGTACATGTGTCAGAAACAGGGCCGGCTCCAGGCACCAGCTTGGCAAGCAGGTGCTTGGGGCGGCTACTCGAGAGAGGGGCGGCAGGTCCAGCTATTTGGTGGCAATTCGGCGGACGGTCCCTCACTCCCGCTCGGAGTTGCAATTGCGATCACGCCTTTTTTTTTTTTTTTTTTTGGCTGCTTGGGGCCGGCCCTGGTCAGAAACATCACAACTACACACACGTGCAGCTCCTCTCTCTCTCTCTCTCTCTCTCTCTCTCCCTTCTTTTTGTCTTGACTGATTCCCTCTGGGAGGCAGGGCACATGCATCCACCTCCTGCAGGACTCACACTGCACCTCTGAAAAGTAATACAGTAACTCCCCACTTAACATCCTCTCACTTAACGTTGTTTCGATCTTACATCCCTGCTCCATTACAGAACATGCTTTCTTAAAGTTGTGCAATGCTCCTCTATAACGTCGTTTGGCCGCCTGCTTTGTCCATGACTGGCAGCCCACCTATGGCCCCCCCACAGTGCCTCCCGCCCACTGGCAGACCCCACGGATCAGCGCCTTCCCCCTGCTCCCCCCTGCCTCCTGCCCGCAGCAATCAGCTGTCTTGTAGCGTTCAGGAGGAAGGGGAGGGAGGGAGGGGAAGGCTGCATGCCGCGTCCTCACTCCTCCCCCCAGCCTCCTGAACGCTACAAGACAGCTGATTGCTGCGGGCAGGAGGCAGGGGGAAAGCACTGATCTGCGGGGTCTGCCAGCGGGTGGGAGGCACTGGGGGGGGCGTAGGGGAGCTGATGGGGGGCTGCCAGCCTGTTTAATACCTGTATTAAATTGCTTGTTTAAAATTGTTTAAAATGTATATAATGCCTTTTGTCGGGCAAAAAAATAAAAAATTCCCTGGAACCTAAGCCCCCTATTTACATTAATTCTTATGGGAAAATTGGATTAGCTTAACATAGTTTCGCTTAAAGTCGCATTTTTCAGGAACATTAAGTTAGGAGTTACTGTAGATGAAAAAAATGATGACACAGACTAGAGTTAATTAACCAAACATTTCAGTGAACTCACAAAAGATTATATAATAATATTCCTAGAACTTCTGCTAGAATTAATTCATGTGATTTGTAACTTTCTAGCTACATATAATCGGTAATTAGGATATGACCCCCCTTCCTTGTTCTTCTTCTCACATCAATTAACAAACCTGGTCCCCAACCTCAAATGCTATTTTCCTATATATAGAAATCTCTTCTACCAAATCCTTTTGTGTTTGTTTTTCTTAGCCAATGTGCTGTCAGTGTCCACTGTTGATTTTAATGGACTCTTTGTGTTCTTGGTTATCAGGACACAACAAATGTAATTTGGTAAAGAAATAGAGAAGGTGTGTGTATGTGTGTGGGGGGGAAATACGTCTTTTGTTGATATTCTCAGGATTCTGGCGGCAGGTCAGTCACAGACGGATGCTCTGGGTTGGCAGGTAAGCCATGAAAGCCATTACCCGGGGCTCAGGCTCCTCTGTGGCTGGGACGTCATCTGACTTTTCTGGTGCATCGCCTCTCCTGTCTCCCTCAGGCTGGGCAGAGTCAGATGGGCCGTCTTCTCTTACTGTGCTGGTGCCGTGTGGGCGGCTGATCTTAGGATCAAATGGAAAGCCAGGAGAGAGCGCGGGAGAGAGACAGGATGACAAAGAGTGAGGGTAGAAGGAACACACAAGGGAAGGGGAGACAGAGCAGGATCTCACGTGTCTCCAGCTGGTGTGTCTGCTGGTCTGGCAGTGCTGGCTGGGTGTCCCCACTGATGTGCAGAGGTCTGGGCTTCATGATGATGTGATGACTTTTGAGATCCCCGGGTGAAGGACAAAGTCCCTGGGGTGGCGGTGACAGTTGCCCCCCTCTGGGAATCCCACAGTCCCTCCACATGTTCCTGCCCCACAAAGTATCTTTTGAAGGGCCCTGAAAGAGGGTGATGGACAGAATCGTCCATCCTCTCGTTCTTCTGTTCACCAATTAGGCCTCACTTCCAATTTTTGGCCCTTTAACTTCTGGTTCCCAACTCTTTTTGTTTACCAGAGATGGTCTCAACACCATCCTTCAGCTGCATCAGAAAAGCCCTGCTTGTTTAGACTCATTTAGTTTTTCTGTTTTTCACTTTTACTGTGTTTTTTATAAACAGTCTCATGTTAGAGGCTGAGTTGGACTTTCGTTACCTTTTCCCTTCGGTGTTTATTATTGCAGGTGATTAAACCATTTCAGAACCTTCCATCCACTTTCCCATAGTTAGGCCTACCTCAGCTCTGAGCCTAATAGGCCCCAACTATTACAACAGCGTCACCTCATCCTTCTGTGTCCTGGTCATGGATCTAGAGGATCTGTGCTGTGCCCCCACAGGAGCCCCTTCTGTGTGGCAGACCCCCAGGGGGTCTCACTCTTCCTGGAGGGTCGATCACACGGCCTCACTGCCTCTGAGACTCCATTTCTGGCTCCAGCCCTCCCATTTCATACCAGCAGCTCTGCCCAGTGAGTCCAACTGAGACAGGCTCCTCGTCAGAGGCTTGCGCACTCTACAGGGACCAATGCCCCTCTGCAAGTATCTGCAGTGACACCTGGCAGCCCTTTCATCATGGAATAGGGGTTATTAGTCAAGCAAAGACAGCAGCAGGATTCCTTAGGTTGGCAGAGAGAAATAAAGGTTCAGAGACGTCGTCCACCTGGCCAAGCCAGTGCAATCACCAGCCAAGCTGCTATGGCCGCCATTGGCTCTGTCTCTGTCAGACCAAGGTAAGAGCCCTGTGTCTCTCCAGAGGCCAGCACTTAACCCCTCACCTGACACCTTTTCCTTTGTTCTCAGGCTGGGGCTTTGCTCTGCTTCTCTGCAGACAGGTGGGGAAAAAATCTCCTTCCTCTTGGTCACTGATTGCCAGGTGTGAATGATCTGGCCTCTGTGGTTTTCACTGCCTCTCCGGATTCTCCATGGGCGTGGTTGGCCTTGGCCAGCCCTTCATTGACCCATTCAGTCCGCTCCAGACACCTAGTGACACCCCCCAACCCCCATGTCTCCTGTGCTGCTCCAGTCAATCAGGTATTAACGTGCCATCGCGGGTAAAATGAGGGTCCGGCTGTAGAATCTTGCCTGTATGCTCGGGGTTCTACTGATCGCCATATTTGGGGTCGGGAAGGAATTTTCCTCCAGGGTAGATTGGCAGAGGCCCTGGAGGTTTTTCGCCTTCCTCCGCAGCATAGGGCAGGGGTCGCAGGCTGGAAGATTCTGTTGTGGGTGGGTCAGCTTTTGTGGCCTGCATCATGCGGGAGGTCAGACTAGATGACCATATTGGTCCCTTCTGACCTTAAAGTCTATGAGTCTATGAGTCTATGAGGAGCAGGTTAACCCTTCGCCCCCCACTGGGCAGCAATGCAAAGTACAGAGGGAAACTGAGACATACATGGGCTTTATAAAAAGATTACAGACAATGCCCATGTTGCCACAGACAGTCCTATCCCTCCCTTCATCCCTCTCCCAGCAGCCAGGGAAGCAGAGATTGCAGCCCGCCCCAGCCCTGCTCTGCCCCAGGGAGACTGGCCTGTCCACACGAAGGGTTCAGCAGGAGGTAAGTGTCAGGAGGTGCTTTTGGGGGGGCAGCTCAGTGTCTCTAGGGCTCCCAGAGTTTCCTTCTATGGCTAACGGGGCCAATACGGAGGGGCTGATTCTCTGGGGAATGGCCCAAGCAGGTGGGGAATCGGGGCCAATTCCCAGACAGTGCTGGGGAGTGGTTGTGACACTGGGGAATTGGGAGGGTTTCCCTGGTTCCTGTGGGGTTTCCCCCTTTTCTATCCCCTGCAGAGGGACATCCTCATCTGTGGTTTCACTCTCTAGTCACAATGTGCTGAACAGGGGGATCAGGCCAACATCAGCCCCACGAGGAGGCAGCAGCCCAGGGACTCTGTGCAGCTGCCTTAAACAGCAATGGAGATGCCTGGGCAGGGCTGGGGGTTTAACCCCCGAGTTGGCAGGAGGCTGGGGGCTGCCTCGATTCCTGCTGAGTCTGCAGGGGGCAGGAACAGGCTCGGGCCCCAGAGCATCCACTCGCAGGAGAGTTACCCAGCAGTCAAGGGAGGCGCCAGGGGGTTGCTCCACCAAGTGCAATTGATGCATTGGAGGTGGGGGAGCAAACTGGAAATGCTCTGCCTGGGAACAGACAGAACCTCCCGTCACTTCTCCTCTAAGCTAAGCCCAGCTGGTGGGCCATGTGAACTCCCTCCTCCCACCCCCACCCCCGCACTCGTGTTAATGACGAGGCTCAGGGCTGGGGGAGTTCGTTTGCTGGTGCTGACCGTTCTCTGCAAGGCCAGGTGCCCTGAGCAGCAGCCTCTGGCGAGTCGCACTGGAGAGGCTGGTGCAAAGGGCAGGAGTCTCATAAGAGATTCTGGGGGAAGCAAGAGAAATTGTGGAGAGCGAGACCTTAAAGTGCCAGCGCTCGGCCGTTCCAGCTGCGCAGCCTGTGGCTGGTTTGCTGCGGGAGAGACCAGGTGCCACGGCTGGGGTGAACCCCTGCTCCATCTCCAGGAGGAACTCACCTGCCCAGTCTATTTACTGGCTCCTGTCACTATAAATTGTGGGCACAGTTCCTGCTGGGATCTTTCATCACTGGCTGCTGGGGGGACTTAGGGGGCAACTTCCCTTGTCCCCAGTGCAGGAAAAGGTCCTGGGACAGGGACTGCCAGCGCAACAGGCAGCAGGGGACTATGGGAAAAATAACAAAACAACTCAGGTTGGGGCATCCAGGGCCCAGGTGTGGACAGCTTGTGTGAGAAACACTACGAGAGATTACAGCCCTTCTGTAGAGACGATCAACCCCATCTGTGTGGTCTGCAGGCAGTGCCAGGATCTCAGAGCTCACACTGCAGCTCCCATCCAAGCGGCTGCCTAGAGGCCAAGGTGAGAGGCCCTGTTCTCTCAGTATTTATCAAGGATCATTGAATCCTGCAGGTCTCTTTTGCCGTCTCCTCCCTTATTTATTGGTGTGAAATCCCCATGGGGATATTTTGCTTGCCCATGTAAGCTGCAGGAACACTTTGCTGATATTTTTGCTTGCAGATGAAACTCCAAGAAGCCCTGAAACTTCTCAAGCAGGATGTGACGGAGTCTCTGAAGCTGCGTGTGGTGAGAGGATGACAAACAATCCAGAGTCGCAGGCGGGCGTCTCGCTTTTATCTGGCAAAAAACCCTGGGCTCTGCATAGTCAAGGGTGAAGCCAGATTCCCAGTATGGGCCTGACTTTCTGTGTGTCTCTCCCACTGCCCCAACATCAAACTTCTCCACTAGTAATTTCACACACAGGATCTTGGGCAGGATGTTTCTGGGAAGTTTGGGGCAAATCAAACAAGACACAATGGAGAAATAATGGGTCAGATATTGAGTGGGCATCACTTCTGGGACACTTTCCTGACATTATTTTGGCTCACGTTGCAAAACTTGTCTGCACTAGAAACACCAAAGGAATTTTAAAAGAGTTTTAAAGATTGAACTGTGCAATTTTTTGCAGTTAATGGTTGGGAAAGTTTTCTTTCTGCTGGTTTTATAACACAGGAATGGCAGGTCGCGTCTGTGACGGGTTGGATCACAGAAAACTCCCTTGGGGCTGCCAACTGCTGTGCTGAGACTATTTCTGCCCCTGCCTTCCCTGCCAGCCTGGGACTCCAGAAACCTGCCTGGTTGTTCCAGACATGCCTGCCGGCTACAAACCCAGATCCAGGTCTGAACCACGTCCCACAAGCTGCAGACTTAACTGAAAGCGGCTTAAGAAGTGTTCCTGTCTCTTACACTCAGATGCCCAGGTCCCAGTGGGGTCAAAGCCCCAAATAAATCCATTTTACCCTGTATAAAGCTTATACAGGGTAAACTCATAAACTGTTCACCCTCTATAACACCGATAGAGAGATATGCACAGCTGTTTGGCCCCCCTCCCCCCGCCCCCAGGTATTAGTACATATGCTGGGTTAATTAATAAGTGAAAAGTGATTTTATTAAATACAAAAAGTAGGATTTAATTGGTTCCAAGTAATAACAGACAGAACAAAGTGAATTACCAAACAAAATAAAATAAAACACGCAAGTCTAAGCCTAATACAGTAAGAAAACTGAATACAGATAAAACCTCAGCCTCAGATGTTTCAATAAGCTTCTATCACAGACTGGACACCTTCCTAGTCTGGGCCCAATCCTTTCGCCTGGTACAGCCCTTGTTCCAGCTCAGGTGGTAGCTAGGGGATTTCTCATGACTGCCGCCCCCTTTGTTCTGTTCCACCCCCTTTTATAGCTTTAGCACAAGGCGGGAATCTTTTGTCTCTCTGGGTCTCCCCCCCCTGCTTCTAAATGGAAAAGCACCAGGTTTAAGATGGATTTCAGTACCAGGTGACATGGTCACATGTCCTGTGAGACCCCAAGCCTTCATTCCTCCCAGCCTGACTCACAGGAAGGCCTGCCTGCAAACAGAGCCATCCACAGTCAATTGTCCTGGTTGATGGGAGCCATCAAGATTCCCAACCACCATTAATGGCCCACACTTTGCATAATTGCAATAGGCCCTCAGAGTTATATTTCATATTTCTAGTTTCAGATGCAAGAGTGATACATTTATACAAATAGGATGATCACACTCAGTAGATTATAAGCTTTGTAATGATACCTTACAAAAGACCTTTTGCATGAAGAATATTCCACTTACATTATATTCACACTCATTAGCATATTTTCATAAAATCATATAGAGTGCAAAGTCACACCCTCCTCCTGAACTTACTGCCAGAGACTTGGACACTGACCATGGCGGAGGCAGTATACCTAAAATTCCATTTTGGGCTCCCCTCTGGGGCAGACGCTCCTGTGTCCCCCCAAAAAGGAAAGAGACCCTGATCCAGCTGTGGGCTCACAGCTACCAGCTATGACAGACCCTTCACTGGCCAGCAAAATCCCCCCCCCCTTTACTCAGGTTGGGCTTGCTTCCAGCTAGAGAGTCCTTGGGGTCTGTTCCCACCGCAGCAGTCACCAGGACCCCAACTTCCAGCTCCAGATACATGTCTCTGTGCCCCTCTTCCAATTAATTACAGCCAGTTCATGCTACTGGGTCTCAATTTGCTTTGTCTTTTAAGGCCAGGGTTTGCTGGTGGGCAGCCTTTTCTTCTTCCAGGGCAGCCTTTTCTCAGGCAAATTGCACATCAATTTCCATTTGTCTTCCCTTGAGACTGTCACTCGATGAGCTGGGGTACCACAGAGAACCCCTCCTGCCAGAACAGGCACCCCTCCACTCCTGTCTTGCTAGGTTAGACACTCCAGTCAGCTTCAGCACAGACACAGAGGTTGGGCCACACCCATCTGCAGTTCACTGAAACTGAGATGCCCTCAGCTCAGGGGCTTCTTAGTTAACAGAGACTTTCCCAGCGCCCAGTGTTCAGCCTTTCTGGGCAATTTGCAACTTGTGTAGTTATAGCTTCTTCTGATCTTCACTCTTACTTATTTTCCTTCCTTTTTTGTCCTGATTTCCCTTCCCTGAAATAAGCAAACAGAAAATAACAAACCAGTAACCACTTTGTCTGTTCTTCAGCCACCACACCCCAAACTCACTTAAAATAACTACCAGTATCTCAAAGCAATCAGCTGTGCACAGACCCTGCTCGACTACGCCACTGTGACGGGTTGGATCACAGAAACCCCCTTGGGGCTGCCAACTGATGTGCTCAGACTACTTCTAACCCGTTTTCCCTGCCAGCTCGGGACTCCATAAACTTGCCTTGTTTGAGCCCGACACGCTTGCCTGCTGCAAACCCAGACCCATCCACAGTCAATTGTCCTGGTTGGTGGGAGCCATCAAGATTCCCAACCACCATTAATGGCCCACACTTTGCATAATTACAATAGGCCCTCAGAGTTATATTTCATATTGCTAGTACCAGATACAAGAGTGATACATTTATACAAATAGGATGACCACAGTCAGTAGATTATAAGCTTTGTAATGATACCTTACAAGAGACCTTTTGCATGAAGCATATTCCACTTACATTATATTCACACTCATTAGCATATTTTCACAAAATTATATCGAGTGCAACGTCACAACACAGATCTAGCTGGTGGGGAGTGACCTTTGCAATGGCTTCCCTGAGCGTCAGAAAGAGGACACACCTGTGTGTAACTTTCTCTGACTGTCTTGGATCTGTTTGCTCTCTGTGTACTTGGAGTCTGGGAGTGGGAAGATAATGTGTTAGTTTTGCAGACGTTTATGGGGAGCTTGTCCCAGGCATAAGGGGCAGCACAGGAGAAAGCAGGAAGGAGATTGTCTGAATATTTAACAAGAAGTCAATGGAGGCTGGGATCGTGGGCTGACTGGAGGCAGGAGTCGACTTTTTGATACTGAATGGGAGATGAAAGGTAGGGTGGGGACAGGGCATACGGGGCTTTGAACATGAAGACAAGTAGCTTATGTGGCTACAGTACAGGTGGGAGAGCCAGTGAAGGGAGCCCAAGAGAGGGGTGACATGGTCAGGGCAATTGGCTTGGGTGGGGGGACAGGGCGGGGGCGGGGACACTGGCCGGGGGCTGCTCTCTCCCCAGGCAGGTGGAGGGGCCCAGGCTCCCCACAGCTGCCTGGGTTCCCCAGGCTGAGCTCCAGCTTCTGGCCTGGCCAGGGGGCGGGGCTTCAGGGGGGAGAGGAGGGGCAGGGGGCACGAAGGGGGTGGAGCTTTATGCCCCCCCCACACACACTCTTAGGCAGAATATGTCACCCCTGCTATAGAGTGACACTTTTCTCTTCCCAGACAGATCTCTAGCAGGGGTTACACAGATTCCTTTGCCCCAGTACAGCACACAGCCCCACCCTCTCTCTCTCTCTCTCTCTCACACACATACACACACACACAACACACAATGCCAGTCTACGCACACTCAAACTCTCTGCCCCACCCTCTCTCTCTCTCTCTCTCACACCCACACAAACACACACACAAACTCCCTGCCCCACAGTAATGCAATCCTTTCCTCCCTTTGGGTCAGCCCAGTCTGTCTGGGTGCTCTGCTCTGATGCTCTCAGGCCGTGTGAGCTCAGGATGGTGGGTCCGGTTATGTGGGCTCAGCTGAGTGTCAGCTCCAGGTTGTGCATTTATAAGAGTCTCCTTTGCCAGCAGCGGCTCTCCTCCAACAGCTCCCAGTTCAGTCTCGCCCGCCCTCTGTCTGTCTTGCTGAACCTGCTTCTTTTTCACTCTCAGAGCCTTCCCGGGCTGCTGCCCTCTCCTGCCCCCATATGCGCATTGCCTCAAACCCTCCCAGGGTCAGAGTTAATTCATTCCCGCCAGCCAATCAGAGCTGTGCAGAATAACAGGGCGGGGGGCAGGGGAGGAGGTTCTGTCCAGCTACACAGTACACACATTGAAATTAGAAAACAAACATAAAAGGTTCTTGCCAGAAGGTTACAACATAATATGACTTTAATTGCTAGAATTCCGAATGATAACTCACAAGCAGGAACAGAGAGAACCAAAGCCGGCTGCTCTCTAAGGCAGAGGGACACAACTCACCCCACCCGCCTCTGGGTCGGCTGTCTGCTGACTGACGGCTATAGGAACAGAGCCCAGTAGCCTGCCCGCAGGATTGGAGACCCCCATCCCCTGTTCTTAACATAATAGCCTGCGATTCCAACACAGCCCTCAGCACATCACAACTGCCTCAATTTTGGAAGAGTTGCCAAGTGGAAAAAGGAAAACAGGAGAAAGTACCGGAAAAAAAACCATTCCTGGATATGATTCATTTTATGGCACTGTTTATTGTCACCCCGTAGTTCTCTGGAGACTTAAAATCCCCACTGAGCACAGTGCCCTGGGGCCCCAATTTCTAGGCCCCCTTCTCTTCCCATGCTGTGACTGGTTGCGGCAGGTGGACCACTGAACTGGGGACAGGGCCTTCTCCATAGCAGGTGCCCAGCTGTGTAACCCCCTCCCCCCGCAACGGTCTCACAGAAGGTGCGTGGACCTAGCCATTGTCAGAGCAAACTGCCTGGCCCGGCTCTGCACAGCAGCTCTCCACAGCGACCCCGAGGGAAAGGGCCGTCCGTGTGCGCTGGTGGACAGGACCCAGCACTGACATCAGGTGTCCTGGGCTCTGTCCCCAGCCCTGGCACTGATGGGGTAAGTCACTGCCCCTCCATGCGCTCTTATATAGAGATTGGGGATACAGCCCTGAGCACAGGGGGGCCCTGGGCTGAGCTGGGGTCTCTGGGTGCTCTGTAATACAGTGATAACGGAGGGGAGGCAGAGGGAGGGGAGATTGGTGCTCACACGTCTCAGCACCTGGTGGGACGAGGGGAGAATCCTGAGCCGCAGACTGAGCGGGTGCTTAGTGACGTCGCAGTCCAGACACTGCGGTGATGGGCACTAGAGCCCCGTAGCTAGACAGACACGGGAGGTGTGTGCCGGGATAGCCAGGCGGGTGTGTGAGGGATACGATACCGACATGCACCGTTGTTCCCTGTACCGCGTCCTCACTGAGACCAGCTGGAGGGACTGGCTGGAGCTGAGGAGAGGCCAAGCTGCAGGAACTGGCAGACATGCGGATGGGACATGGCTCCTTGTCCCTAACGACTCTTCCCAACTCACCCCGGAGCAGGAGGCAGCTGGCAGAAGGGAAATCGCAGGTCGCTGTTACGGTGGCACATTTCTAGGAACAGGAAATTGAAACTAAACCTGTTACTCCTGGTTCACAGGGGGCAAGCAGGAGAATCGGGCCAAGTGAACATGAGGGAGCTGCCAAATGGCCTGTGTCATCTGACAAGTCCCAGCAGCTGCTCCGTGCAGAGCAGGGTGGCGAGGACACACCCTGACCAAGCCGGGCTGTTGTGGCTGGGGCCGGTCTCTCTCCCCAGGCCCAAGGGAGATTGGCACCTTTGGGTGGAGCTGACACAGGGCTGCTTGCTCCAGGGCACGCAGAGAGGCACCGAGCTCAGGGGAGAGCCAGGGGGTCTGGCAGCTCCCAGGGACAGCCAGAGCCTGCGGAGACACCGAGCCCAGAGACGGAGGGTAAGGACTGACCGGCCCCACCCCCACCAGCTCTTCATTCAGGCCCTGAGCCGGGACAGAGCCCCAGGGAGACAGATTCAGGGTCCCACGTGTCTCTGACTCTACCCAGGATAAAGAGCAATTTGTCTCTGTGCAGCTGGGCCAGGGCTGATGGGGGATCCCACTGCTGCCTGCACGCCCCGGAGGGGAGGGATCTCTGCTCTGGGGTTGGGAGGGGGGACAGCTGGACTCACCAGCCCCCAGGGCCAGGGTAGGACAGCAGCTGGGCCGGGCCCCTCAGTAACTGGGGGCTGCACGTGGCTCAGGCTCAAGGATTGTTTGGGGCCACCAGGGTTTGTCTACCCTGGGTGAAGGGTTTGTACAGACGGGGCTTCCCCTCTAGGGAACAGAACCCCCCAAACCGTCTCATGCCTGGGGCATCTTCGCAGAGGGACTGGAAACCTCCCTCCCCTCCCCCATCACATCGCCTGTGGATCCAGGCAGATCTGGGAGCTGGGAACATCCCTCCTAACGTATGGCTCCTGCTGCCCTTTTCAGTCCCCCCCTTCCCCTGTTCCCCTCTGGGCATTCGCCCTCCCAGACACTCAGCGGAGCAGAGCCGGGGCGGGGGGGGGCAGTGAGGGCAGCAGCTCTGGGACTCGCAGACCCCCCGGTAACAGTGATTGTGTAATGCGGGTCTGTTTGTGCAGAGTCACTTTCCTGCCTGGCCCCAGCCCTTCCCCCGGGGCTCCCCTCCCCTGCAGACTGCGGTGCGGGGCTGGTGCGGGCAGAGCCCGGAGATGGGTCTCCCCTTGGGCGCAATTCTAAGTTGAAGTAGAAGGTCCAGGGAGGCTCAGGGCTGGGGCTGAAGGCGTCTGTTGTGGGCTGAGAGAAGGAGGCAGCAGGATCCACTCAGTGTTGTCCTCAGGGCAGCAACAGCAGCAGCCGCGAGAAGGGGACCCTGCCCCCACCCGAGCAGGGATTGGGGTGTCCTTGGGATCCCTGGGGCTGGGCCAACGGGCTGGATCACATCTCTCACTCAGACTGTGTCTACACTACACACTCTCTGCTGGCACAGACCCCTCGTGTAGATGCAGCTGCACCAACTGAAGGAGTTTTTCCATAGGTGTAGAAACAGCACCTCACTGAATGACACTGGCTGCACCAACAGACATCCTCCTCCGGCCTTTACCCTCTATTATCCAACAGGGCCAGTTCTCCACAGAGCTGGGGGCTGTGGCCCAGAGCCACAAGGGGACTTAGGTATTGCAATGCCTACTTTTTAGACACGTAGAAAATCACTGGAACAACACTGTGCTCCATAAGGCCTGAGTTAGGTGCCTGGGCTCCCCATACAATGCATAGGGAGAGAGAGACACCTAAGAACAAGGAGGAGTCCTGTGGCACCTTAAAGACTAACAAATTGATTTGGGCATAAACTTTCATGGGCTACAACCCACTTCTTCCGATGCGTATCAGATGGGTTATAGCCCACGAAAGCTTATGCCCAAATAAATTTGTTTGTCTTTAAGGTGCCACAGGATTCCTCGTTGTTTTTGCTGAAACAGACTAACACGGCTCCCCCTCGGAAACTTGACACCTAAGGACGGGCTCCACAAAAACCAGCATGCTAGGCCAGGAGCCTTCAGTGGCAAAGTGGAAATTTTCTGTAATATTTTTCTGAAGCTCCCCCCAGCCATTGCCTTTGTGGGGTGGAGACCCACGTCTAGGGTGACCAGACAGTAAGTGTAAAAAATCAGGACAAGGGGTGGGGGGTAATAGGAGCCTATATAAGAAAAAGCCCCCAAAATCAGGACTGTCCCTATAAAATTGGGACATCTGGTCACCCTACCCACGTCCCTCTTCCTTCTGATTAGGGTGTGTCTAGGCTGCAGAACTCCCGGCCCTCACTGTCATTCCCAGCACAGACAGACTGTCCTAGGACACCTGCTTGCTTTCACTTCTGAGATGGGTACAGAATAATTGATACAGGGGTAACGTTACCACTCAGCTCTTTCTAAGCAAGCCTACATCATCCGTAAGGTAAAAAGATGACATAGTAAAAGCAATACAAGAACCTACACACCTGTTAATTGGCTTACCAGGCAGCCCCCCACTCTAGGGGCTTCAGCTCCAACCAAGGACACAGTCTTACGAGGCCTCAGCAGGCCAAGTCCTTCCACTCCTCCCCTAAGGATTGGGGCCCTTAGGGGACCAGGGTCCTGTCCATTTGCCAGACCAGGAAGAAGGCCCTGAGTCATTTTAACCTTTCGGGTGTAAACTTGAAACCTGGTTCTCCCTCTGGAGCACTGACGGGGAAAAGCTCAATAACTCCTCCTCCGCCCTCCCAGAGCTTCTGGAGCACTGCAAACAGCTGATTTGTGGTGTTCAAGCTCAGGGAGGGAGGGGGAGGAGCAGGGACTGGGGGACGCTTGGGGGAAGATGCGGGACAGCTGTGGAGCCCTGTGGCCGCGGGCCAGGAACGCAGCCCAGACAGAGCCGTCCCTACCGATGGTGGTGCCCTACGCAGCCTGCGCACCTGCACCCCCCCTGCAGGGGGCATGGCCGCTCCGCTGGGTGGCTGGCTCCTCCGTGGGGGAGTGGGGAAATGCGCTCAAGGGCTGCAGGGCCACGGGGACAGGAGCTGTGGGGGGCAGCAGCAGGGCAGGGAGGCCCTGGGCAGTGCGGGGCATTAGTGGGGGGCCTGGTGCCGGCAGCAGGGGTCGGGCCCAGCCCCCCCGCACTGCAGCCTGCTTTGAATGGAGAGCTGCACTGTGAGTAGGGAGACCATATTTTAACATTCAAAAAATAGGACACTCCATGGGGAGGGAGGGTAGCCCCACCCTGCCCCCATCCACTCCCTCCGACTGCCCCCCACAGAAACCCCAACCCATCCAACCCCCCTGCTCCCTGTCCCCTGACTGCCCCCTCCAAATGCCTGACCCATCTAACCTCCCCTTCTCCTTGTCCCTTGACTGCCCCCCCGGAACCCCCTACCCCTTCTCCAACCCCCCAGCCCCCTTACCGTGCCACTCAGACCAGCGTGTCTGGCTTCGCGCAGTGCCAGACACGCTGCTGCATACATGCTGCCGTGCTCCCCTGCGGAGCCACAGCCCCCCGTCCCCCCCCCCAGCACCTGCCTTCCAGATTTGAACACCTCAAAATTCAGGAGTGCTCAAGCTCAGTTTGGGCGGCTGTTACTTCATTTCTCCCAAATCAAATATACTAATCCACTGTAACTTGCTGTAGAAAAAGTAGGATAAAATTGAGCAAGAAATGCTTCCCAGTGGTTATTAGGACTGGAATTGCTATTTTCAACAGCCATTCCCTTTTGTTTGTTTGTTTGTTTAAAAGGAAGACAGTGATATTGCATTGGCAAATTCCCCATAGAAACAAAGAGTGGAACAAAAGAATAATAAAGGCACCTCAACTTTTCCTCATTTATGTAGGACAGTCTTATAATATGCATCCAGATAGCCTTCAATCACACATGCTGAAAATTGTTCCACTTTACTGCAGTTCTGTAACCATATGGGAACCAGTCCTGTCTGTGTTCTGTGCACATCCAAAATTCCTACTGAATGACCCGCCCTGGGAGCGAGTTACCAGTGACCCAGGGCTGCGGCAGAAGGAGGGTGCAGGGCGGGGTGGGGAGAGCCCAGGGCTGGGGTGGCAGGAGGTGTGTGTGTGGGGGCAAGTGTGGGGGGATAGGGGGGAGCTCAGAGCTGGGGCGGCAGGGTGTGTGTGTGGGGGCAAGTGTGGGGGGATAGGGGGGAGCTCAGAGCTGGGTGGCAAAAAACCTAGAGCCGGCCCTGGGTCCCGGAAAACTCTCGCGGGGCCTGGGCCCCCGGAGCTTCTTCCACTCCGGGTCTTCGGCGGCAGTTCGGCGGCAGGGGGTCCTTCCACTCTGGGACCCGCCACCGAAATGCCCTGAAGACCCGTGGCGGGGGGTCCTCCCACCCTGGGACCCGCCGCCGAAGACCCCAGACCCCCTGAATCCTTGGGCAGCCCTGCTAATGACTCTTCCCAACTCTGCCCACAGCAGCAGGGAGTTGGCAGAAGGGAAATGGCTGGTTGCTGTCAGAGCAGCACATTTCTAGAAACAGGAAAGTGAAACTAAACCTTTTACTCCTGGATCACTTGGGGACAAGCCAGAGAATGGGGCCAAGTGAATATGAGGGAGCTGCCAAATGGTCTGTGTCATGGCAAGTCATGAGTGGATATGTGGGGGGGGGGACACACACCCTGACAGGGTCGGGTTCTTGTGATGCGTGTGTGTGTAGGAGAGTGTTTCTATCCGCAGGCCCCAAGGGAGATTGGCACCTTTGGGCGGAGCTGACACAGGGCTGCTTGCTCCGGGGCACGCAGAGAGGCACCAAGCTCAGGGGAAGCACAGAAGAACTGCCAGCTCCCAGGGACAGCCAGAGCCTGGGGCGACACCGAGCCCAGAGATGAAGGGTAAGGACTGACTGGCCCCACCCCCACCAGCTCTTTATTCAGGCCCTGAGTCGGGACAGAGCCCCAGCCCCAGGGAGACAGATTCAGGATCCCACGTGTCACTGACTCTCCCCCAGATAAAGAGCAATTTGTCTCCATGCATCTGGGCCAGGGCTGCTGGGGGATCCCACTTCTGCCTGCACACCCCGGAGGGGAGGGATCTCTGCTCTGGGGCTGGGAGGGGGGACAGCTGGGCTCAGCAGCCCCCAGGCCCAGGGTAGGACAGCAGCCGGGCAGGGCCCCTCAGTAACTGGGGGCTGCACGTGGCTCAGGCTCAGGGCTTGTTTGGGGCCATGAGGGTTTTTATCCCCTGGGTGAGGGGTTTGTGTAGATGGGGTCCAAGGGGTGAGGTCCCCTTTAGGGAAGGAGCCCCCCAAACTTTCTCATGCCTGAGACATCTGCATAGAAGGACTCTAAACCTCCCCCCCATCTCATCCCCATGGAACCGGGCAGGGCTGGGAGCTGGGACCCTCCCTCCCCACTTACTGCTCCTGCTGCCCCTTCCAGTCTCTCCCTCCTGCTCCCTCTTCACTCCCCTCTGGCTGGGAGCCTTTGTCCCTACCCCGGCCTGGGGCGGTCGCTCTCCCGGACCTGGCTCGGCTCCTGCAGGCACTGTGGGGAGCAGAGCCTGGTGGGGGGGGATCTGGGAGGGCAGCAGCTCTGAGACTCGCAGCCCCCCCCCAGGAACAGAGCTGGGGCGGGGCCGCTGGTGCAGAGTCACTTCCCTGCCCATCCCCAGCCCTTTCCCCAGGGTCTCTCCCCTCCCCTGCAGGCTCCAGGTGCGGGCCGAGCCTGGGGCTGCCTCCGGGGCTGGGTCCAGCTGCCGCAGAAAGCCCCCCGAATGGCAGGGAGTTCTAATGACCAACTCTGTGTTTCAGGGAAAGCTCGGGGGGTGGGGGGTGACTCAGGGCTGGTGCTGAAGGTGGCTACTGGGGGCTGAGGAGGGACAGCAGGGTCCCATCACTGTTGTGCTGTTTGGGCAGCAGCAGCCCTGACAGGGGGACCCTACACCCCAGAGCAGGGTTCGAGGGGAGAGCATTCCCTGGTGCCGAGTTTGCCATTGTGTGAAGAAATACTTCCTGTTTTTTGTTTCAAACCTGCTGCCTATTAACTTCATTGGATGCCCCCAGGTTCTTGTGTTATGTGAAGGGGTAAATAACACTTCCTCGTTCACTTTTTCCACCCCATTTATGAGTTGACAGCTCTGTATCATAGCTCCGCTTAGTCATCCCTTTCCTAAGATGAAGAGTCCCAGTCTTTTAATCGCTTCTTGCATGGAAGCTGTTTCATACCCTTAACCATTTTAGTTGCCCTTCTCTTTACTTTTCCCAATTCTAATATATCTTTTTTTGAGATGGGATGATCAGAACTGCACAAAGTATTCAAAATGTGGACGTACCATGGATTTATGTAGTGGCATTATGATATTTTTTGTCGTCTTATCTATCCCTTTCCCAATCATTCCTACCATTCTGTTTGCTTTTTTGACTGCTTCTGCACATTGAGCAGATGTTTTCAGAGAACTATCCATGACTCCAAGATCTCTTTCTTGAGTGGTAACAGCTAATTTAGATGCCCATAATTTTGTATATATAGTTGTGATTATTTTTTACCAGTGTGCATTATCAGCACTGAATTTCATCTGCCATTTTTTTGCCCAGTCAGCCAGCCACTGGCTACAGGGATATAGTCTGCCCTCAGTGCCATGAGCCCCACTCTTTTCCTCTATTTGCAGCCCCCCTTTTTTACACTTGAATTCCCAGTCCCTGGTCTTCTGGACATCTGCAATGTAAGCCAGTCCGTTGCCTCCATAGAAGCAGTGCCTCCCAGTTTACTGGTTTTACCTTAATTTAACTCTCTGCCTAGCACAAGTTTACTATAGACACGCCTAAGTAAAACAAACTGAAGTTTATTTAACAGAGCTTGAGATAGAGATTCTCATGAAAGTTGGTATAAGGATTTGGAAACATACAGTTACAGGTTAAAGAAAAACATAAGAGACAGTCTACAGGCTGTACTCATTTACAAGTTACTTTCCTGTCTAAAAGTATTTCTCATCCAACGGTGTACCTGTCCAGTTTCAAAAGCTGGGATCCTCTTTTCATGAGATACTTCCGCTGACAGTTTCTCTCCTCCATAATGGATAACATCTTGTGTCCTTTCCTATTCTGTTATACAGGCAGGCCTCGACTTTACGACGTTCGAGTTACGACGAACGGCACTCACGCCGTTTAAAAAACTGACACCCTGTTTCGATTTTCCAACGTCAGTTTTGACTTTCCAGCACTTGAGAGGACGCAACACCAGTGAACAAGTTCATAGGTGCACAACGAAATTTGGTGCCGCCCATCTCCCTAACTCAAGGTGCTCAGTTGCTGTTCTGACCCCATTTTTACGTGGTGGATCTTTGCACTTCCAAACTTTTTCTTAAAATTTAGTGTTTCTTTGCTCATAATAATGTCAGAAAAGCAAAAATCTGGTGCAAGTGGCGTTTCTAAGAAACGTAGAAGAAGTTTGAGTACAAAAATTAAAATAATTGAGGAGTTTGAAAGAGGTGAGACGCCAACTAAAATTGGTAAAGCTTTGGATATCCCCCGATCGACTGTTTCAACCATCCTGCAAAACAAGGAACGGATTCAGGAACGTGTTAAGGGTTTGGCTCCTATGCAATCAACTGTGACAACTAAGCAGCATGTTGGACTTATTGACCAGGTTGAGAAACTGTTAATCATTTGGCTGGAGGATCAAAATCAACGCTGTGCTCTGGTGAGTTCAGGCAGAATTCAGGAGAAGGCCTGGAGCCTTTATGATGATCTAAAGAAACAACAGGGGGAAAGTTCTAACACTGAGCCTTTTAATGCAAATAGGGAATGGTTTATGCAGTTTAAAGCCAGGGCCAATTTGCATAACTTGAAGGTCTCAGATGAAGCTGCCTGTGCTGATGAGGAGGCAGCTCGTGTTTTTCCTGAGAGACTGGCTAAAATAATTGAAAAGGGAGGGTATTGTGCTCAACAAGTTTTTAATGTTGCCGAAACTAGGCTCTTTTGGAAAAAAATGCCATTGAGAACCGAGATTGCCAAAGAGGAGAAATCCATGCCAGGGTACAAAGCTGCTAAAGATAGGATCACTCTTTTGCTTGGTGCAAATGCTGCAGGTGACTTTAAACTTAAACCTGTGCTTGTGTACCGTTCAGAAACTCCCAGGGCTTTCCAGGGATATTCCAAGGCATTTCTCCCAGTGATATGGAAATCCCATCCTAAGGCATGGGTCAATAAAAACATTTTTGAGGATTGGTTTAATTATCATTTTGTGCCAAGTGTCAGGGATTATTGCAGCAAAAATAATCTTGCATTTAAAGCATTGTTAATCCTCGACAATGCTCCTGGTCATCCACCCAGCCTTGACGACATGCATCCTGAGATACAAGTGGTGTTTCTGCCCCCAAACACCACTTCATTGTTGCAACCCATGGACCAGGGGGTAATTGCATCCTTCAAGGTCCACTATCTCAGGAGCACATTTGCTCAGGCCATCAGGGAAACTGAGAAGCAAGGTGGACCAACCCTGAAGGAATTCTGGAAGAGCTTCAACATTTGCCATGCAGTTAAAAACATTGATGAGGCATGGAATGAAGTCAAACACCCCAATTTGAATGGCGTTTGGAAAAAATTGTGCCCTGATTTTGTGTCTGACTTCCAAAGCTTTACTGACACTGTTGAGGAGGTGACCAAAAATGTTGTTGAAATGGGCAAAGAACTTAAGTTGGACATTGCACCAGAGGATGTTGATGAGTTGCTGGCATCACATTCTGAAGAATTAACTAATGAGGACCTCATTGAATGGGAACAGCAAAAAGTGGCAGAGGAAGAAGAAGATGCACCCACTGTTGAAGAGACTCCTCCTCGTAACGTCTTGACAATAAAAGTGTTGGCTGAGGCATTTCAACATTTGGAAGCTGCCACGTCCCTGTTTGAGGAACATGACCCCAACATTGGACGCAGTGCATCTGTGAATAGGGACTTATACAACACATACAGCTGCTACAGAGAAATTTACAAGGAAAAGAAAACATCTGTCCAAACTCCTTCGGACACTTCCTTATCTCCTTCCAATTCACCTCCAAATACCCCTGAAACCCCCATCCAATTAGACCCACCTGTGAGCTCAGACGAAAGTGTCCCATCTCCTTCTTCATCCCTTCAGTCGGTTTCTTAGATCATCAATGCCCAGGAATGATGAAGACAAGTTATGTTAAGAAAATTGTAAGGCTTTAAAATTTGTCTATGCTTTTTAGATTATTTGTAGGTAGGGGTAATGCACAGTGTACAATACTGTACAGGTACTATATTTCTTTATGTATTTTTAGTGTCTGTGATTCTTTTGTCAACATGATTGCTATTTTCAATATGAATACATTAATGGAGCTATATTACTCGTCTATAATTGTTTGAGTACAAAAATCTGGGTGGAAATAGTGTATCGGGCCTCTGTTTAGAAACCAATCCCCCATTTATAACATTGTTCCTATGGGAAAATTGGTTGTGAGTATCACAGTGCCCCCCATAAGGCTTTATGGAAATATGCTTATGAATATATATATGACATAACTGGAATATGTTTTATGCTACATATGCCATGTAACATATCTCTGTGAAGGTTATGATCTACTGAGTCTATTCATCCTATTCGTATGCATGTATCATTTTTGTATTCGAAGTTATGAATATTGGCTGTATACTTGCTTGATTTTTGAGTAGCCTTTGTAAAGCATTTGGTCAGCTTCTGGATAAAGGAATCTGCAAATTAAGTGCCCAGTCAAGAACCACTTAAGCCAACAATGAACTTGAAGACACCAATCCACATCTGGGCTTTCCCAGGTATGTGGCTTGGCTGGTAAGAAACTCAGTCATGCATGGACATGTGACTGGCCCATGTGACTCCAAAACTCCATTTTGTAGCTAGATTCTACACAGGGGGAGGGAGGGGTGTCCACCCACAAGAGAAAGTCTATTTCAACCCTTGGGAGACCCCTCCATTTGGTCTTCAGCTGGCTCAAGCGATAGCCTGTCCACCCCCAAAGGATACCTGAAAGGAACTGGAAACAAAGGACAGTAACTACAGGGGGTGTGAGTGATTGCTGGACCCAGACTAGAAGGAGATTAGTCTGTAAAAGGGAGCTTACTGGGTGAGGTTTTTATCTGTATTCAGTTTTCTTAGACATAGACATAGACATAGACATAGACTAGTTCTATTTTATTTTGCTTGGTAATTCACTTTGTTCTGTCTGTTACTACCTGGAACCACTTAAATCCTACTTTCTGTATTTAATAAAATCGCTTTTTACTTATTAATTAACCCAGAGTACGTATTAATACCTGGGGGTGGGGGCAAACAGCTGTGCAGATCTCTCGATCACTGTTATAGAGGGCGAACAATTTATGAGTTTACCCTGTATGAGCTTTATACAGGGTAAAACGGATTTATTTGGGGTTTGGACCCCACTGGGAGTTAGGCATCTGAGTGCTAAGGACAGGGACACTTTTTAAGTTCCTTTCAGTTAAGTCTGCAGCTTTGGGGCACGTGGTTCAGACCTGGGTCTGGGTTTGCAGCAGGCTAGCGGGTCTCATTCAAACCAGGCAGGGCACTGCAGTCCTAAGCTGCCGGGGCAGGAAAGCAGGAGCAGAAGTAGTCTTGGCACATCAGGTGGCAGCCCCAAGGGGGTTTCTGTGATCCAACCCGTCACACTGAGTTATGACATTTCAAATTAAGATGTGATTTTCAGGAATCAATTGTGTCATAAGTCCGAGGACTACAGTTACAGTCTATTGTCTCTTACCCCGGGGTGCCCCATTCAGAGACTTTTCTTGGGGTTCTTTTGTCTTTGTACATGCTCAAGCCTGCTTCTGGTCCAGACAGTAAACGCAGGGCTTGGGCTGGGTTCCGGACGTCCATGGTTCTCAATGTTGAGGGATGCCCATTCTGGCAGGGGGGTGATTCTCAGTGGTGTGCCAGCACATTAAGTAACAGTCTCAAGGGGGTTTCTGTGACCAAACGCATCACAACCTTGAAAAAGTCACCTCTTGATTTTCTTGTTGGTAAATTTAACATGTTACGCTCATTAAGTCTCTCACGATCAGCCTTTTCTCGAGCACTTGAATCATTTATGTGGCTCTTTTCTGCACCAAGTTTTTCAACATCCTTTTTAAAATGTGGACACCAGAGCCACATGCAGTATTCCAGTACTGGTCTCACCAACACCATATTCAGTGGTGGAATCACCACCTTACTCCTGCTCACTTCTCCCCCGTCTATACACCCACGGAGGACATCAGCCCTTTTACCCACAGCATCACCCCGGGAGCTGAGTTGTTTGCACACTGAGACCCTTAAATCCTTTTCAGAGTCACTGGTTTCCAGGATACGGCCTTTCTCCCGTCTGTTGGTACGACCCACACCCCTCGTCCCTAGATGTGGAAATTTCCATTTGGCTGCATGTAGTGGGGTAGTTACCCCGCTCCTGCCCTGAAGGGCTTAAAACAGCCCTGGAGAGGGCTGTAGCAGGGGAAAGGCCGGGCTGATTGGAAAGCTGTGATTGGCTTAAAGAGGGCCCAGCTGGCCCTTATAAGAGGACTGTGAGCCAGGGGCTGAAAGGAGTCTCTCTCCAGGCTGGGAGAGAGCAGGGCCGGGCTGCCTGCAGAAAGGGGACTGGGCGTGAAGCAGGGCTGGGGAGAGCCAGAGGGGCTGGGGAGCTCCAGGCTGGCAACTCCCCAGGCTGCAGGGCCTGGTCCAAGGCCCATAGAGGTACTGGGAGGCAGAGGAAGGCAGCAGGTCTGAACCTCTTGCCTATGAGGAGTGGCTTTTACACTGCAGTCTGCCCCAGGGAGCAGAGGCTTGGTGAGGACTGGCAGTAGCCCAGACTGAGGCAAGGTGGGGATTAGAGGGTTGGGGGTTTCCCAGAGAGGGGAGACACAGAGACTGGTGGGGGTGTTGCCAGGGGGCAGCCCCAGGGTAAAGGGACACCGGAGTCCGGGAAGGACACGGGGGCCAGTGGCAGTAGGACACCGGCCTGCAGTGGATGCTCCGGAGGCTGGAAAGAGCTAATTCCCTGAGATGACCAGCAGAAGGCACCACAGGGGTGAGTCCCGCACCTTTACACTGCATTAAAACACATTTTGTTGGTGGGGGATGTTTGGAAGGACTTGCCCTTCTGGGGGAGTGTGAGCCCCCTCTCCCTGAAGCCCTGAGCATGTGTCAGGATCTGGGGGCCCCCAATCCCTCTTTTCTCTGCCTTGCATGTTTACTGGGTTGTGGGGAGCCCTGCCCCTCGAGATGGTATCTGAGCCCCTCTCCCTGCTACACCTCAGGGAAGCCAAGAATTGAGGGGGTATGCCCCCCCGGTGATGTCTGCAGCCAGGTCTGTACTGTGCTCCACTTACAACTAAGTCAAGTATCAGGGGGTAGCCGTGTTAGTCTGGATCTGTAAAAAGCAACAGAGAGTCCTGTGGCATCTTTAAGACTAACAGATGTATTGGAGCATAAGCTTTCGTGGGTGAATGCCCACTTCGTCTGATGCTTATGCTCCAATACATCTGTTAGTCTTAAAGGTGCCACAGGACTCTCTGTTGCTTTTAACTAAATCAAGAATTGCCTCTCCCCTTGTGGATTCCAGAACTAACTGCTCCAAGAAGCAGCCATTAATTATGGTGTCTAGAAACTTTCTCTCTGCACTCTGTCCTGAGGCGACATGTACCCAGTCAGCATGGGGATAGTCCCCCGTTATTATTGAATGTTCTATTTTTGTAGCCTCTCTAATCTCCCAGAGCATTTCACAGTCACACATTCGGCTTCCCCCCAGCCCTTAGTTTAACAACTTTGCTACAACCTTTTTAGTTTTCCATGCCAGCACTCTGGTTCCTGTTTGGTTTAAGCAGAGCCCAGCATCCTTCCTATACAGACTCCTCCTTTCCCACGAAACCCAGAACCCTTCTTTCAACACCATTGTCTCATCCACGCACTGAGAGCCTGCAGTTCTGCCTGTCTAACTGCCCCCCCTGCATGTGGAACTGGAAGAGAATGCTACCATGGAGGTCCTGGACTTCAATCTCTTACCTAGCAGCCTAACTTTGGCCTCCAGGACCTCCCTTCTACCTTTCCCTGTGACTGGAACAAAGAATAAATGTTCTGGCTCAAAAAGAGCTAGGTGGTAACTGGCAACCGCTGGCACGACACTGTTCATAGCCCTCGGAGAAAGCAGTGCACAGGTGCTGGCTGTTTGGCAGACTGGCCTGCTGCAATATCGCAGTGTCTGGCTGGGCAGTCTTAATGCCCCCTGGTCAGAAGGGAGCAGGACAAGGGTCCTGAGACAGGTGATGACTGGAGACCTGAGACCTGACTGGGCACTGCTGGAGTGGGTGGGGGTGGGGGTGAGGCAGGACCGGATTAACTTTTTTTGGGCCCGGTGTCAAACATATTTGTGGGCCCCCCTGGGGAATGATTGTAAAAGGGGCTGGGGGTAAAAGCACAGTGGGGCAGGAGCTAGGGTTGGTCTCTGGAGCAAGGGAGGGGTCAGGGGTAAACTGCAAGCGCAGCAGGGCTGGGGAGGGGGTAAACAGGATCCCCCCCCCGCCCCTGCCCACATAGAGCGGGTACCTACCTGGTTCTAGCCCATTCTCTTCCTCTCTCTCTGCACTGAGCTGCCCCTCCTCCCACAGCAGCAGGACAGGTTCTCTTCCAGCCCTCGGGGGTGGGTGTTGGGAGTGGGAGGAGCGGAGGCTAATCTGGTTACTCCTATAACCAGACATTTAGTTTCCAGTCAGCACTGCTAACCGGACACTCAGGTCCCATTTTCTACTGGAGTTTCCAGTCTAAAACTGGATACCTGGCAACAGGGCTGCCAGAAAAGCCTGAGGGGGGGAGAGGGGCAAGCAATCATTTTTAAAAGTAAGAGGGCTAAGCCTTAAGGGGGGGGGGGGCAAGTGGTGGGTGGACTAGGGAGTGGAGAGGAGCTAATGGGCAGGGCCATGTCTGCTGTACTGCCCAGGTAGGTTGGAGACTGTGGGGATCAGCTGACACAGTATCCAGGGCCGGTGCAAGGATATTTTGCACCCTAGGCGAAACTTCCACCTTCGCCCCCCACCTCCCCCGGAGCATCGCTTATTATAAATTTTCAAAAATGACTACAGTGGAGTCACATCTTACGCGGGGGTTAGGTTCTAAGGTCAGCGCGTAAGAGGAAAATTGCGTATAGTGAAAATTACCATAAAGTACAGTATACACTAGAACAGGGGACCTCAACCTAAGGTGGCACGCAAGCCGACTTTTTTTTACTGGCAGGCTGCGGGTCGCGGCTGCTGCTGAGCCTGCTGCCGGTCTGAGGTTCCGTTCACCCAGGCCGGCAGGAGCCTGAGCGGGGCCGGCGGCCGGGACCCCGACTGGCAAGGGGCTGGCAGCCGGAACCCCAGACCAGCAGCAGGCTGAGCGGGGCCGGCGGCCGGGACCCCGACTGGCAAGGGGCTGGCAGCCGGAACCCCAGACCGGCAGCAGGCTGAGCGGGGCCGGCGGCCGGGACCCCGACTGGCAAGGGGCTGGCAGCCGGAACCCCAGACCAGCAGCGGGCTGAGCGGGGCCGGCGGCTGGGACCCCGACTGGCAAGGGGCTGGCAGCCGGAACCCCAGACCAGCAGCGGGCTGAGCGGGGCCGGCGGCTGGGACCCCGACTGGCAAGGGGCTGGCAGCCGGAACCCCAGACCAGCAGCAGGCTGAGCGGGGCCGGCGGCTGGGACCCCGACTGGCAAGGGGCTGGCAGCCGGAACCCCAGACCAGCAGCGGGCTGAGCGGGGCCGGCGGCTGGGACCCCGACTGGCAAGGGGCTGGCAGCCGGAACCCCAGACCAGCAGCGGGCTGAGCGGGGCCGGCGGCTGGGACCCCGACTGGCAAGGGGCTGGCAGCCGGAACCCCAGACCAGCAGCAGGCTGAGCGGGGCCGGCGGCTGGGACCCCGACTGGCAAGGGGCTGGCAGCCGGAACCCCAGACCAGCAGCGGGCTGAGCGGGGCCGGCGGCTGGGACCCCGACTGGCAAGGGGCTGGCAGCCGGAACCCCAGACCAGCAGCGGGCTGAGCGGGGCCGGCGGCCGGGACCCCGACTGGCAAGGGGCCGGCCGCCAGAACCCCAGACAGCAGGTGAATGGGGCCGGCGGCTGGGACCCTGGCTGGCAAGAGCTGGCGGACAGACCCCCAGACCGGGCACCGCTGAGCCCGCTGCTGGCTGAGTGAAAGGAACCCCAGACCGGCAGCAGACTCAGCGGCAGCTGGGACCCGCAGCCTGCCATTAAAAAAAAATCAGCTTGCGTGCCACCTTTGGCATGCGTGCCGTAGGTTGAGGATCCCTGTTCTAGTGTATACAGTGTATACTGTATATAGTGTGTGTACTGTACTTTATGGTAATTTTCACTATATGCGATTTTCCTCTCACGCGCTGACGTTAGAACCTAACCCCCACGTAAGATGTGACTCCACTGTAGTCATTTTTGAAAATTTATAATAAGCGATGCTCCGGGGGAGGTGGGGGGCGCAAGGTGGAAGTTTCGCCTAGGGCGCAAAATATCCTTGCACCGGCCCTGCCTCTGGCCCATGTCCTATTTTGGCAACCACAGCCGATGGCTCATCCCATTGTGGGAACTCGTAGCCCCTCTGCCCAGGGCCAGCTCCAGGCACCAGCCTGGCAAGCAGGTGCTTGGGGCAGCCACTCTGGAGAGGGGCGGCACGTCCGGCTATTCTGCGGCAATTCGGCGGCGAGTCCCTCACTCCCGCTCGGAGCGAAGGACCTTCCGCCAAATTGCCACCGATCGCGGCTTTTTTTTTTTTTTTTTGGCTGCTTGGGGCGGCAAAAACCCTGGAGCCTGCCTCTGCCCCTCCCTATCCCGGGGTTTCCCCCTCTGCCCCTGTCTGGCAGCATATCTCACCCTACCCCAACCTGGGTTCCTGCATCTTCTCCCTGATTCTCTCCCAGCTCCCCCCTTCCCCTGCCACCACCAACTGTTCCACCCGACTCTGGCCACGTTTTGGTCCCTGCACAGATTCTCCCTATTCCTCCCCCTGTGCCCCTCAGCTGGGAGATGGCAAGTGAGAGCAGTGGCGTCAGCAGCTGTTACCGGGCATGGCCAGCTCGCTTTAGCCTGCGCAGTGAGAGCCCAGCGGTGCGGGAAACCTTCTGCAGGGTCTCCTGTCCCTTCCCTCCAGGGGCTGAGCTGCCTGGGTTAAAGGCTGCTGCTGCCACCTCCATTGTGAGCTGGGAGCCTGGGCCAAGCCGCTGCTGCTCCCCAGTGGGGTCTGTCCAAGCCCCCGTCTGTGCCCACCCCAGGTGGGGCAGCCCCGGGCTCTGCCCGCACCAGCCCCGGAGCTGCAGGTGAGGGGACCCCGGGGAAAGGTCTGGGGCTGGGTAGGAAAGTGACTATGCCCCAACGGCCCCTCCAGGAGCCGATCCAGCTAGGAGAGCGAACACCCCCAGGGACCGACTCCTGGGCAGAGGGGGAGGGAGATGGAAGGGGAGAAAAGAAACAGGCAGAAAAGGGGCAGGAGGAGCAATGGTGGGGAGAGAGGTTCCAGGCTCCCAGCCCTGCCCAGACCCATTCCCTGCAGCCCCCCCCCCCCCCCCCCCGGGGCAGACTGACTCTCCTGGGGAGAAGGTGAGGAGAAGGGAGAGGAAAAGCCAGTTGCTGCCTCTGCCTGGTCCCTGCGCTGCTGGGGGAATGTGCTGCCTTGGGACAGTGTCGGGGGGATCCCCCAAACCGGCTCCTTTGATTCTGCTCTTTTCTAAGGCCTGGTCTGCACTAGACAATTAGGTCAGTATTGCTCAGCGACACGGTGAAACCAGCCTAGCCCCCAGTGCAGACAGGGCTGAACTGACGGGAGAATTCTCCCATGGGCCTCTTGGGGAGGGGGCTCCTACGCCAACAGGAGACCTGCCCGGAGATTTCCTTCAGGAACTTCTAAGACTGTCTCAGTGGGTTTAGTCCTGGTGGGACGCGCTGGGGCTGCGCTGCAATACAGGGACCAAGTGTTTTCCCAGCCTGGCAGAATCTAGGATCTGGCTTCAGGTAAAGAGCCCAGGAGACACTGGGGTGTGAAATGGACTAAACCATTTTCTGGAGCCTGCCCAATTGCCCTTCTCGCCTTGACAGGCTGCAGAATGACACCCACGTCTTGCTCCAGGGCGTCCCATCCTCCCAGGGGCCAGGGAAGGGACATGGCTGCAGTGGTGCTGGCTCAGGTACGTGACTGGCAAGGCGCGGGGGGGGGAGGTTGGTCTGGGCGTGCGGGAGGGACAGTAAATACGGGAGGAAAGTTGAATGGGAAATAACAAATCTTCCGATGTGTCCTTTGCTCTTCACACGACAAACACAATATGGAGAAGCTGCAGGGGCACAACTGGGTCCCAAGTAACCATGGTTACTAACTAGAGACAGACATGACAGGCCTAGCCACAGATTTACACACTGCTTAGATTAGTCCTTGGAAGTTTCAGGGGTGGGCAAACTACGGGCTGTGGGCTGCATCCAGCCTGTCAGACCTTTAACTTCAGCTGCCCCGCTCCACGCAGCTCCTGGAAGCAGAGGCAGCCAAAGGACTTCCGCATCTTCAACTCCTCATTGCTGGCCCCACCCCAGAGCCTGCACCCCCAGCCGGAGCCCTCATCCCCTCCCACACCCCAACCCCCAATTTCGTGAGCATTTATGGCCCCCCATATAATTTCCATATCGAGATGTGGCCCTCAGGCCAAAAAGTTTGCCCACCCCTGTAAATCTAAACCACAGAACATAGCGAGCCACCAGACAACTGACAAACTGCTTCAAGGGATGTCATGGAGTTTTATAGGTCGCTGTATCTCCAAGGGCAGCTAATCATCAACAGGCGCCCTCACCTGTTACCCCTCTGCTTCAGCCGCAGTGGGTTTCAACCACCTGGGGTCTCAGCTTCTAACTGGAGGTGCCCCCACCCGACTGTTTAAGGGAGTCAGGAACGTACCCTACCCCCCAATGATAGCTGACCTGGTCCTTACCCCTAGGACTAGCCTGATGCCTCGTACATACACTCTTCTGCCCCCTCCGTAATGGATGAACCAACACTCAATGTACACTTTATTTACAAGGGGAAATAAACAGGAAGCCTATAAAGGCAAGTGACACAACCCCTAGGGTGGATTGCCCTGGATTCACGAGTCCAGTTTATTCCACACAGTGGACTCCGTAATGTGGGGGAACCCCTGTACGGGGATGAGATGTTGCAGGCCTGAAGCTGCTTGAGTGCAGTGAGGTGATGAAAGTGCCAATTCGCCCAGGGATCTAACCTCTCTGAGGCAGCAATAGGCATTACTCATGGTGGAAAAAGTCCCCACAGTGTAGGGAGGCTCTTTGACATTTCCCAGGCCAATTGCTCTCTGCCAGAGTAGTTCGGCCAAGCCCTTTGATGGCAAAAGTGGCAACACACCAGGCAGGGGCAGATAGTTGTGGGATCACCCACGCTCCCCTCAGGAACATAGGGACAGTCAGGGGATCGCCCGCGCTCTCCTCAGGCAGGGGGAGACAGTAAGGAGATTGCCTGCGCTCCTTCAGATGGATAGAACAACGTTCTACGTTCCTTTGGCTAGGTCGGGTGGGGCTTAGTCAATGCCTGCCAAACATATTTTATCTTCATATTTCAGCACACATTTATAATTTGTCATACAGCACCTCTACATACATGACAGAATTATATTAATGACCAGCGTGTTACTGGGGAAATACTGCACCAAAAGATTAAAAATTCTGCACACAATATTTTAAAATTCTGCATATTTTATTTGTCAAAATAACATAATATAATCATGCTGGTTTCAATTATTTGGTAATTTATTTCAAAATACCTGTCAACAAGTATGTCTGTAACAATACAAATAAAAAGATTCAGCAATTTTTTATTGACTAATAGATTCTTTACTCGGCATATTAGTACAGAGCTTTGAGTGCTAATTCATTTAAACTACAGTACAGAAACGTATTTCCCGCACCCCTGAGAAGCCATACAAAGGCTTGGGGGAGTCGGGGTAACGGACGAGCTGAGGGAGAGGGAAGAAGCCTGGGAGTGAATCTGGAGGGTTGTTGAGTGTGGGTGGGAGATGCATGGAACAGTTTCTCTTGGGGGAGAGGGATTGTTCGGGAGATGGGGAACCTCCCCCATGCAGACCCTGGCTGACCCTGAGCCTCTCCCATTCAGTCAGACACATCTGCCCTGTCCCTGCACCCTGCTCCCCATCCCCATGTGTCCCTTCACTCACCCTACCCCCCATCCCCATGTGGAGCCCCCACCCACTCAGACCCTAGCTCAACGCTGTCATCCTACTAGCTCCGAGCCCGCGCCCCAGTCTGTCCCTGCAACTAGCCCTTTCGAGCCCTCAGTCTGTGGCCCCTCAGCAGCCCTGTGTGGCCCCCCTGCCACCTAACCGGGCTCTACCAGAGGCTGCGGTGGTGAAAGCAGCCGGCTGGGCTGGTGCCACCTCGGCCTCTGGTGGGCGAAAGGAAGAACTGCAGCACTTCTTCGGCAGAATGTTTTTCTGCAGGAAAAGAAACCTGCATCTGACAAGAATTCTGTGCATGTGCCGGGGTGCAGAATTCCCTCGGGAGTATTGTGTGTAGCTAGAGAGTTAAAAATCACATGAAGTCTAGCAGAAGTTCAAGGAATATTATTTTATACTCTTGTAGGAGTGAACTGAAATAATATTTTGCATCGTTAGTTCCGTGGCATCAATTTTCCATCTATTACTTTTGAAAGGTGCAGTGCAAGTCCTGAAAGACCTGAACGTGTGTGTAGTTGTGATGTTTATAACCCGTGAACATTGTGCTGTACATAGAATTGAATAAACTGGTCTAACAGTTTTATAATTATTTTGTAACGATAAATATTTGGGATTTCTTGAAATAACAGTTAAAACAACAACAAAAATAAGGTATTTAGAGAAGTTAAATTTGAATGTACATGTCAATGAACATTCAAACAATACATGTTAATTCCATTTCTAAGAGTATGTTTCTGAAATATTGTTGAAATGTAAATTAAAATATTCTTGTATTCACACCTTGTTACAATCGTAGCATTTTCTAAATTAGAAAAATCTCTTTTTGTCTGTCTCTCAGTATTTAAAATTGAGATGTTACATGGGTAGAAATTCTGACAGGAGTGAATGATTCCCGTCCATCACAATCTGCAACCCCGGGGCAAGAGGATAGGTAAAGGGGGGAAGCAAACTGTGATGGGGCAGTGTAGCGGGGTGGTCACCCGCTCTTGCCTGGGAAGGGTTAAAGCCAGCCCTGCAGAGGGCTGGGGCGTTGGAAGGAAAGACCTGGGCTGATTGGGGGAAGCAGCTGTAGCTGGGCCATGCCCCAATCAGGCCCCAGCTGGCCTGTATAAAGGCTTGAGCCAGGAGTAAGGAGATGGTCACTCTCTGCATTCAGAGGGAGATGGGCCTGGCTGCAGGAAGCTAGAGACAGGGTACCTGAGTGGAGCAGGGCTGGGGAAAGGCAGAGGAGCTGGGGAGCTCCAGCCTACCTCTGGGCTGCCCTCTGCGACCCCCAGTACCTTTTAGCCCAATGCTAGGCCTCCCCCCAAGTCTTTCTCTTATGATCTGGGCTCTTCCCTTCCTGCTTCTACAAACTCCTTCCTGCCCTGGACCCTACACAGCTCAGCAGCCTGCACCCCTATCTCCTCTCCCCCCCGTCAGAGGCTGGGTTCTGGAAAGTGAGAGGGGTGGGGGTGGGAAGTGGGGGAAGGTGACGTCCTTTCCACCATCACACCCGCGGGGGCAGGGTCACACTGTTCCAGAAGGGTCAGGACGTCTGATCTTCCAGCAATGTGTGAGTGGCCAGCTTAGGTGTCACCTTCAGGGACAAAGATTCCCTCCGGCCTGAGCTGGGACTGGGCAGATTCTCAGGGGAGCTGCGTTTTTACCCCCAGCATTGGCACAGGGACTGAAGAAAGGGCGGACTGTCCCGGAGAAGGTGTCAGTGAAAGTGAAGAGATGGGACCTGTCAGTCACATTGTAAAATGAGACCTCGCCTGCCTTATAGTCCAGGAAAACCCCCATCTGGCTGGGCCTGATGCCCACGGGGAGGGTGGTTACAGGGAAGGTGAGGGCCTCGTATTCCCCATCCCTCAGACACACAGTCCAGTATCCATTTTTAGGCGACAGGTGATCTGGACTCTTCCTGCTCACAGACTCCTTACAAACCCCCAGTTTCCATCTAGTCTTGTCTCCCACCTCCACCTCCCAGTAATGCCTCCCGCCCGTGAATCCCTCAGCGCCCAGGACAAAGACACAGGGATCAAATCTCTCAGGATTATTGGGCAGATTTTGTCGTTTGGTTTTGTGTCTCACACGTTTCCTATCCTGAGACAGAACAAGGTTGGGATGAGCCGTGTCTGGATCCAGAGTCACGTCCACTGGGGAGAAAGTCACAGAGTCAGTGCTGAGGGCAGGGGCTGGTCACTGGGATTTAAGGGAAATTAACCTGTGTCCCCATTAATCGCTGTGTCGGGATGTTGTTGCCTTAAAGGGGTGTTAGGGCCTTGTCCACCCACAGGAAAGAACTTGAGGAGAATACTGGTGTGTGTGTGTGTGTGTCTGTGTCTGTGTGTGAGTGGGTGTGACGAACTGGGACTGTTCTTACTGTGATCTGTAAGTGCTGACAGGGGAGTGTGGCTAGGATGGTCTGCGTTGGGGGATGGGGGAATGACTGAAGGGAAATACCTGAGCCTGTAACATGAGAACCCAGGAGGGGGCTGGGGCGAGGTGACACCTTTGCCCGGGAAACTGGACAAAGGCTGAGGGCGGAGTCGGGGAAGCTGGCTGGTGAGGTGGCTGGAGGCAGGGAGGGCTCTGACCTCTGGAGGGGGGCTGGGGGCCCGAGGACCCCAAGATGGACCTAACTGAGGGGTATCCTGTTGTCTGTGCCTGCAAGACCTGTCTCGGACTGTATTCCCGTCGTCTAAATAAACCTTCTGCTTTACTGGCTGGCTGAGAGTCATGGTGAATCGCAGGAAGCCGGGGGTGCAGGGCCCTGAGTCCCCCCATACTCCGTGACAGTGGGGTTAGAGGGGAGGGGCAGGACAAGGGGGAGATATCAGTGGGGGTGGAGGAGGGGCAGGCTCCAGAGGGCAGATACCAGGCTGGGAAAGCAAAGAGAAGAGGAGGATCAGGCTTGGGGGAACCAAGGGTGTGGGGAGGGGCAGGCATTGGAGGATGAGGCATTGGAGGATGAGGGGTGGCCCTGGAACCAATGGGGAAGAAGCAGATGTTGGGAGTGTCAAAGGGAGTAGGGAAGGGGGAGCGTAAGAGTGCCACAGTGTAGGGGGAAGGGACTGGCTGGTATTGGAGGGGGCAGGGGGAAGGGGATGGGTAGAGGGAATGAGGAGAGAGGTGGGTGCCTAGGGTGCAGACGGAAGTGATGGAAGGGCCAGGCCCCAGGGAATCTCTGTTGCTTTGGGGCCATGCACAGTTGGTTTGTTACTAAAAGCAGGTCGGTGCCATCCCTCCACACACTGGGTGGGCAGTCCTGCCCCAGGGGCGCAGCTGGGACTCTCCCGGCCGGCCCCATGGGCATCGCCTGCCACCCAGGCAAACCCCACAGCCAGGCCCTTCCCTTGCCCAACCCGGCCTCTCCCCAGGGCATGGGCAGGATGACTGGGCAGGGCAGAGCGCGGTGCTGGGAAGTGTAACCGGGTATTGGGGGAACAGGGACTGTTGCTAATGAGGCCAGGGCAGTGAGGAGGGGAGGGGACTTTACCCCACTTACTGCCTCCTCCATCTGGGAGAAGCTGCACCGGGGGCCAGTCCCAGTTCACACTTTAAGCTACATCTTGTACAAAATGTGCCACGTGAGGTGTCTATGGAAAAGTTATGATTTGCTGAATATGATGAACCTATTTGTGTGCATGTAACATTTTTGTATCTAAAGTTAGGAATATTGACTATGTATCTGTATTTCAAATGTGCTTGCTCTGGGTAACACCCACAACTAGCCTTTCAGGTACAACAATGAAGAAGCCAGACAGTGCCAATGGTCCAGCAGCGAAAACAGTAGGCCGTGGAAATGGCTTGTCCTCACCTGGGGACGCTTCAGCTAGCCTATGGATAATGTCTGCCGCGACTCATCAAGCATGAATTCACAAATCGTTTCAGTCAACCCGAAATATAATTTTCTGGCCAATTAACTATTTGCCAAAAACATTTTGCCCGGCTCTACTTCAACCCTCTCTAAGAAATGGAGCCCAGACCCCAGTGACTTGCAGTGAATGACTGTCAACATCCCCAGCAAGGGGATTTCTCCTAGTTTAGGGAGGCCAGGTCTTGGGTTTGCTGCCACACCAGCCTGCCGGTCACAATGTGGCCCTCATCATTTGTCCCCATGCACAACACCTGGCGATTCACCTCCCCACCCACATGTAGAGGAAACCCAGCCGAGGCGCGCTCACTCACGGGTGAATCTCTTCAGCATTTCCCTCATGTCAAGGCAGATTTTATACCCGTTCTTCAGGGCAGGAGAAACGGCTTCTGGTGGCTGGAGTTTCACATGCTCACTCCTGTGAAGAAAACGTCCCCTCATCACTCATCTGCTCTGTACCCACATCACTCACGGGAACAGAAGGAGAAAAGGAAATGGGAGCAGACCTGATCAATGCGTTTTTCACATCCTGAAAGGAGACAGAGAGACAGGGAGCTGGGTTAACACTACATGCAAAAGCACCGAGTGACTTTCCATTCTCTACCACATTGAATCCACAATATTTAACATGCCAGGGCAGCCGCTTCTGTGCAGGACACTGGGCAGTGAGCACCGATTTCAGGTGCCCGTCGCCCTGGTTCTGACTCTCAGAGGAGCTGAGTGTCATGTGACCATGGCACAGACTGGGGGGGATGTGACGTTCTGCGAACACGGAACAAGGAGCTTTGTTGGGACAAGGAAAGCAGCAGCATCCCTAACGCACCTGTCTGTCCCTCCCCTTCCCTGCAGAGCTGCACCCAACTGTCCCCAGCCTCACACCTGTGCAGCTTCCTGCTGCAGATCTAAGGCGACAGGGCCCAGATCCTCACCTGGAGCAGCTGCAGCTCCCACTGCTCAGCACTTCCCACTATCAGGCCAAGTGATCCCAGACTGGCACCCAGAGATGGAGGCCCCCAGCACCAATGGCCGGTGATGAGAGGCTTGGCCCTTTCATGTCATGAATTTGAGAGTCCACTTTGTCTTGTGTTTCTCTCCTCTGGACGCCCCCTTGTCCCCACAGAGCTGAGAATCTCTGCTCATCGGCAGCATTGGGTCAGGTTCCAGCTGTCGCAGCAGGGACCACATCAACCCCTTGCTCCTTCTGCCCCACCCGTTCGACAGGCAAAGCCCCTGCTATGTCTGCGTTTCCCTCTAACACAGACTGCGCGTGTCGCTGTGACAGGATGTCACGCCTGGGCTTCTGTTTGTGTCGGGAAACTGTCAGAGCAGGCACTGGAAATAGGATTGGTCACAATTCCTGGGCTCTGGTCCCTGACCGGAGGGTTTAAGGCTGCAGGATGGATGATGGGGAGGTTGTTAACAGTCTCACCTGCAGTAGCTCAGCGGCCGGTTGCTGACACTTCTCCTGTAGCGCTGTGATGAGATTGATCAGAGTGGTGCTCTGCTCCGAGAGCTTTGTTATATTGTCCTGTAGTCTCTGCAGCGTCTCCCTCTCCTCCGCCGCCAGTCTCCGCAGGAGCAGCTGCTCTTCCTCACTCAGAACCTGGTGCAGCGTCTTAAATTCACGTGTGATCGACTGTCTCCGATTCTCCACTTTGCCCTTTAGTAAACAATGGAGCGGGAACAAACCACAGGAGCCAGAGCTGGGCAGACACTGAGCTGACTCTGACTCGGGGTTAGGGAGCAGGGCTGCTAGTCGTGGGCTACGAGGATCACGTACCCATAGGAGGCTTTAGAGTAATGGGTCACCGTAAGGGAAATGCAAAATGCCCTTCTGAGAAAAAGTAACTGGGTCACACTCCCAGTCACTGCTCCTGTATCTCCATCCCCAGCCCCTCCCCTGATCTGTGGGAGGGAGTCTGAGGAGCAGGGTGGGAGGGCCGTGTCCCTCTCCTGTACAGCCTGGTGCTCTTGCTGGACTGGGGGCAGGCAGTGGCTGCCCTTGGTGACCCCTTGAACAGTGAAGCTTGAGTGGGAGCATCTGGGCTCTCCCTAAAATCAGAGGGTCCCGAGAAGACCCCTGTGGTAAGAAGGGAGAGCTGGGACCAGGAACGCAGTGGGGGAACAGCTTGGGGGAGGACAGGATCGACCATGGGGAGTGGGATGGGGTCAGAGTCAGTGGTACATGGGCGCAGGATAAAGCGCGGCACGGGGGCAGCGGTACGTGGGCGCGGGATAAAGCGCGGCACGGGGATAGTGGTACGTGGGCGCGGGATAAAGCGCGGCACGGGGGAAGTGGTACATGGGCGCAGGATAAAGCGCGGCACGGGGGCAGTGGTACCTGAGCGCGGGATAAAGCGCGGCACGGGGGCAGTGGTACGTGGCGTGGGATAAAGGGCGGCACGGGGGGCAGTGGTACCTGGGCGGTACATGGGCGCGGGATAAAGCGCGGCACGGGGGCAGCGGTATGTGGGCACGGGATAAAGCGCGACACGGAGGCAGTGGTACGTGGGCGCGGGATAAAGGGCGGCACGGGGGCAGCGGTATGTGGGCATGAGATAAAGCGCGACACGGGGGCAGCGGTACGTGGACGCGGGATAAAGTGCGGCACGGGGGCAGCGGTACCTGGGCGCGGGATAAAGTGCGGCACAGGGGCAGGGGTACGTGGGCGCGGGATAAAGGTCGGCACTGGGGGCAGTGGTACCTGGGCGGTACGTGGGCGTGGGATAAAGCGCGGCACGGGGGCAGAGGTACGTGGGCGCGGGATAAAGCGCGGCACGGGGGCAGCGGTACCTGGGCGCGGGATAAAGCGCGGCACGGGGGCAGCGGTACGTGGGCGCGGGATAAAGCGCGGCACGGGGGCTGTGGTACGTGGGCGCAGGATAAAGCGTGGCACGGGGGCAGTGGTACGTGGGCGCGGGATAAAGGGCGGCACGGGGGGCACTGGTACCTGGGCGCAGGATAAAGCGCAGCATGGGGGCAGGGGTACGTGGGCGCGGGATAAAGTGCGGCACGGGGGCAGTGGTACGTGGGCGCGGGATAAAGGGCGGCACGGGGGCAGAGGTACGTGGGCATGGGATAAAGCGCGGCACGGGGGCAGTGGTACCTGGGCGCGGGATAAAGGGCGGCACGGGGGCAGTGGTATGTGGGCGGGGATAAAGCACGGCATGGGGGCAGTGGTACGTGGGTGCGGGATAAAGGGCGGCACGGGGGGCACTGGTACCTGGGCGCGGGATAAAGCGCAGCACGGGGGCAGTGGTACGTGGGCGCGGGATAAAGCGCGGCACGGGGGCAGTGGTACGTGGGCGCGGGATAAAGGGCGGCACGGGGGCAGTGGTACGTGGGCGCGGGATAAAGCGCGGCACGGGGGCAGTGGTACGTGGGTGGGGGATAAAGCACAGCACAGGGGCAGTGGTACATGGGCGCGGGATAAAGGGAAGCACAGAGGGCAGTGGTACGTGGGCGCGGGATAAAGGGAAGCACAGGGGGCAGTGGTACGTGGGCGCGGGATAAAGGGAAGCACAGGGGGCAGTGGTACGTGGGCGCGGGATAAAGGGCGGCACGGGGGCAGTGGTACGTGGGTGGGGGTTGGCATATGGAGGGATGAGGGAATAGGGGCAGGAGCTCTCCTTGCTACACAAGCTGAGGGACTGGGCTGTCCATCAACATACATCATCGCTCTGATTGGCTGCCCTTCACTATCAGGCAGGGGAAAGGCAGCCAATCAGAGGGGATTTCCCCTCGAATGTGGGGTGTCTCCTGCCCACTCTTAAGAAGGGTCTGAGCCCCCCCCACACCCCGAATTGGCTGTTCTGGCTGCACGAGGAGCGAGTGGGTCTGTGTGTACAGGACAGTGAGTGGGTGGGTGGGTGCAGGATGAGTTGGGGGGTGCAGCGTGAACTGTCTCTGGGTGGGGCGTGTGCAGTACGGGGGGCTGGGTGCAGTGACAGTGGCTGTGCAGTGAGTGTGGGTTGGGTGTATGGGGAGCCCTGGGGTGAGTCTGTGTCACTGCCCCTGGGCCAGGAACTGCCCCTCCCCCCAGGGCTGCTGCACTGGGTTCCCCACCAGAGACGATTCCATGGCACCGTCCCAAGGCAAACGGCCAGAGCAGGTTATAACCTCAGCCTGCAGCTTTACAGCCCCACAGCCCCAGGAATGCTGCAGGGGGACGGGCTCCGGGAAGAATGAAGCCAGACACCCACCTGCCACTCCCTGATTTTCTTTTCCTCTTCAGACACCAGCACCAGGGCCTCCTCCAGCTCCTGCCTCAGAGGGCCCAGGGCTTCCTGGAGTTTTACCTTCAGGGGCATCATGTGAGATAAACAGCCATTAGTCTGCCTGTCTGACGGGCGGGGACTGCAGGGGGCAGGGTCGGTGGAAGCAGAGGCCCTATAGGACCATGTCTAGACCCCAGCTACTGGAGTCATGTGATTACCTCAGGCTCTTGGCATCCATTAAAAATGCATGTTTCAAACCCTCCGGGTTGCAAATTAAATATTGAAAACATGCCGCGAATGTGACAGACACAGTGACGCCTCCCTGAGTCTGCAGAGAGCCTGAGCCAATCACCCGGAGAGGTGACGCCATGTGTTTCTGGGGGTATTAACCTGACAACCGTACCCTCGCAGAGGAGTCTGTGTGTGGCAGGATGGGGAGAGCTCTTCCCCCCACCAAAAGAGAGATGGTACTGCGGGGAGGGGGGATTCCCTGTCTCTCTCTCTCTTTCTTAGGGAGAGGGGACCCCCCTGCTCCTGCTCCCAGTGTCCCCAAAGGGAGGGAGCCCCCAGCCACACCCCCTGCCTGGTCAAAGAAGTTTGCAGGCCCCACCCACAGCAGACAGCCCTTGGGTGCATGGCCCCTTTCCAGGGCCGTCTCCAGGCACCAGCCCACCAAGCTTGTGCTTGGGGCGGCACCTGGAGGGGGGCGGCGCGGCGCTCCGGCCGCCGCGGAGAGCGGAGCTGCAGTGGGCTCGCTGCCCTCCCCCGGCGCTCTGGCCGCCGGGGAGAGCGGGGCCGCGACTGAGCTCGCCGCCCTCCCCGGGGCGCTCTGGCCGCTGGGGAGAGCGGAGCCCCGGCTGGCTCGCCGCCCTCCCCGCTGCGCTCCGGCCGGTTGGGGAGAGCGGCCCGCGGCTGGGCTCGGCGCCCTCCCCTGCCGCGCGGGGCGGGGGGGGAGGCTTTTTTGCCTGGGGCGGCAAAAAAGCCAGAGCCGGCCCTGCCCCTTTCACAGCCACTGTCAGTGGGGCAGGGTCACAGCGGGGCCCCATGACACCGTGTGGAGCCTGGGCCTTGGGTGGCCTCAGTCCTGCCCTATGTGCAATGCACATTTCTGTAACAAAGCCAGGAGAATGCCCTGGGCAGAGGCAGCAGGGTCAGCGCTGCAGGGCCTGGGGCATCGTCTGGCTGAGACGCTGATCCCGGGGGAGTCTCTTCCCCACTCGGCTGCTGCTCTCAGAGCCCTCTGGAACGCAGGAGTTCAGCTGAAGGCTCAGGATGCAGCCCCTAGCGCTCACCAGGGCAAGGGAATCCTCGCGGGTGCAGGTCTATGTCTCTATGGTGCGACACCAAGCACAGACCCTGGGGCCCAGGATCCAGCACCATCTCTATTCCCCTTTCCCCATTTCCTCATCTCTCAGGTGTCATTTGTTTGGGGGATGTCATTCATCTCAGGCCAGCTCCCAATGTCCCACGCTGGACATACCTCCCTCTCCTGCTCTTAAACACTGCACTTCCCCTCCCCTTTGGGCCCCTCTTCAAACAACCCTCCCTCACAGAGCCCCACAACACAAACACACCCATGCTGGGTAACGCCCCAATGGGATATGCCCGGGTCTCCACGGGAGATGCCTGCAAAATGGAGAATCCAATGCCTTTCCTTCCTGATGTTGCAAAGTTGCAAGCAAGCCCCAAACCCGCAGTCTGAGCCAACCCCTCAGCCTCACCCACACACTGAAGAGGGAAGAGCACAGGTCCTGGTTTCCTCCATTCAGATACCATAAGGTGGCCGTGGTCACCTCGCATCGGAACCCCTGCCTGGCAGAGAGATGGACCCAGATGGACCCCTCACTGCCCAGCCTGGCAGCGCCTGGGTCCCTGGATCCACCTCCCTTCAGTCGTGTGAGTTCCCGCTCACCCCCAGCAGCCGGCTCTGGAGAAACACAACGGGGCGCTTAAGGGGTTCCTTCACCAAGAGCAGCAGTGATTCCTACCTTGTAACCCTGGGCAACTTCCTCTATGGGGACCACACAGGTGGCTTTTCCGTCCTCCTTACAGAAGAGTTGGAGTTTTTCCTTGTGTGTCTCACACAGATTCTCATTCTGCGCTTGCCCAGGCTGTAACCTCAGTGGTTTGATGCGCTCTATGATATTGGCCAGCTGCCTGTTGGGCCTGAAATTCCCTTTCTGGAACAGCGCTCGGCACTCGGGACAGGGGAACTTTGTGCCTGATTGAGGCCTCCTTCGCTCACTGTACTGGGTGATGCAGGCTCGGCAGAAGTTGTGCCCACAGTCTATGGTCACTGGCTCCGTCAGATACTCCAGGCAGATGGAGCACGTGGCTTCTTCTAACGCTTTCCCTATGGGCGTGGCTGAGGCCATGGCTGTCTTCTGTGTCTTGTTGATGGGCGGTCACCTTGCTGCCTGAATCAGCTCTTCACATGCCCAGAATAAAGTGAGAACAGGTGGACGGGGCGGGGGGGGGGGGGAGGAGGGTGTCACAGAGAAGGTGGGAAAGTGAAATGGGGTGAGATGGAGAGAAGAGAACAGGTAAGACACGATTATTGACCTTCTGCAGGTTTTTGGAGCCTCATATGGACATGGATTTGACAGCACTTTGTTAACATTAACTCTTTATTTTGGGGTTGGGTCAGCTATATCAGAGGAACCCCTTGATCAAATGACTCCAACTTGCACCTGTGATGGGTTGGGTCACAGAAACCCCCTTGGGATTGCCACCTGATGTGCCAAGACTACCTCTGAGCCCATTTTCCCTGCCAGCTTGGGACTCCAGTGCCCTGCCTTGTTTGAGCCAGACGCTTGCCTGCTGCAAACCCAGATCCAAGTCTGAACCACGTGCCCCAGAGTTGCAGGCTTAACTGAAAACAGCTTAAGAAGTGTTCCTGTCTCCAGCACTCAGATGCCCAGCTCCCAATAGGGTCCAAACCCCAAATAAATCCGTTTATACAGGATAAACTCATAAATTGTTCGCCCTCTATAACACTGACAGAGATATGCACAGCTGTTTCCCCCCCCCCCCCCCCCGGTATTAATACATACTCTGGGTTAATTAATAAGTAAAAAGTGATTTTATTAAATACAGAAAGTAGGATTTAAGTGGTTCCAAGTAGTAACAGACAGAACAAAATAAATTACCAAGCAAAATAAAATAGAACACGCAAGTCTACGCCTAATACAGTAGGGGACTACATGCAGGTAAATCTCACCCTCAGAGATGTTCTAATCAGCTTCTTTGACAGACTAGCCTCCTTCTAGTCAGGGCCCAATCTTTTCCTCCGTACAGTCCTTGTTCCAGCTCAGGTGGTAGCTAGGGGATTCCTCATGACTGCAGCCCCATTTGTTCTGTTCCACTCCCTTATATATCTTTTGCATAAGGTGGGAATCCTTTGTCCCTCTCTGGGTTCCCACCCCCTCCTTCTAAATGGAAAAGCACCAGGTTAAAGATGGAATCCAGTTCAGGTGACATGATCACATGTCACTGCAAGACTTCATTGCCCACTTGCCAGCACACAGGTATACAGGAAGACTTACAGGTAAAACACAGCCATCTGCAGACAATTGTCCTGGTTAATGGGAGTCATCAAGATTCCAAACCACCATTAATGGCCCACACTTTGCATAACTACAATAGGCCCTCAGAGTTATAGTTCATATTTCTAGTTTCAGATACAAGAGTGATACATTTATACAAATAGGATGATCACACTCAGTAGATTATAAGCTTTGTAATGATACCTTACCAGAGACCTTTTGCATGAAGCATATTCCAGTTACATTATATTCACACTCATTAGCATATTTTCATAAAATCATATCGAGTGCAACGTCACAGCACCACTCACTCTAACCCAGCCCTAACCCGACACCACACTATTTAAAGTATCTGAGTCTGCAGCGGGAACTATCGGCTCTTTGAGAGGAAAGCTCTGCCCTTGAGGCAAAACTTCCAACAAGCGCCCGTTTCCTGGAGCCCAGCAGTCAGACAGCCTCAGACCGCTGCCAAGGGACTGGCTCCAACTCACAGTCTCTGGTCTGTACCACACGGTGCCTTGAGCTACCCTGGGACTGATGTCAGCTGTGCTTCTACACACACTTGTCGGCCACAGAGCAGCAGCCAGTGTGTCACGCAGACTTGAGCTGGCGATTAGAGCTAACTTTAACCCCTCCTAACAACTCCAGTATTGCTTCTCCAAAGGGGCTGTGGGTGCTGGCTCAGCTCAATCCTGATCAGCTGAGATCCACGTGGGGCAGTTCAGAGCCAAAGGTAGAGCCGCAGGTTTGTGCAAAAATCTAAGAAGCGAGCAGGAAATGTCCCTGTCCCTTTTTTGGAGCGGGTGTACGGTCTGAGGTCTTTTTCTGCAGCCATATTAGGAGAAAGCAGGAAGTCACATCCTGACATTTTATCTAACTTCCATTAAAACAAGGTAATATCAGGCTGTTAAGGAGGTGATCCTGCCCTAATAGCACCCACCATCATCAGATCAAGAAACCGATCTTAAGACGTTTAAAGAAAACCTTGTTTGAGAGCATCCTGTCTGGCAAGGAATCGCTTATCAACAGTTGTGGGTGTGAAACCTCCATTTCTCTATTGTTTTGCCTTTATGGTCCCTACTTCTCTATTGTTTTGCTGCATGGTTCTTTTCGGTCCTTTGGTTGTTTATGTCTATTACATAACTACTAATTTTGCAAGTTTGTAAATGAGCTAAGGCGGTGCGGTCTGGTTGGGTAGAGAATTTTTTCTCAATATGGTAGGATTGGTCAAAGAATTATTTTGTAACACTTTAGTAAATGATTGGTTAAGGTCTAGCGCAGCAGGACTCAAGTATCACTATCTAAATTGGGGTCCAAAAGGAAGTTCTTTGGAACCTAACTCCAGGACACAGCCCCAGATCAGAGCTGCCGGAGCTCAACATCCTGCTGACTATATCGTGCAGAAACTGGAGTCCCCAGGTGACCAGATCCTTACTGGCCGGCAGAAAAAGTTTGTCTATTGGGAGTGGTGAGCTGTATATGCTTAGTGTGTGTATCTGTTCTGGTGACTGTTAATAACGAGAGGTTAAGTGGGCTATTACTGTGTAAGGCTCTTTCCCTGGTAAAAGACCCCGCAAACCCGCAGAGTGTGAGGTTACACCCTGAGCCCATGGAAGGATGAGGGTGGGTGCCTACGTTAACAGGGTTACGCCTTGAGCCCTAGGAAGAGGGTAAAGGTGGGTGCCCCTGAGTGTGCAGATAACATGAGGGACTGGATCTTGGGAACCCCTTGCTCAGATAACCTTAAATTTGGACCAAGAACACTACCGCAGACCTTGACAGGGCACTGCAGCTTTCAAGAGAGCCCAAACCAGCATGTAGATTTTAGAGCACGTCAAAGACCAGCTATGAAACAATCAGCTCATCTCAGCCGTATCTATACTGGTGTAATAAAGTCGAAAGAGATTAGGTGTCGGTGGTGTGTCAGGGCCTGTGACCTAGAGCCTGGATCTGCAGAGGCACAGCCGGGGATCACTGTGCGATGGTGCCGCAGAAATTACCACCCCAGAGAGCCAGAGCGGCGGCACCCTGCTGCCCTCTGATTTGCCTAGCACCCTATTGAACCCCGGCCTTGCCCAGGAAGTTGTCTGGGAACCCCCCCGACTTTGGCTTGCTGTGACTCTAGACTTTGCCTTGTCTCCTGATCGCCGGTCTCTGATCGCAGCCTGAGACTTGCCCCCTCGCTGTGGCCTGGCTGTGACCTCCGACCCTGGCCTGACTCTGACCATGTCTTGCTTTCCTCCCATTCTTGCCCAGCAACTGCTGTCACTCATGTGCAGACCTCACCCGTCGGTGATGCCCAGGCCAGGCTGCCTATGCCCTGGTCCCTCACAATGGGGTCGGCCGGATCTCAGCACCACCAAGGGAGAGTTTCTTAAGCTGAAGTTGTAGCACAAATCCCAAGAGAGAAACCAGCGCCTGCCCTCCCTAGGGACTAGGGAGACATTGACAGCTGCCGTCAGGAGAGGTGCAAGGGCAGGTTCTTGGGCAGAGGCCCCCAGCACCTGCTCCCAGGGATGGTTCTTGGCCTGATGTTTCAGAGGCTGAGAACCTGCCGTCCACCTCGGTGTCAATGGGAGCTGGGGCCTCTCAGCACAGCCGAGCTGCCAGGACAGAATCGGGGCTTGTGAACTCCTGCCCCACATGTGACGACTCAGACAGATCAGCCTGACTACTCTCAGCTTTACCCACAATGGGCCGGATTTCCAAAGGGGTTTAGGTGCCTGAAAGTAGCCAAAGGGATTTAGGTCCCTGCAGGCCCGTGGAACAAAAGGAGGATTGGAGGCTGCTTGCTCCACCCATTGTCATGGAATTTTCCAGAAAAATTCATACCCGGCCCCGGTACCACTTGTCCCTACCCTGCCCATTACGGGGTGCTGGGCATAGGGGGTGGCGGGGGGTGATGATGGGGGAGAGGAGATGAAGTGCTCTGCTTGGGGGGAAGAGTGGGGGGCCTGGGCAGAAAGGGGAGTGCTGGGACCGAGAGGAGGCAGGAGCAGGCGGTGCTGTGCTGAGCGTAGAGACATGGCACCATCTGGGCTATTTGGTCCCCTCCGGCTCCCGTTTCCTGTCGTGGAAGGAGCCGGGATTGATCAGAATCCAGCCCGTTGGCCCAGCCCCAGGGATCCCAAGGACACCCCAATCCCTGCTCGGGTGGGGGCAGGGTCCCCTTCTCGCGGCTGCTGCTGTTGCTGCCCTGAGGACAACACTGAGTGGATCCTGCTGCCTCCTTCTCTCAGCCCACAACAGACGCCTTCAGCCCCAGCCCTGAGCCTCCCTGGACCTTCTACTTCAACTTAGAATTGCGCCCAAGGGGGGCCCAGCCCCTGGGGCAGCCCTGGGCTCTGCCCGCACCAGCCCCACACCGCAGTCTGCAGGGGAGGGGAGCCCCGGGGGAAGGGCTGGGGCCAGGCAGGAAAGTGACTCTGCACAAACAGACCCGCATTACACAATCACTGTTACCGGGGGGTCTGCGAGTCCCAGAGCTGCTGCCCTCACTGCCCCCCCCCGCCCCGGCTCTGCTCCGCTGAGTGTCTGGGAGGGCGAATGCCCAGAGGGGAACAGGGGAAGGGGGGGACTGAAAAGGGCAGCAGGAGCCATATGTTAGGAGGGAGGTTCCCAGCTCCCAGATCTGCCTGGATCCACAGGCGATGTGATGGGGGAGGGGAGGGAGGTTTCCAGTCCCTCTGCGCAGATGCCCCAGGCATGAGACGGTTTGGGGGGTTCTGTTCCCTAGAGGGGAAGCCCCGTCTGTACAAACCCTTCACCCAGGGGAGACAAACCCTGGTGGCCCCAAACAAGCCTTGAGCCTAAGCCACGTGCAGCCCCTCGTTACTGAGGGGCCCGGCCCAGCTGCTGTCCTACCCTGGGCCTGGGGGCTGGTGAGTCCAGCTGTCCCCCCTCCCAGCCCCAGAGCAGAGATCCCTCCCCTCCGGGGTGTGCAGGCAGGAGTGGGATCCCCCATCAGCCCTGGCCCAGCTGCACAGAGACAAATTGCTCTTTATCCTGGGTAGAGTCAGAGACACACGGGACCCTGAATCTGTCTCCCTGGGGCTGGGGCTCTGTCCTGGCTCAGGGCCTGAATGAAGAGCTGGTGGGGGTGGGGCCGGTCAGTCCTTACCCTCCGTCTCTGGGCTCGGTGTCTCCGCAGGCTCTGGCTGTCCCTGGGAGCTGCCAGACCCCCTGGCTCTCCCCTGAGCTCGGTGCCTCTCTGCGTGCCCCGGAGCAAGCAGCCCTGTGTCAGCTCCACCCAAAGGTGCCAATCTCCCTTGGGCCTGGGGAGAGAGACCGCCCCCAGCCACAACAGCCCGGCTTGGTCAGGGTGTGTCCTCGCCACCCTGCTCTGCACGGAGCAGCTGCTGGGACTTGTCAGATGACACAGGCCATTGGCAGCTCCCTCATGTTCATTTGGCCCGATTCTCCTGCTCGCACCTGGGTGAACCAGGAGTAACAGGTTTAGTTTCATTTCCCTGTTCCCATAAAAGTGCTGCCCTAACAGCAACCGGCCATTTCTCTTCTGCCAACTTCCTGCTACCACGGGGTGAGTTGGGAAGAGTCGTTAGGGACAAGGAGCCATGTCCCATCCGCATGTCTGCCGGTTCCTGCAGCTTGGCCTCTCCTCAGCTCCAGCCAGTCACTCCAGCTGGTCTCAGTGAGGACGCAGTACAGGGAACAACAGTGCATGTCGGTATCGTATCCCTCACACACCCGCCTGGCTATCCCGGCACACACCTCCCGTGTCTGTCTAGCTACTGAACCTTGTGCCCATCACCGCAGGATCTCGACTGCGACGTCACTAAGCACCCGCTCAGTCTGCGGCTCAGGATTCTCCCCTCGTCCCATCAGGTGCTGAGACGTGTGAGCACCAATCTCCCCTCCCTCTGCCTCCCCTCCGTTATTACTGTATTACAGGAGCACCCAGAGACCCCAGCTCAGCCCAAGGCCCCCCTGTGCTCGGGGCTGTATCCCCAATCTCTATATAAGAGCGCATGGAGGGGCAGTGACTTACCCCATCAGTGCCAGGGCTGGGGACAGAGCCCAGGACACCTGATGTCAGTGCTGGGTCCTGTCCACCAGCGCACACGGACGGCCCTTTCCCTCGGGGTCGCTGTGGAGAGCTGCTGTGCAGAGCCGGGCCAGGCAGTTTGCTCTGACAATGGCTAGGTCCACGCACCTTCTGTGAGACCGTTGTGGGGGGAGGGGGTTACACAGCTGGGCAGCTGCTATGGAGAAGGCCCTGTCCCCAGTTCAGTGGCCCACCTGCTGCAGCCAGTCACAGCATGGGAAGAGAAGGGGGCCTAGAAATTGGGGCCCCAGGGCACTGTGCTCAGTGGGGATTTTAAGTCTCCAGAGAACTATGGGGTGACAATAAACAGTGCCATAAAATGAATCATATCCAGGAATGGTTTTTTTCCCCCAGTACTTTCTCCTGTTTTCCATTTTCCACTTGGTAACTCTTCCAAAACTGAGGCAGTTGTGATGTGCTGAGGCCTGTGTTGGAATCTCAGGCTATTATGTTAAGAACAGGGGATGGGGGTCTCCAATCCTGCGGGCAGGCTACTGGGCTCTGTTCCTATAGCCGTCAGTCAGCAGACAGCCGACCCAGAGGCGGGTGGGGTGAGTTGTGTCCCTGTGCCTTAGAGAGCAGCCAGCTTTGGTTCTCCCTGTTCATGCTTGTGAGTTATCATTCGGAATTCTAGCAATTAAAGTCATATTATGTTGTAACCTTCTGGCAAGAACCTTTTATGTTTGTTTTCTAATTTCAATGTGTGTACTGTGTAGCTGGACAGAAACCTCCTCCTCTATTCTGCACAGCTCTGATTGGCTGGCGGGAATGAATTAACTCTGACCCTGGGAGGGTTTGAGGCAATGCGCATATGGGGGCAGGAGAGGGCAGCAGCCCGGGAAGGCTCTGAGAGTGAAAAAGAAGCAGGTTCAGCAAGACAGACAGAGGGAGGGCGAGACTGAACTGGGAGCTGTTGGAGGAGAGCCGCTGCTGGCAAAGGGGACTCTTATAAATGCACAACCTGGAACTGACATTCAGCTGATCCCACATACCCGGACCCACCATCCTGAGCTCACACCGCATGAGAGCATCAGAGCAGAGCACCCAGACAGACTGGGCTGACCCAAAGGGAGGAAAGGATTGCATTACTGTGGGGCAGAGAGTTTGTGTGTGCGTAGAGAGGCATGGTGTGTGTGTGTGAGTGTGTGTGTCAGAGAGAGAGAGAGAGGGTGGGGCTGTGTGCTGTATCGGGGCAAAGGAATCTGTGTAGCCACATAAGCTACTTGTCTTCATTTTCAAAGCCCCGTATGCCTTGTCCCCACCCTACCTTTCATCTTCATTTGATGTAGAATCAAGTGAAGTAAAAATCTTAAGTGAATCCACATGTTCCATAGAATTTCTATGGATAGAAATTTCATGCTCTAATAAGAATATAACATTAGGGATCTATTATAGACCACCTGACCAGGACAGTGATAGTGATGATGAAATGCTAAGGGAAATTAGAGAGGCTATCAAAATTAAGAACCCAATAATACAAGAACTAGGGGTCACCAAATAAATTAATAGGCAGCAGGTTTAAAACAAATACAAGAAAGTTCTTCACGCAGCGCACAGTCAACTTGTGGAACTCTTTACCTGAGGAAGTTGTGAAGACTAGGACTATAACAGCGTTTAAAAGAGAACTGGATAAATTCATGGTGGTTAAGTCCATTAATGGCTATTAGCCAGGATGGGTAAGGAATGGTGTCCCTAGCCTCTGTTTGTCAGAGGATGGAGATGGATGGCAGGAGAGAGAGCACTTGATCATTGCCTGTTGGTTCACTCCCTCTGGGTCACCTGGCATTGGCCACTGTCGGTAGACAGGATACTGGGCTAGATGGACCTTTGGTCTGACCCAGTACAGCCGTTCTTATGTTCTTATGTTCTTCCATTCAGTATCAAAAAGTCGACTCCTGCCTCCAGTCAGCCCACGATCCCGGCCTCCATCGACCTCTTGTTAAATATTCAGACAAGCTCCTTCCTGCTTTCTCCTGTGCTGCCCCTTATGCCTGGGACAAGCTCCCCATAAACGTCTGCATAACTAACACATAATCTTCCCGCTCCCAGATTCCAAGTATACAGAGCAAACAGATCCAAGACAGTCAGAGAAAGTTACACACAGGTGTGTCCTCTTTCTGACGCTCAGGGAAGCCATTGCAAAGGTCACTCCCCACCAGCTAGATCTGTGTTGTGACGTTGCACTCGATATGATTTTGTGAAAATATGCTAATGAGTGTGAATATAATGTAAGTGGAATATGCTTCATGCAAAAGGTCTCTTGTAAGGTATCATTACAAAGCCTATAATCTACTGACTGTGGTCATCCTATTTGTATAAATGTATCACTCTTGTATCTGGTACTAGCAATATGAAATATAACTCTGAGGGCCTATTGTAGTTATGCAAAGTGTGGGCCATTAATGGTGGTTGGGAATCTTTATGGCTCCCACCAACCAGGACAATTGACTGTGGATGGGTCTGGGTTTGCAGCAGGCAAGCGTGTCGGGCTCAAACAAGGCAAGTTTATGGAGTCCCGAGCTGGCAGGGAAAACGGGTTAGAAGTAGTCTGAGCACATCAGTTGGCAGCCCCAAGGGGGTTTCTGTGATCCAACCCGTCACAGTGGCGTAGTCGAGCAGGGTCTGTGCACAGCTGATTGCTTTGAGATACTGGTAGTTATTTTAAGTGAGTTTGGGGTGTGGTGGCTGAAGAACAGACAAAGTGGTTACTGGTTTGTTATTTTCTGTTTGCTTATTTCATGGAAGGGAAATCGGGACAGAAAAGGAAGCAAAATAAGTAAGGCCTTGGCTACACTGGCGCTGTACAGCGCTGCAACTTGCTGCGCTCAGGGGTGTGAAAATGGCCCCCCCGAGCGCAGCAAGTGCAGCGCTGTAAAGCGCCAGTGTAATCAGAGCCTGCAGCGCTGCACACTCGCTCGCAGCGCTGCACGCTATTCCCCTCAGATAGCTACCCACAGTGCAGCGCTGGGAAGTCCTGAGTGTAGCCAAGGCCTTTGAGTGAAGATCAGAAGAAGCTAGAACTACACAAGTTGCAAATTGCCCAGAAAGGCTGAACACTGGACGCTGGGAAAGTCTCTGTTAACTAAGGGTATGTCTACACTACGAAATTAGGTCGAATTTATAGAAGCCGGTTTTATAGAAATCCTTTTTATACAGTTGATTGTGTATGTCCCCACATAAAATGCTCTAAGTGCATTAAGTCGGCGGACCGCGTCCACAGTCCCGAGGCTAGCGTCGACTTCCGGAGCGTTGCACTGTGGGTAGCTATCTCACAGTTCTCGCAGTCTCCGCCGCGCATTGGAATTCTGGGTTGAGATCCCAATGCCTGATGAGGCAAAAACAGTGTCGCGGGGGATTCTGGGTACATGTCGTCAGGTGTCTCCCCCCTCCCCCCCCGAGAGAGCAACGGCAGACAATCGTTTCGCGCCTTTTTTCCTGGGTTACCTGTGCAGACGACATACCACGGCAAGCATGGAGCCCGCTCAGCTCAGCTCAGCTCAGCTCAGCTCACCGTCACCATATGTCATCTGGGTGCTGGCAGACATGGTACTGCATTGCTACACAGCAGCAGCTAATTGCCTTTTGGCAGTAGACGGTGCAGTGTGACTGGTAGCCGTCGTCGGCTATCTGGGTGCTGGCAGACGTGTGGCTGCATTGCTATACAGCAGCAGCTCCTTGCCTTTTGGCAGCAGATGCTTTATTACAACTGGTATCCATCGTCATCGTACTCCTCAGTGAGTTCGGTCAGAGGCGCCTGGGCAGACATGTTTTGTCTCCTGGAGACTCAGTCCTGCCGGCAGTCCTATTGAACCATCTTGACGATGATGGCTAGCAGTCGTAATGCACCATTTTCTGCCAAGCACCCAGAAGATGCCGATGGCTATCAGTCATGCGGCACCGTCTGCTGCCAGCCTAAGATGTAAAAGATAGATGGACCAGATTTGGTCTGTATTCATTTGCTTCCCCCTCCCTCTGTGAAATCAATGGCCTGCTAAACCCAGGGTTTTGAGTTCAATCTTTGGGGGGGCCATTCTGTGTGACAGTTGTTTGTGTTTCTCCCTGATGCACAGCCACCTTTCTTGATTTTAATTCCCTGTAAGCCATGTCGTCACTCGCCCCTCCCTCGCTCCGTCAGACAATAGTTTCGCACCTTTTTTCAGCCCAGACGCCATAGCACTGGGATCATGGAGCCCGCTCAGATCACCGTGGAAATTATGAGCACTATGAACACCATGCGCATTGTCCTGGAGTATATGCAGAGCCAGAACATGCCAAAGCAAAACCAGGTGAGGAGGCGATTGCAGCGTGGCGATGAGAGTGATGAAGAAATTGACATGGACATAGACCTCTCACAAAGTACGGGCCCCAGCAATGTGCAAATCATGGTGTTACTGGGGCAGATTCATGCCATGGAACGCCAATTCTGGGCCCGGGAAACAAGCACAGACTGGTGGGACCGCATCGTGTTGCAGGTGTGGGACAATTCCCAGTGGCTGCGAAACTTTCGCATGCATAAGGGCACTTTCATGGAACTTTGTGACTTGCTTTCCCCTGCCCTGAAGCGCCAGAATACCAGGATGAGAGCAGCCCTCACAGTTAAGAAGCGAGTGGCGATAGCCCTGTGGAAGCTTGCAACGCCAGACAGCTACCGGTCAGTCGGGAATCAATTTGGAGTGGGCAAATCTACTGTGAGGGCTGCTGTGATCCAAGTAGCCAACGCAATCAAAGACCTGCTGATATCAAGGGTAATGACTCTGGGAAACGTGAAGGTCATAGTGGATGGCTTTGCTGCAATGGGATTCCCTAACTGTTGTGGGGCGATAGATGGAACCCATATCCCTATCTTGTCATCGGAGCACCAAGCCACCGAGTACATAAACCAAAAAGGGTACTTTTCAATGCTGCTGCAAGCTCTGGTGGATCACAAGGGACGTTTCACTAACATCAACGTGGGATGGCCGGGAAAGGTACATGATGCTCGCGTCTTCAGGAACTCTGGTCTGTTTCAAAAGCTGGAGGAAGGGACTTTCTTCTTGGACCAGAAAATAACCGTTGGGGATGTTGAAATGCCTATAGTTATCCTTGGGGACCCAGCCTACCCCTTAATGCCATGGCTCATGAAGCCGTACACAGGCAGCCTGGACAGTAGTCAGGACCTGTTCAACTATAGGCTGAGCAAGTGCAGAATGGTGGTAGAATGTGCATTTGGACGTTTAAAAGCACGCTGGTGCAGTTTACTGACTCGGATAGACCTCAGCGAAACCAATATCCCCATTGTTATTGCTGCTTGCTGTGCGCTCCACAATATCTGTGAGAGTAAGGGGGAGACATTTATGGCAGGGTGGGAGGTTGAGGCAAATCGCCTGGCCACTGATTACGTGCAGCCAGACATGAGGGCGGTTAGAAGAGTACAGCAGGGCGTGGTGCGCATCAGAGAAGCTTTGAAAACCAGTTTTGTGACTGGCCAGGCTACGGTGTGAAACTTCTGTTTGTTTCTCCTTGATGAACCCTCCCCCCCCGGTTCACTCTACTTCCCTGTAAGCTAACCACCCTCCCCTCCCCCCTTCGAGCACCGCTTGCAGAGGCAATAAAGTCATTGTTACTTCACATTCATGCATTCTTTATTAATTCATCACACAACTAGAGGGATAACTGCCAAGGTAGCCCAGGAGGGGTGGGGGAGGAGGGAAGGAAAAGGACACATTGCAGTTTAAAACTTTAACACTTATTGAAGGCCAGCCTTCTGATACTTGGGCAATCATCTGGGGTGGAGTGGCTGGGTGGCCGGAGGCCCCCCCACCGCGTTCTTGGGCGTCTGGGTGAGGAGGCTATGGAACTTGGGGAGGAGGGCTGTTGGTTACACAGGGGCTGTAGCGGCGGTCTCTGCTCCTGCTGCCTTTCCTGCAGCTCAACCATTCGCTGGAGCATATCAGTTTGATGCTCCAGCAGCCGGAGCATCGACTCTTGCCTTCTGTCAGCAAGCTGACGCCACCTATCCTCTTCAGCCCACCACTTGCTTTCTTCAGTCCGCGATTCAGCGCGCCACCTCTCCTCTCGTTCATATTGTGCTTTTCTGCACTCTGACATTGACTGCCTCCACGCATTCTGCTGTGCTCTCTCAGCGTGGGAGGACATCTGGAGCTCCGAGAACATATCATCCCGAGTCTGCCGTTTTCTCCTTCTAATCTTCACTAGCCTCTGTGAAGGAGAAACATTTGCAGCTGGTGGAGGAGAAGGGAGAGGTGGTTAAAAAAGACACATTTTAGAGAACAATGGGTACACTCTTTCACGTTAAATTTTGCTGTTCACATTACACAGCACATGTGCTTTCGTTACAAGGTCGCATTTTTCCTCTTATATTGACGGCCTGCCGGTTTGGTGTGTGAGATCACTCACACAGTGCCAGGCAACAGAATTCGGCTTGCAGGCAGCCATGGTAAGCCACAGTCTTTTGGCTTTTTTAACCTTCATAACATGTGGGAATGGTTTCAAACAGCAGCACCCTCATTTCCCATTCCAAGCACCCATTGGGTTGGCCATTTAAAATAGGTTTGCAATGTAAAAGGAGGGGCTGAGGTTTAAGGTTTAACATGCAGCACAAACCCAACTAACTCCCCTCCCCCACACACCCAATTCTCTGGGTTGGTCACTTCACCCCTCCCCCCCACCGCGTGGCTAACAGCGGGGAATATTTCTGTTCAGCAGAGCAGGAAGGGGCACCTCTGAATGTCCCCTTAATAAAATTGCCCCATTTCAACCAGGTGACCGTGAATGATATCACTCTCCTGAGGATAACAAAGAGCGATAAGGAATGGATGTTGTCTGCATGCCAGCAAACACCGGGACCATACGCTGCCATGCTTTGTTATGCAATGATTCCAGACTACGTGCTACTGGTCTGGCGTGGTAAAGTGTCCTACCATGGCGGACGGGATAAGGCAGCCCTCCCCAGAAACCTTTTGCAAAGGCTTTGGGAGTACATGAAGGAGAGCTTTCTGGAGATGTCCCTGGAGGATTTCCGCTCCATCCCCATACACGTTAACAGACTTTTCCAGTAGCTGTACTGGCCGCGATTGCCAGGGCAAATTAATCATTAATCATTAAACACGCTTGCTTTTAAATCATGTGTAATATTCACAAAGGTACACTCACCAGAGGTCCCTTATGTGCCCTCAGGGTCTGGGAGCACGCCTTAGGTGAGTTCGGGGGTTACTGGTTCCAGGTCCAGGGTGATAAACATATCCTGGCTGTTGGGGAAACCGGTTTCTCCGCTTCCTTGCTGGGAGCTATCTTCATTGTCTTCATCCTCATCTTCCTCGTACCCCGAACCCGCTTCCCTGTGTGTTTCTCCAGTGAGGGAGTCATAGCACACGGTTGGGGTAGTGGTGGCTGCACCCCCTAGAATGGCATGCAGCTCCGCATAGAAGCGGCATGTCTGCGACTCTGCCCCGGACCTTCCATTTGCCTCTCTGGCTTTGTGGTAGGCTTGCCTTAGCTTCTTAATTTTCACGTGGCACTGCTGTGTGTTCCTGTTATGGCCTCTGTCCTTCATGGCCTTTGAGACTTTTTCTAATATTTTGCCATTTCGTTTACTGCTACGGAGTTCAGTTAGCACTGATTCGTCTCCCCATATGGCGAGCAGATCCCGTACCTCCCGTTCGGTCCATGGTGGAGCTCTTTTGCGATCCTGGGACTCCATCATGGTTACCTGTGCTGATGAGCTCTGCATGGTCACTTGTGCTCTCCACGCTGGGCAAATAGGAAATGAAATTCAAAAGTTCGCGGGGCTTTTCCTGTCTACCTGGTCAGTGCATCTGAGTTGAGAGTGCTGTCCAGAGCGGTCACAATGAAGCACTCTGGGATAGCTCCCGGAGGCCAATACCGTTGAATTCCGTCCACACTACCCCAAATCCGACCCGGAAAGGCCGATTTCAGCGCTAATCCCCTCGTCGGAGGTGGAGTAAAGAAACCGGTTTAAAGGGCCCTTTAAGTCAAAAAAAGGGCTTCGTCGTGTGGACGTGTCCAGGCTTAATTCGAATTAACGCTGCTAAATTCGACCTAAGCTCATAGTGTAGGCCAGGCCTAAGAAGCCTCTGAGCTGAGTGCATCTCAGTTTCAGTGAACTGCAGACGGGTGTGGCCCAACCTCTGTGTCTGTGCTGAAGCTGACTGGAGTGTCTAACTCAGCAAGACAGGAGTGGACGGGTGCCTATTCTGGCAGGAGAGGTTCTCTCTGGTATCCCAGCTCATCGAGTGATGGTCTCAAGGGAAGACAAATGGAAATTGATGTACAATTTGCCTGGGAAAAGGCTACCCTGGGAAAAGAAAAGGCTGCCCACCAGCAAACCCTGGACTTAAAAGACAAAGCAAATTGAGACCAAGAAGCATGAAGCATGAACTGGCTGTAATGGATTAGAAGAGGGGCACAGAGACATGTATCCTGGAGCTGGAAGTTGGGGTCCTGGTGACTGCTGCGGTGGGAACAGACCCCAAGGACTCTCTAGCTGGAAGCAAGCCCAACCTGAGTAAAGGGGGGGGGATTTTGCTGGCCAGTGAAGGGTCTGTCATAGCTGGTAGCTGTGAGCCCACAGCTGGATCAGGGTCTCTTTCCTTTTTGGGGGGACACAGGAGCGTCTGCCCCAAAGGGGAGCCCAAAATGGAATTTTAGGTATACTGCCTCCGCCATGGTCAGTGTCCAAGTCTCTGGCAGTAAGTTCAGGAGGAAGGTGTGACGTTGCACTCTATATGATTTTATGAAAATATGCTAATGAGTGAATATAATGTAACTGGAATATGCTTCATGCAAAAGGTCTTTTGTAAGGTATCGTTACAAAGCTTATAATCTACTGAGTGTGATCATCCTATTTGTGTAAATGTATCACTCTTGTATCTGAAACTAGAAATATGAAATATAACTCTGAGGGCCTATTCTAATTATGCAAAGTGTGGGCCATTAATGGTGGTTGGGAATCTTGATGGCTCCCATCAACCAGGACAATTGACTGTGGATGGCTCTGTTTGCAGGCAGGCCTTCCTGTGAGTCAGGCTGGGAGGAATGAAGGCTGGTACTGAAATCCATCTTAAACCTGGTGCTTTTCCATTTAGAAGGGCGGGGGGGAGGGGGGAGACCCAGAGAGACAAAAGATTCCCGCCTTGTGCCAAAGCTATATAAGGGGTTGGAACAAAACAAAGGGGGCTGCAGTCATGAGAAATCCCCTAGCTACCACCTGAGCTGGAACAAGGGCTGTACCAGGCGAAAGGATTGGGCCCAGACTAGGAAAGCGTCCAGTCTGTGATAGAAGCTTATTGAAACATCTGAGGATGAGGTTTTATCTGTGTTCAGTTTTCTTACTGTATTAAGCTTAGACTTGCGTGTTTTATTTTATTTTGCTTGGTAATTCACTTTGTTCTGTCTGTTATTACTTGGAACCACTTAAATCCTACTTTTTGTATTTAATAAAATCACTTTTCACTTATTAATTAACCCAGCGTATTTATTAATACCTGGGGGGGGGGGCAAACAGCTGTGCATATCTCTCTATCAGTGTTATAGAGGGCGAACAATTTATGAGTTTACCCTGTATAAGCTTTATACAGGGTAAAATGGATTTATTTGGGGCTTGGAGCCCACTGGGACCTGAGCATCTGAGTGTTAGAGACAAGAACACATCTTAAGCTGCTTTCAGTTAAGTCTGCAGCTTGTGGGACGTGGTTCAGACCTGGATCTGGGTTTGTAGCCAGCAGGCGTGTCTGGAACAACCAGGCAGGGTTCTGGAGTCCCAGGCTGGCAGGGAAGGCAGGGGCAGAAGTAGTCTCAGCACATCAGTTGGCAGCCCCAAGGGGGCTTTCTGTGATCCAACCCATCACAGACGCGACCTGCCATTCCTGTGTTATAAAACCAGCAGAAAGAAAACTTTCCCAACCATTAACCAGCAAAAAATTGCACAGTTCAATCTTTAAAACTCTTTTAAAATTCCTTTGGTGTTTCTAGTGCAGACAAGTTTTGCAACGTGAGCCAAAAATGTCAGGAAAGTGTCCCAGAAGTGATGTCCAGCTCAATATCTGACCCATTATTTCTTCATTGTGTCTTGTTTGATTTGCCCCAAACTTTCCAGAAACATTCTGCCCAAGATCCTGCGTGTGAAATTACTAGTGGAGAAGTTTGATGTTGGGGCAGTGGGAGAGACACACAGAAAGTCAGGCCCATTCTGGGAATCTGGCTTCACCCTTGACTATGCAGAGCCCAGGGGTTTTTGCCAGATAAAAGCGAGACGCCCGCCTGCGACTCTGGATTGTTTGTCATCCTCTCACCACACGCAGCTTCAGAGACTCCGTCACATCCTGCTTGAGAAGTTTCAGGGCTTCTTGGAGTTTCATCTGCAAGCAAAAATATCAGCAAAGTGCTCCTTCAACTTACATGGGCAAGCAAAATATCCCCATGGGGATTTCACACCAATAAATAAGGGAGGAGACGGCAAAAGAGACCTGCAGGATTCAATGATCCTTGATAAATACTGAGAGAACAGGGCCTCTCACCTTGGCCTCTAGGCAGCCGCTTGGATGGGAGCTGCAGTGTGAGCTCTGAGATCCTGGCACTGCCTGCAGAGCATACAGATGGGGGTCGATCATCTCTACAGAAGGGCTGTAATCTCTCGTAGTGTTTCTCACACAAGCTGTCCACACCTGGGCCCTGGATGCCCCAATCTGAGTTGTTTTGTTATTTTTCCCATAGTCCCCTGCTGCCTGTTGCGCTGGCAGTCCCTGTCCCAGGACCTTTTCCTGCACTGGGGACAAGGGAAGTTGCCCCCTAAGTCCCCCCAGCAGCCAGTGATGAAAAATCCCAGCAGGAACTGTGCCCACAATTTCTAGTGACAGGCGCCAGTAAATAGACTGGGCAGGTGAGTTCCTCCTGGAGATGGAGCAGGGGTTCACCCCAGCCGTGGCACCTGGTCTCTCCCGCAGCAAACCAGCCACAGGCTGAGCAGCTGGAACGGCCGAGCGCTGGCACTTTAAGGTCTCGCTCTCCACAATTTCTCTTGCTTCCCCCAGAATCTCTTATGAGACTCCTGCCCTTTGCACCAGCCTCTCCAGTGCGACTCGCCAGAGGCTGCTGCTCAGGGCACCTGGCCTTGCAGAGAACGGTCAGCACCAGCAAACGAACTCCCCCAGCCTTGAGCCTCGTCATTAACACGAGTTGGGGGGGTGGGAGGAGGGAGTTCACATGGCCCACCAGCTGGGCTTAGCTTAGAGGAGAAGTGACGGGAGGTTCTGTCTGTTCCCAGGCAGAGCATTTCCAGTTTGCTCCCCCACCTCCAATGCATCAATTGCACTTGGTGGAGCAACGCCCTGGCGCCTCCCTTGACTGCTGGGTAACTCTCCTGCGAGGGGATGCTCTGGGGCCCGAGCCTGTTCCTGCCCCCTGCAGACTCAGCAGGAATCGAGGCAGCCCCCAGCCTCCTGCCAACTCGGGGGTTAAACCCCCAGCCCTGCCCAGGCATCTCCATTGCTGTTTGAGGCAGCTGCGCAGAGTCCCTGGGCTGCTGCCTCCTCGTGGGGCTGATGTTGGCCTGATCCCCCTGTTCAGCACATTGTGACTAGAGAGTGAAACCACAGATGGGGACATCCCTCTGCAGGGGATAGAAAAGGGGGAAACCCCACAGGAACCAGGGAAACCCTCCCAATTCCCCAGTGTCACAACCACTCCCCAGCACTGTCTGGGAATTGGCCCCGATTCCCCACCTGCTTGGGCCATTCCCCAGAGAATCAGCCCCTCCGTATTGGCCCCGTTAGCCATAGAAGGAAACTCTGGGAGCCCTAGAGACACTGAGCTGCCCCCCCAAAAGCACCTCCTGACACTGACCTCCTGCTGAACCCTTCGTGTGGACAGGCCAGGCTCCCTGGGGCAGAGCAGGGCTGGGGCGGGCTGCAGTCTCTGCTCCCCTGGCTGCTGGGAGAGAGATGAAGGGAGGGATAGGACTGTCTGTGGCAACATGGGCATTGTCTGTAATCTTTGTTTAAAGCCTATGCATGTTTCAGTTTCCCTCTGTACTTTGCATTGCTGCCCAGTGGGGGGTGAAGGGTTAACCTGCTCCTGGAGGAGCACAGGAGTCATGGGGGTGGGGGGTGTCACTAGGTGTCTGGAGTGGACTGAATGGGTCAGTGAAGGGCTGGCCAAGGCCCACCATATCCATGGAGAATCTGGAGAGGCAGTGAAAACCACAGAGGCCAGATCATTCACACCTGGCAATCAGTGACCAAAAGGAAGGAGATTTTCCCCCCACCTGTCTGCAGAGAAGCAGAGCAAAGCCCCAGCCTGAGAACAAAGGAAAAGGTGTCAGGTGAGGGGTTAAGTGCTGGCCTCTGGAGAGACACGGGGCTCTCACCTTGGTCTGACAGAGACAGAGCCAATGGCGGCCATAGCAGCTGGGCTGGTGATTGCACTGGCTTGGCCAGGTGGACGACGTCTCTGACCCTTTATTTCTCTCTGCCAACCTAAGGAATCCTGCTGCTGTCTTTGCTTGACTAATAACCCCTATTCCATGATGAAAGGGCTGCCAGGTGTCACTGCAGATACTTGCAGAGGGGCATTGGTCCCTGTAGAGTGCGCAAGCCTCTGACGAGGAGCCTGTCTCAGTTGGACTCACTGGGCAGAGCTCCTGGTATGAAATGGGAGTGCTGGAGCCAGAAATGGAGTCTCAGAGGCAGTGAAGCCGTGTGATCGACCCTCCAGGAAGAGTGAGACCCCCTGGGGGTCTGCCACACAGAAGGGGCTCCTGTGGGGGCACAGCACAGATCCTCTAGATCCATGACCAGGACACAGAAGGATGAGGTGACGCTGTTGTAATAGTTGGGGCCTATTAGGCTCAGAGCTGAGGTAGGCCTAACTATGGGAAAGTGGATGGAAGGTTCTGAAATGGTTTAATCACCTGCAATAATAAACACCGAAGGGAAAAGGTAACGAAAGTCCGACTCAGCCTCTAACATGAGACTGTTTATAAAAAAAACAGTAAAAGTGAAAAACAGAAAAACTAAATGAGTCTAAACAAGCAGGGCTTTTCTGATGCACCTGAAGGATGGTGTTGAGACCATCTCTGGTAAACAAAAAGAGTTGGGAACCAGAAGTTAATGGGCCAAAAATTGGAAGTGAGGCCTAATTGGTGAACAGAAGAACGAGAGGATGGACGATTCTGTCCATCACCCTCTTTCAGGGCCCTTCAAAAGATACTTTGTGGGGCAGGAACATGTGGAGGGACTGTGGGATTCCCAGAGGGGGGCAACTGTCACCGCCACCCCAGGGACTTTGTCCTTCACCCGGGGATCTCAAAAGTCATCACATCATCATGAAGCCCAGACCTCTGCACATCAGTGGGCACACCCAGCCAGCACTGCCAGACCAGCAGACACACCAGCTGGAGACACGTGAGATCCTGCTCTGTCTCCCCTTCCCTTGTGTGGTCCTTCTACCCCCACTATTTGTCATCCTGTCTCTCTCCCGCGCTCTTTCCTGGCTTTCCATTTGATCCTAAGACCAGCCACCCACACGGCACCAGCACAGGAAGAGAAGACGGCCCATCCGGCTCTGCCCTGCCTAAGGGACACTGGAGAGGAGAGGGACCAGACCTGCCAGATGATGTCCCAGACCACAGACCGGAAGAGGAGTCTGAGGCCCAGGGTAATGGCTTTCATGGCTGAGCTGCCAACTCGGAGCATCCGTCTGTGACTGACCTGCCGTCGGAATCCTGAGAACATCAACAAAAGCCGTATCCCCCCCCCCCCCCGCTCTATTTCTCTACCAAATTACATTTGTTGTGTCCTGGATGATAACCAAGAACACAAAGAGCCCATTAAAATCAACAGTGGACACTGACAGCACATTGGCTAAGAAAAACAAACACAAAAGGATTTGGTAGAAGAGATTTTATATATAGGAAAATAGCATTTGAGGTTGGGGACCAGGTTTGTTAATTGATGTGAGAAGAAGAACAAGGAAGGGGGGGGTCATATCCTAATTACCGATTATATGTAGCTAGAAAGTTACAAATCACATGAATTAATTCTAGCAGAAGTTCTAGGAATATTATTATATAATCTTTTGTGAGTTCACTGAAATGTTTGGTTAATTAACTCTAGTCTGTGTCATCATTTTTTTCATCTACAGTAACTCCTAACTTAATGTTCCTGAAAAATGCGACTTTAAGCGAAACTATGTTAAGCTAATCCAATTTCCCCAGAAGAATTAATGTAAATGGGGGGGTTAGGTTCCAGGGAATTTTTTATTTTTTTGCCCGACAAAAGGCATTATATACATTTTAAACAATTTTAAACAAGCAATTTAATACAGGTATTAAACAGGCTGGCAGCCCCCCATCAGCTCCCTTTCGCCCCCCCCCCCAGTGCCTCCCACCCGCTGGCAGACCCCCGCAGATCAGCGCCTTCCCCCTGCCTCCTGCCCGCAGCAATCAGCTGTCTTGCAGCATTCAGGAGGCTGGGGGGAGGAGTGAGGACAAGACAGGCAGCCTCCCCCTTCCCTCCCTCCCCTGCCTCCTGAACGCTACAAGACAGCTGATTGCTGCGGGCAGGAGGTCGGGGGAGCAGGGGGAAGGCGCTGATCCGCGGGGTGTGCCAGCGGGCGGGAGGCGCTGCGGGGTGGGGGGGCATAGGTGGGCTGCCAGCCGTGGACAAAGCAGGCGGCCAAACGACGTTATAGCGAAGCATTGCACAAATTTAAACGAGCATGTTTGTAATGGAGCAGGGATGTAAGATCGAAACAACGTTAAGTGAGAGGACGTTAAGTGGGGAGTTACTGTATTACTTTTCAGAGGTGCAGTGTGAGCCCTGCAGGAGGCGGCTGCATGTGCCCTGCCTCCCAGAGGGAATCAGTCAAGACAAAAAGAAGTGAGAGAGAGAGAGAGAGAGAGAGAGAGAGGAGCTGCACGTGTGTGTAGTTGTGATGTTTCTGACACGTGTACATTGTAACTGAACAACCCAGTCTGACAGTTTAATAATTACATTGTTAGGATAAATATTTTCAATTTCTTGAAATGATGCAGTTGAAATACAAATGATGCTATGTTGAGAAGATAAACTTTAATGTAGATTTGAGTGATCAAAAATAAATGTAAATAATTCCATTTCTAAAAATATGGTTAGATGCTTGTTTTTGAAATACTGTTGAAATGGAAATTAAAATATTCTTGTATTTAAATCTTGCATAATTACATTTTCTAAATTAGAACAATTTCTCATTTTTGTTTCTCTCCATATTTTCCATTGAGGTTTCACAGGGGTAGAAATTCTGACAGGAGTGACTGATCCCCGTCCGTCACCATCTGCTACCCCGGGACAGGGGATGGGGTAGTCTGAGGGGCAGCAACAACCACTAGCTGCCGGTCAGTATTTCTTACCAGTCTCGCCCTGCGCTGGGAGCCGTCTCACACTGCACAAGGGAGGAGCAAGGGAATACGGGGAGAAGCTGCCTGGGCTCCTTCCAGCAAGTGGGTTCCATACATCCAGCCTGGGCCCATCGCTCACACAGCCCTGGGGCTGGGCTCTCACTCCCCTTCCCCTGGCCCAGCCACCGAATCCCCTTCCCCAGCTCTTCCCCCCCCCGCCACGCACACACATGCACGCAGAGCGGCCCGTACAACAGAGCCCCGGCGCTCTCACTCCTGCCCCTGGGGCCGTTTCACTCCCCTCCATGGGCAGAGACTCCCCGAGGGCAGGAAATGCCGGGACCTTCCTGTCGCTCACTGGCCCCGTCGCACTCACTGGACTCCTCTTCCCCCCTCTGTCATTTCTGCCAGGGGCTCTTCCTCCTTGGGGCCTCTCTCCCCTCTCTCTTCTTGCATCCCCCCCCCCCCCCGCATCTTCCTCCGGTGATCTGGGCTCTTCCCTTCCTGACCCTCAGCATCCACCCAACATTGCACCCACCCATCCACCCCGCTGCCCCCACAGCCCAGCAGGCGGCTTCCCCCTTCTCTTCCCCTTTTGCCTCCCCCAGCTCACAGGCCTGGGGCTGGGAACTGAGAGGGGACGGGGCGGGGGGGTCAGGCAGGTGATGCCCTTTAGACCATCCCCCGGGAACAGGCCTGGGGGCTGGTCAGCGCTGGGAGGGGCCAGTCTCTGCCGCGGGGTCACTGTCAGGGACACAGATTCCCTCCAGGGTTGCCAACTTTCTGATCAAACGAAACTGAACCCCCTTCTCTGAGGTCCCGCCCCGCTCACTCCACCCCCCTCCCTCCGTCACTTGCTCTTCCCCACCCTCACTCACTCGCTCATTTTCACCGGGCTGGGGAGGGTCCCTTTTCAACCGGGTGTATGGTTCCAAACCGGACACCTGGCCACCCTAATTCCCTCTGGCCTGAGCTGAGACCGGGCAGATTATCAGGGGAGCCGCGTTTGTATCCCCAGCACTGAGCCCAGGATAGAAACAAGGGCGGAGCGTCCCGGAAAAGGAGCCAGTGAAAGTGAAGAGAAGGGACCTGTCAGTCACATTGTAAAATGAGACCTCGCCCCCCTCATAGTCAAGGAAAATCCCCACCCGCCTGGGCCTGACGCTCACGGGGAGGAGGGTTGGGGGGGGCGGTACAGGCCTTGTATTCCCCACCCCTCAGCCGCACGGTCCAGTATCCATTCCCAGGTGTGAGTGGGACCTGCCCCTTCCTGCTCACAGATTCCCTACAAACCCCCAGAGTCCAGCCAGGCTTGTCTCCCACCTCCACCTCCCAGTAACGCCGCTCGCCCGGGAGCCCCTGAGCGCCCAGGACACAGGCACTATAATCAAATCTCTCAGGGTTGTGGGGCAGACCCTGGCGTGTGTCTCCAAGTCTCACACATTTTCAATCCTCAGACAGGACAAAGTGGGGATTCGCCGTGTTGGGATCCAGAGTCACGTTCACTGGGGAGAGAGTCACAGAGTCAGTGCTGGGGGCAGGGGCCGGTCACTGGGATCAAAGGGAAATGAACCTGCGTCCCCGTTAATCGCTGTGTGGGGGGGGGAGGGGGGAAAGGTGTCAGTGGGGTGGGGGAAGGGGAGGGCAGCAGGGGGGGAGGGGACAAAGGGATGTTAGAGAGGAAAGAGGTGGGGCAAAGGGGAGGCAGGGGGAGGGGCAGGCACAAGGGCAAGGGGGGACAAGGGAAGGGGGGGCACCAGGAGGACGGGATGGGGGAAGGGAAGAGCAGGTTGCAGGGGGTAGGGGGAGGGGTGGGTGCCAGGGCAGAAGAAGGGGGCAGACCCCAGGGGCACAGGGAAGCCAGGGAAGGGGGGACACCAGGGGCACTGTAGGGGTGTGAGGGAATGGGGGGAGCTCCAATGGGGCAGGCATTGGGAAGGCAGGGGGTACTAGGAGGGGCTGGCACCAGGGAAAAGGAGGGGCAGGGGAAGGCTCAGGTGACAAGGGGAGGGAGAGGGGTGAGGGGCAGGGCGGGTGCCAGAGGGCCATAGGGGGCGAGGGGTGGGGCAGACCCGAGGGGGCAGCAGGGGAGCGAGAGAAGGGGCAGTCATCAAGGGGGAGAGGGGCATGAGGGGTGGGTGCCAGGAGTATGGGGGGGCGGGACTGTCACCAGAAGGGATGTGGGGGCTGAGCAGTGGGGCAGATGCAAGGAAGGGAGAGTGGAGAGGGGCAGGCACCAGGGGCAGAGTGGGGGCAAGGGATCAGGTGCACACAGGGGGGTAGAAAGTAGGGTGTGGAGAAGGGCAGGCCCTAGGGGGCACCAGGGGGACAGATGGAGGAAGAGGGGAGGGGCAGGACCCAGAGGTTAGGAGAGGGGGAGAGGAGGGGTGGGCACCTATGGGGCAGAGATGGGGTATGGGGAAGGGCTTACACCAGGATGCCCAAAATGAGGCAAGGGAAGAGACGGCACCAGGGAGGCAGAGGGGGCAATGGTAGAGATGGGCCTCAGGGGGGCAGAGGAGGAGTGAAGGGAGGGGCTGGCACCAGGACACTGGAGGGGGGTGCAGGTATCAGGGAGGCAGAGGGGGCGACAGGACGGATGGGGGGAGAAATAAGGGGAAGGTGGCGGGCGGGTGTACAAAGGAAGGGACAGGCATCAAGGGGGGGGGGAAGGGAAGGGGCTTGTGCCAGAGGGTGAGGGGGGAATGGGGCCGGGGCAGGCATTGGCAGGACAGAGTGGGGGAGAGGTGGGCTCTGGGAGGCAGGGGTGTGGCATGGGATGGGTCGGGCACCAGGGCAAATGAAGGGCGAGGGAAGGGTGGTCATCAGTGGGTGGGAGGGCAAGGGAAGGGGTGTGTGACATGGGGCTAGAGGGGCACGAGGGGAGGGGTGAAATCCAGGGGGCAGAGGGGGGCGAGCAGATGGACGGACAGCCATGGGGCAGGCGCCGGGGGACAGTGGTGCAGCGTGGAGTGGGGTTGGCGCTGTGGCCAACAAGGGGCAAGAAGAGGTATTGGGTGTAGGGGAGGGGGCAAGAGAAGAGGTGGGTGCCAGAGGGGCAGGGGGAGGGGCAGGTGCTGGGGGCAGAAGGGGAAAGGACGGGGCAGGCAAAGGGAGGGAAGGGGGTGGGGTGGGTGCTAGGAGCAGGATGGTGTGAGGGCAGGGTAGGCACCAGGAAGGCAGGGAATGGGGGAAGTCATGGGTGATGGGGGCAGAGGATGGTGGGGGCGGGGACCAGTGTGGAAGGGGGGGAGGGGAGCGGCAGGTGCCGGGGGCAGTGGCAGTGAGGGAAGGGGCAGGCACCAGGAGGGTGCAGAGGGAAAGGGCAGGTGACAGGGGGATTGAGGGGGGTGAGCAGAGGGGCAGACACAAGGAGGGCTGGGGGGAGGGGTGGGCACCAGGGGGCAGAGAGGGGCAAGGAGACACTGGGGGGGGCTTCAGCAGGAGAGATTGAGGGACCCCACGTCAGACACCTGGAGCCCAGCAGTTCCAGCCCTCACCTGGGGGGGGGAGAGACCCACCTTCCTATTCCTGCCCCACATCACACAGGGGGATTGGACCAGGGGCTCCCAGCTGAGGGCCCAGCCACTGGGATAAAGGCGAGAAGGGAAGTGGCGGCACCTTCTGTTCATTGAAACCATTCAGGAAACTCAACATGGATTCGGGAATAGTTTCTGTCGACCCAAAATACAATTTTTCTGCAAAAAAACTATTTGCACCCAAATTTCCCCCAGCTCCACTGCAAACCTGTCTGAGCAACTTAGGAGCCAAAAATCCCAGGGACTTGCAGTGATGATTGTCAACATCCCCAGCAACGCACAGTGACAGGCAGGCCGGGCTCAGGACATCAGCTATGAAACACTCCAGAACTGCCGTTAAATCTGCCCTTGGTAGGAAAATTCCCCCCCCCCCCCCCCGATCTCACCCCACAAATCAGGCTGCAAATGGAGACTCAGCTCCAGCCTGAACTCTCTGCCCAGAGTGATTTGTCCCGTGGACTCTGCGAGCGGCACAGACCCTCTGCAGCTGCACCTGGGCATCTCCCAGCGCGGATAATGGTCACAGAGAACGTCTCAGAGCCCCAGGGGCTCAGGTGTCTCCATCTAACGACTGCACCAGCCCCCCCCTCGCTCTCATTAACCAGCCCTGGGTCAGACACTGGGAACTTTCACCCCCAGACTCTGGAGTCACTTTGGGTTCGTTTACACAGCCCGCGGCAGCGAGTCCCAGAGCCGGGGGGACGGGGCTTGCGGGCTCCCTCTCTGGCACTGACAATAGCCGTGTAGACGTTCGGGCTCAGGCTGGAGCTCGGGCTCTGAAGCCCAGGGTGGAGCCGGGTCTGCCCCTCCCAGCGCACGCGGGGACATTGTCTGTGTCCACGTCCCCTTCTCCACATTCCTGGGACGGGGAGCAGCAGCCCCAGGGCCCCTCCCTTCACCCCAGGGCAGGGGAGCGAGAGCCCTCGGCCTCCTGGGCAGTGGGGCCTCCAGCACCGATTCCTGGGTCAGCGTGAAAGTGTCTCCGCCCGGAGAGCTCTGCGCACCTGGCAAATACCCAGATGTGCCCCTGGGACCAGCGGCTGGGACTGGTACTCACCCCCTCCCACCCGAGAGGAACAGGGGTCGTGGGGCAGTGTCGGTGAGATCAGAGCTGGGGGTACGAATGGGGGTTACACCCAGCTGCTGGAGCTCTGTGTATCGAGGTACGAGGACGTCACAGCGGCCGTGTGAGCCCCGCACCGTCCTGCCGACGTGGCTCAGCCCTGAACCCTGCTGGAACCTCTCCCTGGGGAGGAACCGTCCCTGCGGCCCAGTCAGGCCTGGGCCTCCCTGCGGAGATGGCCGGGGAAGCTGCCGTTAATGTGAGTGATGATGTGACCTCCTGTGAGCCTGGGCTGGGATCAGTGACTGGGGAGTGAACGGCCCCAGCTCCCCTCACTGCCCCCCTGAGCCAGCTGGTCCCCTGCCCCCGCAGTGACCATGGCCCTCAGCCTCCCCACTGTTACTGAGCTTGTGGACAGGACCCTCTAACAGTTCCCATGTAACGGGCCCAGGCGCCCCCTCCCTGCCCGCTCTGTGCGGTAGGATACCACAGCGCTCATTGACCCCCGGGCTACTGGTGCCGCAAAGTGTGTGCAGGTCCCCTGGGCTCACTGACCCCTGCTGGAGCTGCCCCGTCTCCCCGCCTGCACCAGGGCACACAGGGCCAGGCAGCAGCCTGGGTGCGAATGACGAGCAGAGCGCAGCCACCGCTGAGAGGCAGAAACGCTGCCGCGGAGGCAGTTTTACTTGTCCGTGAGCGTCACAATCTGGTTCTAAAAACACCTGCCCCTGCAGTGGGGCCAGGGCCTGCCTCACCCCAGAGCCATGGAGACACCGAACAGCTGTTAGCTCTTCCTGTTATTACAGATGGGAATTGCAGCTTTCAGACCTGTATGACATGCAACCCCTGCTGTTGGGAGGGGAGATCTGAGCAGTTTAAGGCCTATTAAGGTTAGATGAGATAATGTCTGTGAGGCACGACCCAGGTACCACCCTGGGAAGGTGAAGCCCAGGGGAAATAGTCTCTCGTTATTCAGCACTTCTCCAAAGAAAAGGAGCAGGGGGCTCCCGGGGGCGGTGGGGTTGTGACAGATCACATTTCACAGCACAGTTAGCCCGACAATATGCAGGTTTCTCCCAACCTGAAATCAAGCCAATAGAGAGAGATGAGAACGCCCCTGAACACAGACTTGCTGAATAGAAAACAATCTCTAACCACGTTTATGATAAGAGAAAAATATATTATCTACACGGTAACTGTCGATTAGGGAAATGCGCATTTATTTACCTGCGTTTAGTAGGGCGATTCTCCACTCTGCAACCAAACACAGACAGAGAGATGAGACCTCCCCTGCACACAGACACTCCGAACAGGAGACAATTTTGCAGCAAGGTTTATATTAGGAATAGAAGCCAACTTACTGAGTTCACCCTGCAGTGTCGCTAAAAGTAAAGCAAAGAGAAACACGTAAACACATATTAAAAGAAAAAGGAGGCTATTCAGTAAGATCCCACACCACACAAACCAAACTGACTCTTAAGGAACATCTGCCCTGGGGGTCTATGAACCTTGTTGTAAAGTCTGAGATTCCCCCTCCCCTCCCAATGCAATGAACAGAGGGAGCTTACCTTTCTCTGCACGATGTGCTGCTGGAAGTGAACAACAAGAGAGGGGTGTTACAAGGCAGAAGATTTAACTTCAATTGTTGCAAACTCATAGGAGTCAATTTTCTACTGGTAGGAAGTAGAAAAAACACAGGGGCGCTCTGCCGAGCTATTCCCACTGCTAGCGTTATACTGGGGACACTAGGGTTACCATACGTCCAGATATCCCCGGACATGTCCGGCTTTTTGGTCCTCAAATCCCCGTCCAGGGGGAATTCACAAAAAGCCGAACATGTCCGGGAAAATAGGGAGGCAGCATAAGCCAGGGTCCGCCCGGCCTCAGCACGACCCGCCGGGTCCGCAGCGCAGCCCGGCTACATTGTAGCGAGCTCGGGCGGGGGGGGGGGGGGGCGCAGCTGCAGAAGGCGGTGGAGGGGCCGCTGCTGCCCCCGCAGGCCGGGAGGACTGCGCGCCCCAGCCGAGCCCGCAGGACCACGGGGAGGCCGGGCCTAGCCAGCAGCTTGGGCTTCCCTCGCGGGCGGGGACCCCCCGGCCACTGGGGGACCCTTCCTGCGGCCCCGTCACCTTGCACGGCTTGGAACCCGGCGCCGCGGGAGCTGTTTCCAGCGGGTACAGACAGGCTGGGGAACGTGCTCGGCGGCGGCAGGAAGGAGGCTGTGGCCGGGGCTGCAGGGACCCGTGCCGCCCCGGTCGCTGCTGAGCGTTCGATGCCCCCGCCAGGCACAGGCTGCTGGGTGAGCGAGGGAGCAGGGCAGGCAGGGGCACAGAGGCTGCAGGGGCGGGGGGGTGCAGGGGCAGAGCAGGCGGGGGGCGCAGAGGCTGCAGTGCGAGTGGGGAGGAGGGGTCGCAGGGGCTGCAGGGGCGGGGGGTGCAGGGGCTGCAGGGCGAGTGGGGGTCACAGAGGCTGCAGGGCAGTGGGGGGGTGCAGAGGCTGCAGGGCGAGTGGGGAGCAGGGGTCACAGAGGCTGCAGGGGCGGGGGGTGCAGGGGCTGCAGGGCGAGTGGGGGTCACAGAGGCTGCAGGGGCGGGGGGTGCAGGGGCTGCAGGGCGAGTGGGGGTCACAGAGGCTGCAGGGGCAGGGGGTGCAGAGGCTGCCGGGCGAATGGGGAGCAGGGGTCACAGAGGCTGCAGGGCAATGGGGGGGTGCAGGGGCTGCAGGGCGAATGGGGAGCGGGGGTCTCAGAGGCTGCAGGGGCGGGGGGTGCAGAGGCTGCAGGGTGAGTGGGGGTCACAGAGGCTGCAGGGGCGGGGGATGCAGGGGCTGCAGGGCGAGTGGGGGTCACAGAGGCTGCAGGGGCGGGGGGTGCAGGGGCTGCAGGGCGAGTGGGGGTCACAGAGGCTGCAGGGGCAGGGGGTGCAGAGGCTGCCGGGCGAATGGGGAGCAGGGGTCACAGAGGCTTCAGGGCAATGGGGGGGTGCAGGGGCTGCAGGGCGAATGGGGAGCGGGGGTCTCAGAGGCTGCAGGGGCGGGGGGTGCAGAGGCTGCAGGGTGAGTGGGGGTCACAGAGGCTGCAGGGCAATGGGGGGTTGCAAAGGCTGCAGGGGCGGGGGGGTGCAGAGGCTGCAGGGCGAGTGGGGAGCAGGGGTCACAGAGGCTGCAGGGGCGGGGGGGTGCAGAGGCTGCAGGGTGAGGAGGAGCAGGGCAGGCAGGGGCATAGGGGCTGCGGGGCGAGTGGGGAGCGGGGAAGCACTTAGCAACCCCCAACCAAGATCAGAGCGGGAGGGAGGAGGGGGAATGCGGGGTGCTCAGAGGAGGGGGCAGAGTTGGGGCAGGGACTTTGGGGAAGGGGTTGGAATGGGGGCGGAGTTGGGGCAGGGCCAGGGCCCCCGTGGAGTGTCCTTTTTTTCAGTGTTGAAATATGGTAACCCTAGGGGACACACAAATGCTGAATAAGTGGCTGTCTCCTTTCCCTTTTGGCTGAGTGAAGCGAGGCCTCAAATCAGCAAAGTGCTACCCTCTCATTAATGATTTGCCACATAATTGTTGTGCTCCATGATCTAAACTCTCAGGGTGAGATTCTGTGCTCAGAACCTGCAGCCCAGGGGCACATGGGGCTCAGGCAGCTTTAAGGGCCCCCCCCCCATATCCTCCTGATCCTGGGTGCTCTGGATGCCAAATCAGCCCCCGCTGTAACACAGGGCTCGTCTGTATGAGAAGGTTACACCAGGAAAAGGTAAGGTGGGAATTTAAATTGCTCTTGTTACATCTGTATAAGGCTCCATGTCAACACACACATTCCGTACTAAGAGTGAGTTTTTCTGGCCTGGTTTATGCAGTGTCAGAAACTGCTCCTGATTGCCAGGGGAGCACTGAAAACTCAGGGGCGATGTCTGTGGGGGGGCGGGGGGAGGGGGCAGATTTCTCCCTGCTTCCTCCTGGCAGAGGAATCTGTGTATGTGTGTGTGGGGGGGGGGGGGGAGCAGTGACCTGGATGCAGGAAGCCCTGATGTCACTTCTCGCTCCCCCCTCACAGCCCCTAGGGGTGCACAGAGGAGCAGTATTCGAGGGGGGGAGCGAGCAGCAATGCCAGATGCTCCATGCATTCAGGTCAGTTTCCCCACGTGGACACAGGAGGGGGGTGCAGGGGTAGAGACAAAGGGGGCACAGTGCAGGGGTTAGGGACACAGGAGGTAGGGAGTGAGGGGATTAGGGACATGGGGGCAGGGATTGGGGCGAAGGGGGCACAGTGCAGGGGTTGGGGTGAAGGGGGGATGAGGAGCCCGGGGAGCCCATGGGGGCCAGGAGCAATGGGGGGCACCCACAGGGACCAAGGCGTATGGGGGGAGCACTGTGCCCATGGGGGTCAGGGGCACTAAAATACAAGTTCATCCAGGGTGCCATTTTCCTTGCGCTGTGGTCTGGCCCTGACACACCCCTCGTGTTCCCAGTCCCATCTCCCAGACACCCCTACAATAGGGCTTGTGAGGGGGCCCTCAAAGGGCAGCCTGCAGCTGTTCTCTGCCCAGCCTGCAGTGGAGGAATCTGCCCCAGCTGGATCCAGACTCCTGGTGCCCTGTTACTCTGCTCTGGGCCTTTTAATGACATAACGGGGTTGAAGTGGAAGTGAAAAATCTCATGTATTAAATGTATTAAATGTGTCCAGCCTTTCTGGGTGTGGAGGTGTTGGTGTCATTAGGCATAACCCTAGGTAACTCGGGAGAGTGGAAGACCACGAGTGTCGATGAAGCCTTCCTGCACTAGGCCTAAATGAACCAAACTCCTTCCATGTTTAAACTCTAATCGACCTCAAAAGCCAGATGCAGAAATTGGAATGTGTAACAGTTTATCAGGTGCAGCACCGCTCATACCGGTACCAAGCGGTAAGAATGAGGCCTGCATACTTCTGGCTGAAAGGCAAGATAACAAATCAAAGGAAAGGGACAAGATAATAATTCAAGGAGAAGTTACTAACAAGCTGGACTTATAGCCGCCAAGATGACTTAACTGCTTAAATGTAATTGCTTGCTACTTGCTTAATGTAAACTATTATAGGAGGAAGGGAGGGGGAAGGGAAAAGCCTAGCTGCAAAAAGAATAAAAAGGGAAAACTGCTTGTCTCAGGGTGCTTGATCTGAGATGTGCCAGTCTCCTTGCACCGCTTTGAGATCTCAAATAAACTTTGATTGCTTCTCCACCCTGGTGTGTTCACTGGCGTGAAGCACACCGGGCAATGAACCCCGCTGTTGCTTTCCATGGGCACTCTGTGCCGGCAACAGAGGGGACATTGAGCAAGTGACCTGGCTGTGACCAGTGCACCAGCCCAGGGAGATCTGCCTGAGTCTGCAGGCAGCGCTGTTGGCTGCTCACACTCAGCACAGTGGGGCTGGGATGCTGACACTAAAGCCTGGTTGACCATTAAATGGTCACCATTTGCAGTTACCTCTCTGCTGATCATTTCAGCAGAAACACCCAACTCGTGAGCTTCTCCCTCACAGCTGGATAAGGACAGGTACTGGTGAGGGGGGCAGTGGGGCAAGGGCAGATATTGGTGGGGAAGGGGGCGGGGGCAGTGGGGCAGCTACTTGTCATCAAAGATTGCTGGGGTGAGGAACAGTGAATTCAGCCCCTCCTTCTTCCATCCAAATACAGTGTGATCTCTGGTCATGCTAAAACAGGGAGGGGAGAGAGAGGGAGATACATTCTCCCTCCTTTCCCCAAGTACCAAATGCCTCCTGGTCCTGGATACCACACGTGTACACACATGTACACACACACACCCGCACTGGTCACCGAGGGTGAAATCCTGCCGCTTCCCTCTTTACATGGCTGTGGAAGGGGGGATCCCATGTGAGGGATCCTGTGAGACAGTGTTTAACAATCCCCAGGAATGACCCTGGCCCGGCCGGGCTAGGGCTACTCAGGCCTGGGCTCAGGGTTCTAGGTCTGTAATTTCCATGGGGTTTCTTAGGACAAATGGCCCCTCCCCCTTCAGAGCCCGTCTGGGTCAGTGCGAGCAGCCCTGAGCTCACTGCTGGGGCTCTGGTGCTGTTACGGAGACATTCCCCCTCACCCGTTCAAACACTAGCACCTTCTTTGTAATAGTTCCACCGCACGGGTGTTTTACACTTTCTCCAGCATACACATTTACTCTCCCTCTCCCCTCTCTCCCCATCGGAATCATTTCTGTGCAAATCCCTTCCCACCACAATGCCAGCTGAAATGGGGGGGGGGGGGGCTCTGCTCATTTCCCACCCATCACCGCCCCCATTACTCTGCAGTGTCCCTGCTGCAGCCCACGCAGCTCCCATAGCCGAAGCCGGAGCCATCTCTTCCCACTGGCCCTCCAGGCACAGCCATGTCCCCAGGGTGAGGGAGGGAATCCTTGTCCTGTGACGATCTTTGCACTGAGTCCCAGCCTCCCTTTGGCTTCATTCCAAATGTCCCCCCGCCTGGCAATCTCTAGTTTACTGATCCACCACATTTTGGGGAAACATTCTCATATAAACATTATCCCACCCCATTGGCCCCACACACTGACCTTGCTCATTTTCCAGTGCAGATCGCAGCGTCTCTGGGGGAGAAAAGGGGGAAAGATGAGATTTCACACTGTTGTGTTTATGGGAACAACCCTAATGTCAGTTAGTGTAACTGGCCCAGTCACTGACCTTTCTCGCTCTCCAGTTCAGATCGCAGCGTCTCTGGGGGGAGAAAAGGGGGAGAACACACGTTAATGGTAAAGTTCCTATTGTTTAAGGCAGCTCTGCTGTAGGAGGTCCCTGCACTCCCATCCCAGGCCAGCTTCTAATCTTGTGGGACAGTGACACATGGGAACAGCTCCCCCTGGGGCCTGGGTAGATGGGGGTTCCCCAGCTAAGAATGGGGTGGAGCTGGGTGCTCAGGTCAGCAGGAGCCAGGGAGGGGGATGTGGATAGGCCTCTCCAGGCATCACCTCTAAGATCAGCTCTGTCCCGCTGGGAGCTCGTCCCCTTGGTGTGTCAGCCCTGGGGTACCAGCACTGCTGGAAATGGAGGTAGCGTCATGTCTGCCAGTCACTGCTGAGCACAGCCTGAGCGAGACCATCTTGTGCCCGGTGTGAGCAGCGTCTCAGACCAGCCGTGCAAGTCCTGAGTGCGTTTGTGTTATTACAGCAGCCTAGCCACACAGCTCACCAGTGCACTCTCTGCAAGGCCCAGGGAACAAGACACTGACAGTTCACTGTTCTGATTGTTTAGTGTTTGGAAACGAGCCCAACCTAGCTCTCTCTGGGCACACAGACAAATTTTATACACGACTCAAAATGAGTGAATCCCTGTCACCTAAACATGGGCTCAGTTTTGCCAACTCATGATTTGGACATGAGTCTCATGGTAATGATCGTTTTCCTTAAAGCCAGGGCCGGCTCCAGGCACCAGCCCACCAAGCTTGTGCTTGGGGCGGCACCTGGAGGGGGCCGGCCGGGCTCGCCGCCCTCCCCCCAGCGCTCTGGCCGCTGGGGAGAGCGGGGCCCCGGCTGGGCTCGCCGCTCTCCCCCCGGCGCTCTGGCCGCCGGGGAGAGCGGGGCCCCGGCCGGGCTCACCGCCCTTCCCCCCAGTGCTCTGGCCGCCGGGGAGAGCGGAGCCCCGGCCGGCTCGCCGCCCTCCTCCCGGGGCTCTGGCTGCCAGCGGAGCTGCGGCAGGCTTGCCGCCCTCCCCCCGGCACTCCGGCTGGTCGGGGAGAGCGGCCCGCAGCCGGGCTCAGCGCCCTCCCCTGCCGCGCTCCGGCGGGAGGCTTTTTTGCCTGGGGTGGCAAAAAAGCCAGAGCTGGCCCTGCTTAAAGCCCCAGCTCCTGGAGTCAGGTGGAGATGTGAGGATTTCAGGCTTCCTTCTTAAAGAAAAAGTACATTTCTAGCCCTTGTGGCTGTGGAGAAAGCTTCAAAATGTGACCCCAGTGCACCCTAAAGGCTCAAAAAGCAGAAGGCAAATAAAACGAACCCCAAAGCTGTTATTCTTACACAATCTCATGATTTCAAAAATCCGGAGATTGGCTTTAGTGAGCCTGACTCATGATTTTTGAACATTTGGGGTTGGCAATCCTATGGACTCAAGCCACATAGAGCCATGGACTGACCCAGTTCACACCTGGTGCTGACAGTGTGTGTAGGTGACAGTTCTAAAGGTGCAGCACCCAGTTCCAGCGTTCACAAGTACACAGCACAGCTCCTCTCTGCCTCTCTGAATTACCTGCTTCCATCCCCACTGGGAAATCATTGTACCAGACATTTCCCCTTCCCAGTCCTTCCGACACTGGGACATTTCTCCATACACTTCACAGCCCTTCAGGCGAGAAACCCTCCGGGTGGGACTTTCACAGCTGCCTTGGGGATTTTAAACAAACCTGAGTATTTAGACCCTTAAGGCAGCTTTGAAAACCCCAGCTTCCCTATGAAAGTACAGATCAGTGAAGGGCAGTTCTGCCTGTTGTGACTAGAGAAAAACCTACAGCTGAGCACTTATACTACACTAGAGAGTTCACTGCCCTGTTCCTGTAGCAGGATCTCAGGCTGAGCAAAGCTTAGGCCATGTCTACACGGCCACTTCCCAGCGCTGAAACTTTCTCGCTCAGGAGTGTGAAAAAACACCTCCCCCCGAGCGCTGCAAGTTTCAGCGCTGTAGAGTGGCCGTGTAGACAGTGCCCCAGCGCTGGAAGCAGCTACTCCCCTCGTGGGGGCAGGTTTGTTACAGCGCTGGGAGAGCTCTCTCCTAGCGCTGGAGCCGCAACTACTCGGCCACGTTGAAGTGCTGTTGCAGCAGCGCTTTAATGTCGGCAGTGAAGACATACATTAGCTATGCTCAGGGTAACCGCTAACATTTCCATTTGCACAACCTCTATTTCACCCATCCACAGTTCCTGCTCACCTAGGTGGAGGGATGGGAGGTGGGAGCAGTTCATGCACAGACTGAAGGGCAGAATTGGGCCATAAGTACCCCCAGCCTCGGCTGTGTGTTCTGGTTTTCCTGCAAGCAGCCAAGTTACGTATGTCGGAGCTCTCAGCCCTGCTCACTGAGCCCCACATGGGTGTTTCCATCTGAGCCAGGCTGATCCCCATGGAACAGTTCAGAGTCACATTCACCTGGGATCCCTGAGTGAGAGCTGAAGGGGGGGGACCACTTGACACTTCTCAGTTCACATGTGAAGTCATAATTTATCCAGCTCTCCCTTCACCCTCAGCCTGGCTCCCACTGCCTGAAACGCCTCCGAACATTTATCCCTGTATCTCTCTCGCTCTCTCATCAAGTTCCCCCCACCCCTCTCCTTACTTTACCTTTCGCTCTGTGTTGGCTCCAGAAGCAGTAACCGGCCAGGGCAACGAGAACAGCCAGGAGAGGCAGGATCACCCCCAGAGCCACCCTCCAGCGACTGACCCTCGGGCAAAACAGCTCTGCAAGAGAAAGTGCCATTGAGTTGGGAGCAAACATGCGTAGAACGAAGGCAGGACACTGTGACAATGGTGACACCATGACTAGTTAAAAGACTCTCACAGGGAAATACACAGGGAGATGTGGCTCCTGGGCGCTTTATTATTAAGCCAATGAAACTCCAACCTTTAGCCTGGTTACTGAACATGGTTAATTAATGGGAGGGGGAAAGGGAGAGGACTCTGCTATGCTACACCTACCTCCCACTGGCATAATTTCAAGCATTCCCTAGGCCGGGGTAGTCAGTAGATGGACTGCGGGACAAATCTAGACTGCTGGAGGCTTTTAAATGGACCCCAAAATCTTTTTATTTACTTATTATTGTCAATGTTGTTGTTTTTTATTTTATTTTCTCTGGAGTCTGGACCTTGACCAAAAAATTTGGACCTTGGCAAAAAATAATCGATTACCTCTGCCCTAGGCTGCTCTAAGTGATCCCAGGGCTGCAGGCAGCGCAGCCTGGCCCTCAGAATCAGAGAGCTGTGACCAGCTGCCTGACCCCCCCAACTCCCCTGTGCTCACTGGGGCTCAGGTTCATCGGAGAGTCTGGCCCAAAATACATTCATGCAGGATTTTAATACAAACAGAAGTTGAGACTGGAGATTCAGAGTAAAAATTCCTCCAGAGTCCTCTTCCCTGGCCCTGGGGCAATGGCTGACTAGAGGGTCCTTTGCTAAGTGATTAGTGGGGTGTATTGAAAACTGTAAAAATTACATGCTGACACTTGAAATCCTGAGGGATTTCTTGGTGCTGTTTGCAGGCTAAAGGGCTGTGTAGGAAGCGTGCATCTGGGTCCTCTGCAGTCAGTCTGCAAAGAGCCAGCCTAGAGCAGGCTGGGGTGAGTTCTGGTTCTCTGCCTTAGGGAGCAGCCTGCTTTGTCTCTCTCTGTATTTGGCTGTGGTGTGTTACAGTTCTGGATTCTTAGAAATAAAGCAGGGTGACAGTGCAACCTTTCAGGAAGAGTGTTTATGTTTTGTCGTCAACTCTCGGTGTGTGTGCCATGGACACAACAATCAGGTAATACTGCGCATAGCGTAGACTAACCAGCAGTGCAGCACTTTGAGACCTCAGATGAATAGTGCTTTACAAATGCAACGTTCTTATTATTATAGAGTGATGAAATATCCATTGTGTATTAACCAAGTTATGTGGTAGGTAATAGTACATAAAATCTGAACCTTTTTCCCCCCCTAACAATTAAGAAGTTCTTGGGTAAGATTTTGTTTTTCCATACTTTGGGCCTGAACTTCCATTGCTGGTATTTTCAGGTGTAATCTAAATAGCGATGCTCAGGCCATATCCAGGGCTCTCTTGTTCTAGTCAGGAAAAATGACTTCATTAGCCAGATGTCCATAAATACTCAGCACCCAGCACCTCTCACTGAGAGCAGAGAATTCCCTTCCCCACCCCATTGAGAACCGCGATGGTCACAGCACACAGAGAGCAGTGAGACACAAACATAAATGCTCTGTCTGGAAGGCTGCAGCGTAACTCGACTTTATGTCTTAGAATCCAGAACCTTAACCCACAAGAACCCACAACAGAGAGGGGCAGCTCCCTAAGGCAGCAGGCACAACTCACCTCACCTTGCTTTACGTTGGCTTGTCTATGGGAACAGTTAGTGCGCGTCAGGCTGGGGTGTCAATCTACCTTGCATGCACTAGTCTGCTACACACTAACTGGCTGGGTGCACCCTGCTGCTGTACATGGAAAGTTCCCTGGTGCACGTTGCTTTGTTCCTGTTTCAAAGCAGGGGAGATCAAAGCGCACTATGGAATTGTTAGTGTGTGTAGCAGGGTCCACACAGACAGTTAGTGTGCGGCAAGCTAGTGAGAGGCAGACTGACACCCCAGCCTGCTGTGAACTAACAAGCCCTGATTCTGCTCACACACTTTGCTACGGAGACCTCTACCCTGCAAACAGGACCTGGAACACCCCCCCACCCCCCCACATCTTAAAGTGACAGCCTGCAATTCCAACATAGTCCTCACTACAGCACAGCAAAGGAGAATTCCCTCCCCCAGGCCCACTGAGAAGAGTGGTGATTGCTGGGTACTGAGCTGTTACGAAAATCTGGCCAATGGCGGCCCCCGCCTGCAAGGTGCTAAACACCTCAGTTCCTACTGGAGTTGAAGGTACGTCTGCACTGTAATTAGTACCAGCAGCTGGCCCGTGCCAATTGACTCAGCCTCACTGGGCTCGGGCGAAGGGGCTGTTTAATTGCAATGGAGACGTTCGGGCTCAGGATGAAGCTCGGACTCTGGGACTCTCCCACCTCACAGGGTCGTAGAGCCTGGTCTCCAGCCCAAGCGCAAATATCTACATCGCAATTCAACAGCCCCTCAGCCTGAGTCAGCTGGCACAGGCCACCAGTGGGTTTTCAATCGCAGTGTAGACATAACCAAAGACAACTGAGGTTGCTCAGGACTTTTCAAGACGTGCTCAGCACCATGAAGGCCCAGGCCCATACATAGGAGACACAATGATAAATACTCTCCGCCCACGTCTGCAGCATCTCAGCCCATCCATGTGCGGCACGGACGGGCACTGACCTGCTATGGAAATCGCTGACTCTCTCTCCTGGTCGAGTCGGGGGCTCCTGACACAGCAGGACACTTTCTGGTTGGACTCTTCTGTTAGAACAATAGCAATCTCTGCTTGAAACAGGCCATCGGCCTCTCGGGATATGTTTTCAGAGGCTGATGGTAAGAGCTGCCCCTGGAGATCTCTCCACTGAGCCTTGGGCTGTGGGTACCATCCGGATGATTGACACACCACCCGGACCCCTCTGTCCTGATGTCCCTCCACAGAGATGGCAGGAGCAGAGCCCAAACCTACAGAAAAAATAAATGTACTTGTGATAATCCTACAGTGCCCAGTAATGACCCAAAAGCTTTATTGCAGCGTTATCAAAAGCCATTTCCTATTAAACTAATAATCAAATGTGAGTCCATGAGTGTGACTGGTCAGTTAATCTGGTCAGATTCCTATTTAATATACAGCAGGTAAAGTTAATGTCAGGACTTTTCTATGCACCAACTTGCTCCAATTTAGCTAAACTGATTTAGTTAATCAAGGGCAAATTCCTGGTGTGGACACTCTGAAATCAGGAAGGAATTGACTCAAGCTAAATCAGTATAAGCCATTTCCAAACCCATGTAAGTGTCCACACAGAAGTTTGCACTAGTTCATTGAAACCAGTGCACATGTACGTGTAGACAAGCCCTAAATTAATTCGCTAATAAAAAACCTTGTTACAGGGGAGTTCGGGTTGCCTTGACAGGGCCTTGTACCCTTGCAGAATGCAGACGTGAGTAGCAGAAAACTGGTACCTCCATAAGAGCTGGGACTGGTGGTGCTGCTGCATCCCTGGCTGGAAGTGGGTCCATCACCTCCAGGTTTTACAGTTTAGTTCAATGGCTCTCAGCACCCCCCACTATACACATTGTTCCAGCTCCCTTGAGTACCTCTGAAAGCCGGGAAACACGCTCAGCAAAACAGAAACCCAAACACTCAACAAGGAACTGCAGGGTTAAGGTCACACACCTCCCCCACCAGATCACACGTGGGGGGTTATTACTGACAAGCTAAACTGAAACCAAATTATCTTAACTGACACAAGAGTCTTGTACCTTAGCCAAAGGTGCGAATTCAAACGGATTTTATATTGCGGGGTCAGTCTGTGGGCAGAGAGGCCCTTAGGCTGTTTGGAAATTTCACAGATCAGCCTAGAGAGGGGAAAGAACCAAGGAGAGACAGAGACGGGACGAGTGTCTGGAGCCTTCCCCGAGTGGGATTCTTGACCAGAAGAGCACAGGCTACGAGTCCTCTCCCAGCAGGGGTGTGACTCACAGGGCTTTGGTCCGACAGACTCACGGGAAATGCCCAAGAGCCACGGACAGGAACTGAGGTTAAAGGTCTAAGGTGAAAATTATATGTAATTCCCCACCCCACCCCCCGTGCTTCTCTTGCTGTTCCTTTTAAACGGAGAATAACAGAGTTCTCACTTTTTGTTTGGGTACAGCAAATCAGATACTTTATTTTCTTTCTCTCTATCAATTGCATAGAGGGAGAGAGCTAAGCAGGTCTCTCAACAGGTAAACAATTACAGCAAGCATTTATACCTTTTGTTACAGACAATAATGAGCAACAGCTGCATTTTGTTTATACCTAGGTCATTCTGATATCTTGTTTTGCTCACTAATGTAGACTCTTAGTCTACATTCCATATTATCTACACAAGGTCACAACAACTTCTCACACAGTTCTTTCCCACTCGCCTCACACATTCCTCGCTTCTACAAATCTCGCGTTATTAGGGTTACAGTTAGCCTAACTCTTGCTAACGAACTGTCATGCATTGCATCCCCTTCCTGTCAGTTCTTTCTCTGCTTCCACACAGTACTAGCCAGTTTTGGTTTGGTTCCTGCCAGAAGGGTGGAGCAGCTGTCCACTGACTCCAGCTAGTTGGGGACTAGCCGGTAAACAAAGGAAAAAGTCCATGAGCCCTTGCAGCATGTTCAGTGGGGCATCTCCAAGGGTGGGGCCAATTCCACGGCCAAGTACAAAGAAAACAGGTGCCAAACTCTTCAGTTCGGGCTAGTCTACACTAGAAGCACGACAACGGCATGGCTGGGCTGATGCAGCTGCACCACTGTAGGGTGTCAGGTGAAGACGCCCTATGCCGGTGGGAGAGAGCTCTGCCGCCAGCATAATAACGCCACCTCCATGAGAGGCAGGAGCAGCTCTCCCGCTGACACAGTGCTGTCTTACATCACTCAGGGGTGTGGGTTATTTACCCCTGAGTGACATAAGTTATAGTTTTCAGAGTGGTAGCCGTGTTAGTCTGTATCAGCAAAAACAAGGAGGAGCCCTTGTGGCACCTTAGAGACTAACAAATTTATTTGGGCATAAGCTTTCGTGGGCTAGAATCCACTTGGTCAGATGCATGGAGTGGAAAATACAGTAGGAAGATCTATAGAGCAGTACATGAAAAGATGGGAGTTGCCTTACCAAGTGGGGAGGTCTAGACAAATCAATTAAAGTGGGTTATCATCAACAGGATGAAAAATCACTTTTGTAGTGGTAATCAGGGTGGCTCATGTCAAACAGTTGACAAGAAGGTGTGAGTAACAGTAGGGGCAAATTAGGATGGGGAAATTCGTTTTTTTTTTAGTTCTTGTAGTGACTCATCCACTCCCAGTCTTCATTCAGGCCTAATGTGATGGTGTCCAGTTTGCAAATGAATTCCAGTTCTGCCGTTTCTCGCTGGAGTCTGTTTTTGAAGTTTTTTTGTTGAAGAATTGCCACTTTAAATCTTTTATTGAGTGTCCAGGGAGGTTGAAGTGCTCTCTGACTGTTTTTTGAATGTTATGATTCCTGATGTCAGATTTGTGTCCATTTATTCTTTTGCAGAGAGACTGTCCGGTTTGGCCGATGTACATGGCAGAGGGGCATTGCTGGCACATAATGGCATATATCACATTTATAAAAACTATTCACAGTGCTCCTCAGTTTCCCCATCACTCCACCCCCCCTCACAGCTTGGACAATGAGGGCTGGAGCTCCACACAGTTGTGAGGTTTTACCCTTTTTAACAATAAATAAATAAATAAAGGCAAAGGTTTCTAATGGGACAATGTTTTTATTCTGTGTAACTTTGCGAGTAACTGTACTGCCATGTGCAATGTCCTCACGACAGCTAACAGCGCATAGGAGAGAAGTGCGGGATCCATCCTCTCTCACTGCAGATGCTGTCGCGCGCTTGCAAAGACTGACAGTTGGAAAAACGGCGCAAAAGGAAGCCGGAAACCATTGGAGGGCTGGGACACAAAGAGGTGCATGACGGGACATTTTGCATGTCCCAGGATGCACTTCGCTCTGTTTCCGCCTTCCCACAACACCTAGCGACAGATGGTGTCACCAGGCACTGTGGGATACACACTCACCGTGCATTGCTCATCTTGTCGACAATGGTGCCCCGAATGTGGACACGATCTGTCGACACAGGGAGCAAATGTAAACTCACATTGGGGACATTACTTTTTGTCAATTTTTTTGTGTTGACGTTAGTTTCATCGACAAAACTTGCCAATGGAGGCAGCAGCAGCATGTAACAGGCTTGTCACTAACTCAGATCCAGGAGCCTCAGGGTTTCTAATTCCTGGTCTTTATTCTCCCCACTTCTCCCAGCACCAGCCACAACAGCTCTCAGCTGCTTCATCCCCTTCCCCTCCATCCCAACCTCAGCTGCCGCCCTCATTGGGACAGGGACTTTCTGAGGCTGGAAGGAACCAGCTCCCAGCCAGCCCCCAACTCTGCACAGACTGGCTGGGGGAGGAGCTGGTGTTAGCCCTTCGCTAGCCCTGGCTGTCTCCCCTGCCCTCCCGGGCTGTGACCAGGGCCGGCTCCAGCATTTTTGCCGCCCCAAGCAGCAAAAAAAAAAAGAAAAGAAAAGAAAAGCCGCGATCGGCGGCAGCGCTACCGCCGCCGCTTCCTTCTTCACTTCTTCGGCAGCAGGTCCTTCCCTCCGAGAGGGAGTGAGGGACCCGCCGCCGAATTGCCGCCGAAGAGCTGGACATGTCGCCCCTTTCCGTTGGCCACCCCAAGCACCTGCTTCCTGTGCTGGTGCCTGGAGCCGGCCCTGGCTGTGACATGGGGGTGACTCACCGCAGGCCCTGCTGAGAGCAGCAGGAAGGAAACACCCCAGCCCAGCCAAACAGGCTCCTCTGAGCGCAGGAAAGTGAAACTAACCCACAGCAGCTGGGTCCTGGGTGCCGAGGGGCCATGGCTGCCGGGGACCTGGCCGGGAGCTTCCAGCATGAAGTGACTTGCTCCGTCTGCCTGGAGTATTTCACAGACCCGGTGTCTATTGAGTGTGGGCACAACTTCTGCCGGGCCTGCATCAGCCAGTGCTGGGGGGAGCCGGAGCCAGACTTCTCCTGCCCCCAGTGCAGAGAAACGGCCTCACAGAGAGACCTGCGGCCCAACAGGCAGCTGGGGAACCTGGTGGAGTTAGTGAAACGCCTGAGGCTGCAGGCGGGACCAGAGCCCGAGGGGCAGCGAGTGTGTGAGAGGCACCAGGAGGCTCTGAAACTCTTCTGCGAGGAGGATCAAACCCCCATCTGCGTGGTGTGTGACAGATCCCGGGCTCACCGCGCTCACATGGTGGTTCCCATCGAGGAGGCTGCCCAGGAGTACAGGGTAAGGAACAGTTATCTGCATGGCTGGGGCAGCTTCTCTGCAGCTACAGAGCACCCCACGTGTGTCTGACCAGCCCTGGGTTAGAGCCAGGGAACTGCCTGATAATGGGATTGTTGTGCTGTGGGAATTTTTCATAATATTTTGGATGAATAGTATGTGCACCTCAGTGTCCCCTATGTGGTGCATGTTTAATACCAACAGACCCCAGTTGTCATCAGCGGGGATCAAAGCTGGGGACCTGTGGAGCTTAATGCACGAGCTAATGCACTGTTTCTCTTCTCCACGGCTGTAGGAGGCTAATACATCTTTAGCTGGTCTAGGTGCCACTAAAGGGGGACAGAGCGCCACACCAAGCAGGCATGGGTTACACATGATTAAGGCTATGAGTTTTTCACAGAGGTTGCAGAAGCCACGGAATCCGTGACTTCCAGAGACCTCCATGACTTCAGCTCGCAGCGGCTGGGAGCTGCAAACAGCTGGGGAGCTCCTGGCTGCCATGGGCGGTGTGGGCCCTCGGAGCAACCAGCGAGCCCCCACAGCTGCCCAGCCGCTGCGAGCGGTGTGGGGACCCTGCAGCTGAGCTCCCCATTTTGTCAGGGATATTTTTAGTAAAAGTCATGGACAGATCATGGGCTTCCGTGAATTTTTCTTTATTCCCCGTGACCTGCCATGATTTTTACTAAAAATATCCCTGACAAAATCTTAGCCTTACCCATGGTTAACTAGGTGAGGGGAGGGGGGAAGGGTGTTTCCTGGTAGAGACCCAGAGATTCAGGCATGCGGGACAGCTGGCTGCTTGGGGCCCCATGCCCATGGAGTGTCCCAGAAGACAGTGGCCTGGACATTTGGCCCCAAACAAATGACCATGGATGGCCTGTCCTCCAGTGTGCCCAGCTGGAGGACAAAGGACGGGGGTGGGGTTCTATGTGTGGGCTGCTGGAGGCAGGAGAGCAGCTTCTGCACTGGGACTACAACAACTCTCACAGAGGGGTCAGAGGGCTCTGGGACCGACCCAGATGGACCTTTCCGTTCTCTGTGTTAACTAACAACTGTCTGCGCTGTGTTCCAGACATGTAAAAACCAGGGAGAGTCCATTATTTTTTATTAAGGTCCAAATTTCTTGGTCAAGGCATAGTCAAGGTCCAGACTTCAGAGAAAATAATAAAAAATAACAACAATCATGATAATAAATAAACAAACATATTTCAGGATCTGCTCAAAAGCATCAGTTGGTCCAGATGTAGCCCACGGTCCGCCTGTTGCCTGCCCCGGTAATAACCCCTCTGCTTTTACAATGCTGGTTGAGTCACTCCAGAGTAAGGAAGTGGGGGTACATGGCTCCCTTGGGGCATACAAGTCTCCCTTGGGTGTCCAGCTCAGGTGGACTTGCTGATGTGAAGCAGGGGTGCTGAAGGCTCTGAGATTCAGAGTCAGGAGGCGGTGAAGCCAAGTGGCTTTTCTCATTGGAAAAAGTGTGACCCTAAGGGGGTTGCCACACTAAAGAGCTCCTCCCAGGGCTGTTCCAGAGCCCCGGACTATGGCAGGGAAACAGCCTGGAGATGATGGTGCTGGGGAGGGACTGGGCCAGGCCAAGGCCCAGCAGCTCTGCCCGGGGAGTTATTTTGGAGCTGGGGTCACTTTTTCAGCGGGCTGGGGAAGGGGGACCTGCTCCCACCGCCTTACTCTGCTCGGTGACGATGTTGTTGCTGGGCACAAACCAGTGACCCCAAACCAGCCCCCAGAACCATCGTCTGTTTGCAGGAGCAAATCCTGAGCCGCCTGCCGCGTCTGCGGGAGGAGAGAGAAGAGCTCCTGGGACTGAAATCCGACTGGGACAAGAAGAGTGAGAGGCTCCTGGTAAGTGCCCTACCCTGCCCGGCCGGTTTGCACAGGGGTGTCAGTGAGAGCAATGGGGGATCTCTGCTGGTTGGGGTCTGGGCGGTGCAGAAGGTTAAAGGTTTCCAGAGTCGATGCAGGGAGACGGTTCAGGGTCATTTTAACCAGTGCGGGGCAGCGTCTGCTCTCAGGTGCCTGGTGTACATCAGAAGTGACCCCACCGAAGTCAGTGGGGTCAGGGTCAGATTCCTCTGGGACCCTGGGGTTAGTTCCCACTGGAGTAAAAGGGTTCACCCCAGGGTAGCTGGGAGCAGTCTCTGGCTCTCTAGTGCTGGGGGGTGGGGGGTGGGGGGGGTAGTGGGAGAGGCCAGTAAAACGGCTGAGCAGGCAGGGATGTGGCAGGGGTCAGGGCGGAGCAGGGGAAGATTTGTGCTGATCCCAGGGTTTGAGTGTCAGACGTTCCAGTGAGGCCATTGGGCGGTTTGGGCAGCACCATTTGCCAAGGCCTGGTCTGCACTTCAACCTGTTGCTGGTACAGCGATGGGGGGGGGGGTGATTGATTGTAGGGGGGTTGGTGATTTTTGGTGACATTTTCATACTAGCAAAAGGCCTAGTGCAGACACAGTTACACTGGCAAAGGTATCGAATGAAACGCTCTGTGCAGCCCAGACAAGGCCCTGTACCATTTCCCATGACCCCCACTCACCCCGTGTCCCTGCCCTGCCCTGCGTCTCTCTGCGCACCCCAGAGGCAGACGGAAGTGGAGCGGCAGCTGGTGGTGTCCGAGTGCGAGCGGCTGCGCCAGTTCCTGGCTGAACAAGAGCGCCTCCTGCTGGCCCGGCTAGCAGAGCTGGACGAGGAGATGGGGAGGAGGAGGGAGGAAAACGCCACCCACCTGGGTGAGGAGATTTCCCGGCTCAGCGCCCTGATCACGGAGCTGGAGGGGAAGTGTCAGCAGCCGGCGCCGGAATTGCTGCAGGTGAGACTGTGTCAGATGCACCCAGAGCCCAGTGTCGGGAGGGGACGGCCCCCGAGACCCTGTAAAGCTCACTGCCGAGCGTGCGGCCGGGATATCTGCAGGGCCACGGGCTGCAGAGAGAGAGGAGCTCGGACTCTCGGGGAGGTGGGGGGAGGCTGGTGAAAGGCTGTTCCAGCCCCAGGGCTCAGCGCAGGAGGCCCGGCCGTCCCTGGAGGGCAACTCTGCTCCCCCTAACCCACAGCCCTTTAGTGCCGCCACCCCACTGGGGGAGCAGCCCGTGGGGCCGGGGCTGGGAGAGCAGAGTGACCCGGCTGAGCCATGGGCACTGACTCTCTGCTCTGTCTCTCCTTCCCCTCTAGGGTGTCAGAAGCGCCATGAGCAGGTACGTCCGGGCTCCGTCTGCCCCTCACGCCCCATTGGGCTGGGAAGAGACTCAGAGCCCAGGCTGCAGACCCAGCGCCCTGACTGTGGGAGGGTCTCACCCTCTGGATCCAGCCCCCCTCTGTCCCCATTGCCCTGGGGCTGCAGCTGCTGTGTCTGTGTGACCCACCCTGGGGAGGGGATTGCCCCACTGCTTTGGCTGGAGACCCCTCCCTGGGACCAGGCTGGCTTGGGGGATTATTCATGGGGCTGGGGCCTGTCACCCTGAGGGCCCAGCTGGGACCTGGCCCCAGCTCTGTCATGGCCCAAAGCCTGTCCCATGTGATGGGGCCCAGGGCCTGTGGGGAAAGAGCCGAGTGTCCCAACCCAGGCCCGAGTGGGGCAGAGTCCCCGTCCCAGAGCCCCCCACCCCATGGGGAGTGACAGGCCCCTTGGAGGCTGAGAGGAGAAGCTGAGGAGAGGCTGGGCCTGGAGAATGGGCCCCTCTCTCAGCCCTGGGATCGGCCCCTCCAGGCCCTAGTGGGGACGTGGGACTGGCCGGGTGTGAGGGGAGCTGGGGCTGGCCCTGCCCAGGCTGGGTTTTCTCTCTGGATGGAGAGTGGCCCCCAGTCCCCAGGCCGGCCCCGGCAGATGGTGCAGGCAGTAAATTCCCTGGGCAGCAGAGGTCACGGCCCCGTTAGCCCTGCCTGTGGCCCAGCTCCTACCCGCTCCCCGTCTGGCTCTGGGGGGTGGGAACATAGGGCCGAGGAGGAGGAATAAAAACACTCGCGTCTCTGCAGGGGCGAGAAGGCGACGTCTCCGCATCTGGCGCCCGAGTCCCCTGAGCTGGAAAAGAGAATCCGGGATTTCCCGCGAGAGAACAATCTCCAGGAGGCTGTTACGGGATTCCTGGGTAAGGGGCGCTGCTGGGGGTTTGTCTCTCGTTGTATTGGAGCAGGGCAGGGGAAGGGATTTGGCCCAGCAGGTTGGGCCCATATTACTCGTGGATCAGAGCTTAATTCAGAGCACTATGACTGCCCAGCTCAGAGGGGCCCAGATCCTGGGAGAGCCCTGGGGGTCCCAGCTTCCCTGGCTGCTCAGAGCATTGCCCAAAGGGGAAGATTTCAGGAGAGCAGATAATTCATAATCATGAATCTGTGTGACCAGCGCTGCCTCCTGCTCTCTCCCTGGTTACACTGCTCTACAGCCAAAATGCTTCTGAAATAAATGTAGTCAAACTTTACTAATTCTGGGTCACTGAGAACGAAAATGATGCTTAACATTGTTGATTGGCTCTAGTTTTCAAGATATGCTATTGGGTCAGTATATACAACCCTTGACTTGGGAATGGCGGAGGATAAGTGAGTTATAAAGGGAAGGGATCTCAATTTAAACCAGAAATGACTAAAATACATCTTTGACTGGATCTATGAATAAATCTATGACTGGGTTTGGACAGTACTTGCTTTTTAGGCAAAACAATGAATGATGCAATCTGAAGCTGGTATTGCGTCATACATGATATGAATTGCATCATGTTATTCCTAGAAGTCATGGCTGATGCAATCATAACGAAGCTTACATCACTCTGCTGAACAAATTGCCCTATATCAGGTCTAGAAATCATATAGTGTCGTGCTCTCTTATTTGTCAGTGTTTGATTTTGCAAAGGGACACATTTCTGTTTAGCCAAAGTGAGCAGAGATGCCTCGTACTTGTGTGAACAGTGCAGATAACTTCTGCTATGTTTGTGGTGAAGTGACTTTTGCATCACAAAAGCGCAGTATAACCACTATGGTTAAGAAAGCCTATCACCTTTATTTTGGCTGCAAAATTGGAGATCAGGACAAGAGGTGGGCCCCACACATATGCTGCAACACTTGTGCAACAAATCTTCGCCAGTGGTTGAACAGGAAAAGGAAATCTATGCCTTTTGCAGTGCCAATGATTTGGAGAGAGCCAACAGATCATACCAGCAATTGTTACTTCTGCATGGTGCCTCCAGTTGGGAAAGGTGTGTCAAAGAAGAAAAAGTGGACTGTGCATTATCCAAACATTCCATCAGCTATACGCCCAATACCCCACGCAGAAGGACTGCCGGTTCCTGATGCACCAGAATCATTCTCACTTGAGTCAGACGAGGAAGAGGATGAAACTTCTAGTCCTGAACCATCAATGTCACAGGACCCACATTTTCTCCCATCCTCCTCCTCTGAACCACACCTCATAATACAAGGTGAACCGAATGACCTTGTCAGGGATTTGGAACTACCCAAGAGTAAGGCAGAGCTGTTGGGCTCCAGACTACAGCAGTGGAATCTCCTGGCAGGTGATGTTAGGGTTTCCATGTTCCATGACCGTCAAAAGGATCTTGTCCCATTCTTCTTCATGGAAGGTGATCTTGTAGCCTGCAACAACATCGATGGTGTGATGGCAGCCCTCAACATCGTTCACGATCCAGATGAGTGGAGACTGTTCATTGATTCATCGAAGAAGAGTCTTAAAGCTGTTTTACTGCATAATGGCAATGTTTTGCCATCAATTCCAGTTGGTCATGCAGTCCATATGAAGGAAACCTATGACAACATGAAACAACTTTTGAGGTGCATAAACTATGACCAACATCAGTGGCAGCTTTGTGGCGATTTGAAGGTTGTTACTCTCTTGCTTGGTCTGCAGACTGGATACACAAAGTACTGCTGTTTTCTCTGCGAATGGGATAGTCGTGCAAGAGATTCCCACTACATCAAGAAAGATTGGCCATTCCGACAGTCATTGGAGCCTGGGAGGAAAAGTGTTCAGCATCCACCACTTGTTGAATCAAGGAAGATTTTGTTACCACCCTTACACATCAAGCTGGGTCTGATGAAGAACTTTGTCAAGGCCATTGACAAAACACAAGCAGCTTTCAAGTACCTCCGTGGAAAATTTCCAAGGTTAAGTGAAGCTAAGATAAAGGAAGGTGTCTTTGTTGGTCCTCAGATTCGTGAACTTCTTCCAGATGATGCATTTGACCATGCACTGCGTGGCAAGGAAAAGACGGCATGGAAAGCCTTCCAGTTAGTGGCAATAAATTTTCTCGGAAACAACAAGGCAGACAACTACAGGTTGTTGGTGGAAAACCTCCTCAAGGCATACAAAAGCCTTGGTTGCAACATGTCACTAAAGATACATTTTTTGCACTCTCATCTAGATTTTTTTCCACCGAACTGCGGAGCAGTGAGCGACGAGCACGGCGAGCGATTTCACCAGGACATTGCAACAATGGAGAAATGCTATCAGGGCAAATGGAGCCCATCAATGCTTGCAGACTATTGCTGGACAGTGACAAGAGATGCTCCATTTAATGAATACAAGAGACAAGCCAAGAAGCGCCGAGTAGACACTGAATAGGACTAAACTATGTTCAGAATAGTTTTTTGCCTTTTGTTTCATAATAAATTTTATTTATATAACCCTTTTGCTGATTTTTAAAGTGTTACATAAACAGGACAGGTGAAATATTATCATGTAAAGCAACCATAAGCTTTACATGATAATATTTGTATTATCATGTAAAGAAAGAGAAAGAGAGGTGAGAATTCACACAGCAGAGTCACCCGGAGCAGGGAGCAGGTACGTACACGGCCCCTCCCCACAGCACCTAGGTTTACAATTTATGCTTAAAACTCTACTATCTACACAATATACATAGACATAAAATGTAAAAACGTAAATATCTTAGAAACAGTAGCCAATCAGTTGTTTTAATTGTCATATTTGAATTCAGCACATCAAAATACATAATAAATAGCACATTTTATCTCTGAAGCAGACGACTTCTCAAAAATTGTAGACCAGTGTAATCTGAGCGCAGGGACTGATGCTCTTGGTTAACGTGAGACGTTATCACAGACTCAGGGCCGGATTCTCAGCCTCCCTGACTGACACCGGCTGAGCATCAGGGCCCTAGTGTTTGAGCACCTTGGGCCAGACTTTCAAAGGTATTTAGGTGTCTGGGAACCTCCAAAGCACCTAACTCCTATGGACTTGCCTAACCTGCTTCAGCACATTTGAAAATCCCACTCAGTGTCTACCTGCATCTTTAGGTGCCTAAATATCTAGGAGAAGCTCCCTCCTTGTGCCTTGGTCGCCAGCCTGTGCTGGGATATTGTATCAGCTTGAAAGAGCTGTGGCTCTAGTAGTGGTGAGACAGGGGTTGTGGCTAATTACTCTCTCTCTCTCTCTCTCTCTCCTTCCAGAGGGGCTGGCTGCAGAGAGAGGTGAGACTCCTGGGTCGCTGTGCTAGGGCAGGGCACGACAGCTGCTGGGAGCCTGTTCCCCTGTCTGGAGCAGCCCCTGGGCTGGGCGGGTGTGACGGGATCTGCACAGGGGAGAAACCCAGCCGGGAAACATGGGACAGAAAAGCCGAGGGGGAGTTGGAGCCTGTTGAGCCCTGGTCTGTTGTGAGACGGTGCAGAGCCGGGTGTTGTGGGGAGGGGCCGTGTACGTACCTGATCCCTGCTCCGGGTGACTCTGCTGTGTGAATTCTCACCTCTTTCTCTGCTGGTTGTTCCAGGACTCAGAAGAGCCCGAGGATTCGCAGGTAACTGTGGCCAATCCTGTGTCAATGACTCCAGCCCCCTCCCTTAGAAGAGATTCACTCCCTGCAGCTGCTCCTGGCACCACCCCCCAGTAGTGCCTGCAACCTGGGCTCCCTTCTGGGCAGGGCCCCAGGTCCTGGGAGACGCGCTGGCCAGGCCCAGGGTCTGCAGCAGGGCCATTGGTGCCAGGGGCGGCTCTAGGCACCAGCAAAGCAAGCACGTGCTTGGGGCAGCCCATTTGCAGGGGTGGCAGGGATCCAGCATGGGAACTGAGAACCAACAGGGGGCCCTGGGAGCTGTAGTTCCTTGGTTAGCTCCCTGCCTATAGAGCCAGCCCTGGAGCAGGGAAAGAACTACATTTCCCAGCATTCCCTTGGCCACTAGCAACAGGAAAGAGGGGGAGGGAGTGAGGAAGCTGAGACCTCATGCTGCACTGAGAGTAGGGATTCCATATTTTAACATTCAAAAAATAGGACACTCCACGGGGAGGGAGGGTAGCCCCACCCTGCCCCCATCCACTCCCTCGGACTGCCCCCCACAGAAACCCCAACCCATCCAGCCCCCCTGCTCCCTGTCCCCTGATCACCCCCTCCCAGGACCCCTGCCCCAACTGCCCCCCAGGACCCCACCCCCTATCTAAGCCCCACTGGTCCTTGTCCCCAACTGCCCCCTCCTGGGACCCCACCCCCTATCTAAGCCTCCCTTCTCTTTGTCCCCAACTGCCGCCTCCTGAGACCCTCCCCCCAACTTCCCCCCTAGGACCCCACCCCCTACCTGTCCCGTGACAAACCCCTGGGACTCCCATGCCTATCCAACTGCTGCCTGTCCCCTGACTGCCCCCCCGAACCCCTGACCCATCTAACCCCCCCTCTCTCTGCCCCTGACTGCCCCCCCGAACCTCTGCCCCATCCAACCGCCTCTGCTCCCTGTCCCTTGACTGCCCCCCCCCCGGAACCACCTACCCCTCTCCAACCCCCTTACTGTACCACTCAGACCAGCGTGTTCCCCTGCGGAGCCACAGCCACCCCCCCACCCAGCACCTGCCTTCCAGATTTGAACACCTCAAAATTCAGGAGTGCTCAAGCTCAGTTTGGGCGGCTGTTACTTCATTTCTCCCAAATCAAATATACTGATCCACTGTAACTTGCTATAGAAAAAGTAGGATAAAATTGAGCAAGAAATGCTTCCCAGTGGTTATTAGGACTGGAATTGCTATTTTCAACAGCCATTGCCTTTTGTTTGTTTGTTTGTTTAAAAGGAAGACAGTGATATTGCATTGGCAAATTCCCCATAGAAAGAAAGAGTGGAACAAAAGAATAACAAAGGCACCTGAACTTTTCCTCATTTATGTAGGACAGTCTTATAATATGCATCCAGATATCCTCCAATCACACAAGCTGAAAATTGTTCCACTTTACTGCAGTTCTGTAACCATATGGGAACCAGTCCTGTCTGTGTTCTGTGCACATCTAAAATTCCTGCTGAATGACCTGCCCTGGGAGCGAGTTACCAGTGACCCAGGGCTGCGGATGAAGGAGGGTGCAGGTGGGGGGAAAGGGGGAAGAGCCCAGGGCTGGGGCGGCGGGGGGTGCAGCAAGGAGCCTAGAGCTGGGACGGGGGGCAGCCAACATTTTTTTTTCTTGGGGCGGCAAAAAACCTAGAGCCGGCCCTGATTGGTGCTGGTACTGCGCTCGCTGCCAGAGCTCCCAGCCCCTGACCCAGCCCAGCCTGTTGTCCCAGCGCTGACCCCTGCCCTGCAGGTGGGGACCCTGCTGTTTGCCTGGCTGAGCCCCCCTCTCTGCCGCTGCCTCTGTCTCTGCGCTCGCAGGCTCAGCCCGTGCCAGGGCCAATGCGGCGCTGCTGGGGCTGCTCCTTCCCTCGGCACCTGGATTCTCTGTGTCTGGGGCAAATGGCCGGGCGAGGGGGCAGGGATCTGCTCAGAGACACAAGCCCTGTGCTGCACCCAGAGGGCAGAGACCAGGCAGGGCCATGCAGCAAAGTGCCACCACGCTGGGATTAACCCTTTCCTTCCACCCACCCCACCAGCCCCCGACCGGTCAGTGCCACTCGACTGCCCGCGCTCTGATCCCTGGGACCTGCGTCCAGCAACTCGGGGGAGTCACTGGGTGAACATGTGGGGCAGTAACCAGGCCTCCCTGCACCTCAGGGTCCCCGTGTGCAATGGGGAAGGCCCCGCGCTGTCACACAGCCCTTAGGGGCTGGGCAGTGAGTGTTATTATTGGTATCACGCCCACGAGTGCGCCAGGTGCTGCAGAGACAGAACAAGGGGCTGCCGGCCCCGAAGGGCTCCCGGTCTGAGTGTGGACCAGGCCCCGCAAATGCTGAGGTGGTGCCAGGATCCCAGTGCACCCTGGGGCCTGTCTGGCTGGGTCTGAGTATTGTAGTGACCCTGCTGGTGCCGAGCTGGGCCCTGGGTCACCCCAGTTCAGCATCCAGCCATCAGGGGGCTCAGGACTCCCAGGGCAGGGCAGGGGCAGCCAGAGGGCAGGGGGAGCAGGCTCAGACAGCCACAGGCTGCAGGAAAGAGGGAACCGCTGGGGAGCTGGGATGGGGAGGCCAGGAGTCAGGTGGGAGGCACCACTCTGTGCTCAGCTGCTCCAGATTCACACTCAGGGATGCAGGCTTCATTGGGCCCATGTAGACAGACCGGAGAGAGGGAGGCTTTGTCCGCATGGGGAACGGGCAGCAGTTCTGTTAAATGGGGGGCACTTGTGCAGACGCATCATGGTGTGGCACCCCCAAGCTCCCCCTCAGCTGGTTCTGGATGGCCCTGCCTCAGTTTACCCTCTTCAGCACTCCTTAAACTGCTCCACACAGTCCAAAAGCTCTGAGACAAAAGTCCCCTGCTGGGGTCCACTCTGAGTTCAATTAAACCCCAAAATAAAATCTTTTCCTTCACTCTGCTCCAGCCTCTGGCTTTACCTCAAGGCCCTCACTCTCCTTGAGTCAGGAGCCCCCAGCCCTCCTTCCCAGAGCTGGGTTCAGGTCAGACTGTACCTCTATTCCCTGCAGCCCTCACGTGCAGGGCTCTCTCCTCATTCAGCTGCTGTTTCTATCAATATCATCTCTAGCAGCTCCTCTCTCTAGGCACACCCCTTCCAGGCTCCTTGCTCTGGGAGCTCTCCTGGGGTTCCCTCTCCTCAGCGGCTTCCTGTTTCTGGGATCCCTTCAGCTGAGCCCGGGTAACCCTTTATCAGGCTCATTAGCTATTTAGCTGCCAACCAGGCACCTAGGGATTTAATTACTTTCAGGTAGGGCTGGATTGGCTGGTTCTTCCTTACAGGAGCCTGTCATAGGTAGGCTGGGCCCTGACTCCCCCTAAAGGGCTGGCCCCCATAACCTCCCTTCCTCCGGTCCCCCAAAGCCGACCTCTTCCTAAAGGCAGGCTTGACCGTGGCTAACACTTGGTTGTGTTCTGCAGCCAGGGGACACTTCCTGGCCAGCTGCCACAAGGAAACCTACAAGGCCCTTGGCCATATTTTTATTCTTGTCACTGAATTGTGAAAAAATGAAGAGACCAGGAGTTGTGTTCCCCACAGTCCTGTGTAGTTCATGTGGTGGGCAAAATCCCCCCTAGTCTTCAGCCTGGCGTAGTTCAGAACAGCTTGTACTCTGTAAGTCAGAGTCTCCTCTGGCCGTAGCAGAGGTAGGCAATAGCACCCGGCTTCCCCCATTGCCCTCATCCTGCTGTGGCAGATACACACTGGCGACAGAGCTTCCCCCTCAGCCAGATACACACCAGGTGTGTCCATCACAAGGCCCTGTAATGCTCTGCCAGCTCTGGCTGGGGTCTGTTACACACAGCGCCACCTCGTGGCTGCACAGTACAATACAGGTTAGTGTTCCCCGAGAATTGGTAACTGGCCTCAGGCTGCCACAAGGTCCCTGCAACAGCCGCCCCCAGGACACTCACACCCCTCCCCCCCCCAGTGACGTTTGTCTTTCACTCAGATAGCTCCTTATTAGCATCTCTAATTACTGCTGAGCACAGCTTTTATTCCTGCAGCCTTGAGTAAATGAGCTGTGGGAGCCCATTTCAGATCCAATTCTGTCCACATGACAGGATGGACTTCGTTTTAGCCTCGGTCTGGTTGGGGTTTGTGTTGCTCTTTCAGGTCTCTCGGGGGAAAGGTCCCCAGTCTCTTCCCTTTCTAGTTCAACTTCCTCCTGGACGTGTGTTTTTATGGTGGCTTTTCCCTCCCGCAGGTGGAATCCCCACCTCAGACAGTCCATCTTCCACACGATGGTCCTGTACCTCTGTCCTTGTCTCCAGCCGGCTGGCGTAGGTCGCTGCCCAGCGGCTCTGTTTTGTGGAGACGCTGCGCCTGCTCTCTCTGGCATAATTTCATCTCTTTCTACAAGACCTCTGGGCTCTCCTGCTTCGTATGCGTCTCAGAGCCGGGCTTCGTTCCACACTCGATCTTAAGCTGGTTCTGGAGCTCAGTCAGCTCTTTCTGCAACAACAAACACTGCTGTCCCCTGGTCACCTTCCAGTGCTGAGACGGGCCAGTTCCTGCTCCGCTGGATGGCTTGGGCTGAGATCCAGTCCCTTGTCAGCGCATCTCCTCTAGCCCCTGCCGGGCCTCAGCCTTTGGGTCTGGGGGGGTGTTCAGCTGTGCGAGGCCCTCTGCCCTGCTCCCCTCGGCTGCAGCAACCTTTTCTTCTCGCTCTCTCCAGGCCATTCGTGGGTGGGTTTTCTGGGTCCCTGTAGAGGACAGCCACTAGGGCAGCTTCCCTTATAGCCAGCACCTCTGTATCTGTGCCCATCGACATCCAGCCCTTCAGTGGGTGATCAGCTTGTTCCCCTAAAAAGCCTCCCAGGACACCCCCCGCATCACTCCCCTCCCCTGTGTAAATGCAGCCTCCTGGTGATGTATTGCTGGGCTCTCTCTCTTATCGCACTCACCAGAGCCCTCAGCCTGCAACTCGGCCCCCTCCTGAGCCACCAGCTTTAGTCTGTCTAGTTCTGTAACTAGTTCCAGGAGCTGTTCCTTCTCCTGTCTTAGGAAACGTCTACATTTGAGCTAAGAGGTGCGATTCCCAGCTCGTGTAGACGTAACTGAGCCAGCTCCTAACAATAGCCGTGTGGCTAGGGCAGCGCAGGTGGCAGCTTCAGCCACTGCCTGAGTACAACGCCCCCCAGCCCCCTTGGTACGTACTCAGCCAGCTGCCCTGAGCTGCCCTTCCTAGCCGGGCTACACGGCTACCTTCAGCATGCTGGCCTGAGCAGAGCTAGCGCAGGTACGTCTACATGAGCTGGGAATCGCCTCTCCCAGCTCAGATGCAGACAGACCCTCAGTTCCAGCTTCTCCAACTTTCTTCCTTCTGACCGGTGTGGCAGGATCCTGAGTCCCAGCAAACCCTTCCCTAGTTTCCCAGCCACACCACTCACATCCTGCAGCCCATTCTGGGGCCCCTCCTTCACTAGGCCTAGGGCTTGTTCAAGCCCTTCCCGTTCTGGCTCCTGGGTAACTTTCCTCTTTTGGCTCATTTTCTACCCTGGCTGCCTGCAGCTTGGCTGCCTTGAGACTGTTGCTCCCCATCTGCCTGTTGCTTTGCGCCTCCCTTGGCTGAACTATTCTGGTCTCCTCTGGGGCCAGGGCTCCTGGGCCCGGGGTACTGGCCATTCCAACTACCGCGTCCTCCCTGCGGTCTGGTGCCTGGCACTTGGTACAGTCAGAAGCTGTGAATTTCTCCTGCAACCCTCTGCCCCCCTGGGGCCTGCCCTTCTCCTCTCTCCCTTCCTTGCATCTGCCCCTCTGCTCAACCCCCGCATCCCTCCTGGTGACTACCCCTTCCCTCACTCCCCCGTTGCCCCTGGGGTCTACCCCACCCCTTACCCCCCTTTTACTCCCCTTGTCACCTGCACCTTCCCCCCACCCCTCCTTTTACCCTGGATGCAGCCTCTCCGTCTACTACCCCTCTGCCTCCCTAGTGCCTGCCCCTCTGTTCATCTCTTGTGTCCCCTGGTGTGAGCCCCTTCCCTCTCCCCCCTCTGTGCCCCAGTGCAGCTCGCCCCTTCCCCTGCCCCTCTTTGGCCCCTGGTGCCCACCCATCCCATGTCTCTCTCTCTCCCTTGGCACCAGTCCTGCCCCTCACTCATGCTCTACGGCCCTGGTGCCTGCCCCTCCTCTTCCTCCTTACCCCCCCTGTGCCCACCCCTCCCATCACCCCATTCAGCCCTGGCATATGCTCCTCTCCTCACCCCCCCACAGCCCCCTGGCACCTGCCGCTCCTCTTGCCCTTCTCAGCCCACTGGTGACTGCCCCTGCTCTAGCCAGCCCCTCTTCCCCAGGCTCCTGCCTCACTCTATCCCCCTGGTGCTGCCCATTCACTCCCCCCCCCATTGTCTTGGCACCTGCCCCACTCCTCATCCCCCCCACCCCAGCACCTGTCTGACCCCTTGATCCCCCCTGCCCCATTGGAGCGCCCCCATTCCCTCACACCCCTCTGCCCCCTGGTGCCCATCCCTTCCCTGGCTTCCCTGTGCCCATGGGGTCTGTCCCCTTCTTCTCCCCTGGTGCCCACCCCTCCCCTCATCCCCCGCAGCCCCCTGGAACCTGCCCCTCCCTTCACCCCCTCTGTCCTCCTGATGCCTGCTCCTCTTGCTCCCCATTGCCCTTGTGCCTGTCCCCCCGCCCCTCCACCCCCCTCTGCCCCTGTCACCTACCCCTCCCCTTTCCTCTCCCAGCATCAGTCTGTTCCCTCCCCTGCCCCCCCCCGACACCTTCCCACCCCTGCCCCGCTCCCCCTGCCCTTCCCCTTCATTGTCTCCTCACAGGCAGAGGGGCCTTGTCTCCCCTCAGCCAACAGCCCCCCTCCCCACTCAGCGATTAACGGGGATGCAGATTCATTTCCCTTTGATCCCAGTGACCGGCCCCTGCCCCCAGCACTGACTCTGTGACTCTCTCCCCAGTGGACGTGACTCTGGATCCAGACACGGCAAATCCCCACCTCATCCTGTCTGAGGATCGAAAACGTGTGAGATACGGAGACACATGCCAGGATCTGCCTGACAACCCTGAGAGATTTGATACATGTCCCATTGTCCTGGGTGCTGAGGGGTTTGCGGGTGGGCGTCGTTACTGGGAGGTGGAGGTGGGAGACAAGACGAGATGGGCTCTGGGGGTTTGTAGGGAATACGTGAGCAGGAAGGGGCTGGTCACAGCATCACCTGGGAATGGATACTGGGTCGTGTGGCTGAGGGATGGAGGGTACAAGACCTGTACCTCCCCCATGATCCCCCTCCCCGTGAGTGTCAGGCCCAGCCGGGTGGGGGTTTTCCTGGACTATGAAGGGGGCGAGGTCTCATTTTACAATGTGACTGACAGGTCCCTTCTCTTCATTTTCCCTGACACCTTCTCTGGGACGCTCCGTCCTTGTTTCTGTCCTGGTCTCAATGCTGAGGGTACAAACGCGGCTCCCCTGATAATCTGCCCGGTCTCAGCTCAGGCCAGAGGCAATTAGGGTGGCCAGGTGTCCGGTTTGGAACCATACACCCGGTTGAAAAGGGACCCTCCCCAGCCTGGTGAAAATGAGTGAGTGAGTGAGAGTGGGGGAGAGCAAGCGATGGAGGGAGGGGGGTGGAGTGAGCGGGGCGGGATCTCAGAGAAGGGGGTTCAGTTTCATTTGGTCAGAAAGTTGGCAACCCTGGAGGGAATCTGTGTCCCTGACAATGACCCTGCGGCAGAGATTGGCCCCTCCCAGCGCTGACCAGCCCCCAGGCCTGTTCCCGGGGGATGGTCTAAAGGGCATCACCTGCCTGACCCCCGCCCCGTCCCCTCTCAGTTCCCAGCCCCAGGCCTGTGAGCTGGGGGAGGCGAGAGGGGAGGAGAAGGGGGGAGCCACCTGCTGGGCTGTGGGGGCAGGGGGGTGGATGGGTGGGTGCAATGTCGGGTGGATGCTGAGGGTCAGGAAGGGAAGAGCCCATATCACCGGAGGAAGATGGGGGGGGGGGTTCCAAGAAGAGGGAGGGGAGAGAGGCCCCAAGGAGGAAGAGCCCCTGGCAGAAATGACAGAGGGGGGAAGAGGAGCCCAGTGAGTGCGACGGGGCCAGTGAGCGACAGGAAGGTCCCGGCATTTCCTGCCCTCGGGGAGTCTCTGCCCACGGAGGGGAGTGAAACGGGCCCAGGGGCAGGAGTGAGAGCGCCGGGGCTCTGCTGTACGGGCCGCTCTGCGTGCATGTGTGTGTGTGGCGGGGGGGGGGGGGGGAGGGGGAGAGCTGGGGAAGGGGATTCGGTGGCTGGGTCAGGGGAAGGGGAGTGAGAGCCCAGCCCCAGGGCTGTGTGAGCGAGGGGCCCAGGCTGGATGTATGGAACCCACTTGCTGGAAGGAGCCCAGGCAGCTTCTCCCCCTATTCCCTTGCTCCTCCCTTGTGCAGTGTGAGACGGCTCCCAGCGCAGGGCGAGACTGGTAAGAAATACTGACCGGCAGCTAGTGGTTGTTGCTGCCCCTCAGACTACCCCATCCCCTGTCCCGGGGTAGCAGATGGTGACGGACGGGGATCAGTCACTCCTGTCAGAATTTCTACCCCTGTGAAACCTCAATGGAAAATATGGAGAGAAACAAAAATGAGAAATTGTTCTAATTTAGAAAATGTAATTATGCAAGATTTAAATACAAGAATATTTTAATTTCCATTTCAACAGTATTTCAAAAACAAACATCTAACCATATTTTTAGAAATGGAATTATTTACATTTATTTTTGATCACTCAAATCTACATTAAAGTTTATCTTCTCTATATAGCATTGCTTGTATTTCAACTGCATCATTTCAAGAAATTGAAAATATTTATCCTAACAATGTAATTATTAAACTGTCAGACTGGGTTGTTCAGTTACAATGTACATGTGTCAGAAACAGGGCAGGCTCCAGGCACGAGCTTGGCAAGCAGGTGCTTGGGGCGGCTACTCGAGAGAGGGGCGGCAGGTCCAGCTATTTGGTGGCAATTCGGCGGACGGTCCCTCACTCCCGCTCGGAGTTGCAATTGCGATCACGGCTTTTTTTTTTTTTTTTTTGGCTGCTTGGTGCCGGCCCTGGTCAGAAACATCACAACTACACACACGTGCAGCTCCTCTCTCTCTCTCTCTCTCTCTCTCTCTCTCCCTTCTTTTTGTCTTGACTGATTCCCTCTGGGAGGCAGGGCACATGCATCCACCTCCTGCAGGACTCACACTGCACCTCTGAAAAGTAATACAGTAACTCCCCACTTAACGTCCTCTCACTTAACGTTGTTTCGATCTTACATCCCTGCTCCATTACAGAACATGCTTTTTTAAAGTTGTGCAATGCTCCTCTATAACGTCGTTTGGCCGCCTGCTTTGTCCATGACTGGCAGCCCACCTATGGCCCCCCCCCAGTGCCTCCCGCCCACTGGCAGACCCCACGGATCAGCGCCTTCCCCCTGCTCCCCCCCCCCCCCCGCCTCCTGCCCGCAGCAATCAGCTGTCTTGTAGCGTTCAGGAGGAAGGGGAGGGAGGGAGGGGAAGGCTGCATGCCGCGTCCTCACTCCTCCCCCCAGCCTCCTGAACGCTACAAGACAGCTGATTGCTGCGGGCAGGAGGCAGGGGGAAAGCACTGATCTGCGGGGTCTGCCAGCAGGTGGGAGGCACTGGGGGGGGGCGTAGGGGAGCTGATGGGGGGCTGCCAGCCTGTTTAATACCTGTATTAAATTGCTTGTTTAAAATTGTTTAAAATGTATATAATGCCTTTTGTCTGGCAAAAAAATAAAAAATTCCCTGGAACCTAACCCCCCCTATTTACATTAATTCTTATGGGGAAATTGGATTAGCTTAACATAGTTTCGCTTAAAGTCGCATTTTTCAGGAACATTAAGTTAGGAGTTACTGTAGATGAAAAAAATTATGACACAGACTAGAGTTAATTAACCAAACATTTCAGTGAACTCACAAAAGATTATATAATAATATTCCTAGAACTTCTGCTAGAATTAATTCATGTGATTTGTAACTTTCTAGCTACATATAATCGGTAATTAGGATATGACCCCCCTTCCTTGTTCTTCTTCTCACATCAATTAACAAACCTGGTCCCCAACCTCAAATGCTATTTTCCTATATATAGAAATCTCTTCTACCAGATCCTTTTGTTTGTTTTTCTTAGCCAATGTGCTGTCAGTGTCCACTGTTGATTTTAATGGACTCTTTGTGTTCTTGGTTATCAGGACACAACAAATGTAATTTGGTAAAGAAATAGAGAAGGTGTGTGTATGTGTGTGGGGGGGAAATACGTCTTTTGTTGATATTCTCAGGATTCTGGTGGCAGGTCAGTCACAGACGGATGCTCTGGGTTGGCAGGTAAGCCATGAAAGCCATTACCCGGGGCACAGGCTCCTCTGTGGCTGGGACGTCATCTGACTTTTCTGGTGCATCGCCTCTCCTGTCTCCCTCAGGCTGGGCAGAGCCAGATGGGCCGTCTTCTCTTACTGTGCTGGTGCCGTGTGGGCGGCTGATCTTAGGATCAAATGGAAAGCCAGGAGAGAGCGCGGGAGAGAGACAGGATGACAAAGAGTGAGGGTAGAAGGAACACACAAGGGAAGGGGAGACAGAGCAGGATCTCACGTGTCTCCAGCTGGTGTGTCTGCTGGTCTGGCAGTGCTGGCTGGGTCACCCCACTGATGTGCAGAGGTCTGGGCTTCATGATGATGTGATGACTTTTGAGATCCCCGGGTGAAGGACAAAGTCCCTGGGGTGGCGGTGACAGTTGCCCCCCTCTGGGAATCCCACAGTCCCTCCACATGTTCCTGCCCCACAAAGTATCTTTTGAAGGGCCCTGAAAGAGGGTGATGGACAGAATCGTCCATCCTCTCGTTCTTCTGTTCGCCAATTAGGCCTCACTTCCAATTTTTGGCCCTTTAACTTCTGGTCCCCACATTTTTGGTTTACCAGAGATGGTCTCAACACCATCCCTCAGCTGCATCAGAAAAGCCCTGCTTGTTTAAACTCATTTAGTTTTTCTGTTTTTCACTTTTACTGTTTTTTTTATAAACAGTCTCATGTTAGAGGCTGAGTTGGACTTTCGTTACCTTTTCCCTTCGGTGTTTATTATTGCAGGTGATTAAACCATTTCAGAACCTTCCATCCACTTTCCCATAGTTAGGCCTACCTCAGCTCTGAGCCTAATAGGCCCCAACTATTACAACAGCGTCACCTCATCCTTCTGTGTCCTGGTCATGGATCTAGAGGATCTGTGCTGTGCCCCCACAGGAGCCCCTTCTGTGTGGCAGACCCCCAGGGGGTCTCACTCTTCCTGGAGGGTCGATCACACGGCTTCACTGCCTCTGAGACTCCATTTCTGGCTCCAGCCCTCCCATTTCATACCAGCAGCTCTGCCCAGTGAGTCCAACTGAGACAGGCTCCTCGTCAGAGGCTTGCGCACTCTACAGGGACCAATGCCCCTCTGCAAGTATCTGCAGTGACACCTGGCAGCCCTTTCATCATGGAATAGGGGTTATTAGTCAAGCAAAGACAGCAGCAGGATTCCTTAGGTTGGCAGAGAGAAATAAAGGGTCAGAGACGTCGTCCACCTGGCCAAGCCAGTGCAATCACCAGCCAAGCTGCTATGGCCGCCATTGGCTCTGTCTCTGTCAGACCAAGGTGAGAGCCCCGTGTCTCTCCAGAGGCCAGCACTTAACCCCTCACCTGACACCTTTTCCTTTGTTCTCAGGCTGGGGCTTTGCTCTGCTTCTCTGCAGACAGGTGGGGGGAAAATCTCCTTCCTCTTGGTCACTGATTGCCAGGTGTGAATGATCTGGCCTCTGTGGTTTTCACTGCCTCTCCGGATTCTCCATGGGCGTGGTTGGCCTTGGCCAGCCCTTCACTGACCCATTCAGTCCGCTCCAGACACCTAGTGACACCCCCCCACCCCCATGTCTCCTGTGCTGCTCCAGGAGCAGGTTAACCCTTCGCCCCCGACTGGGCAGCAATGCAAAGTACAGAGGGAAACTGAGACATACATGGGCTTTATAAAAAGATTACAGACAATGCCCATGTTGCCACAGACAGTCCTATCCCTCCCTTCATCCCTCTCCCAGCAGCCAGGGGAGCAGAGATTGCAGCCCGCCCCAGCCCTGCTCTGCCCCAGGGAGACTGGCCTGTCCACACGAAGGGTTCAGCAGGAGGTAAGTGTCAGGAGGTGCTTTTGGGGGGGCAGCTCAGTGTCTCTAGGGCTCCCAGAGTTTCCTTCTATGGCTAACGGGGCCAATACGGAGGGGCTGATTCTCTGGGGAATGGCCCAAGCAGGTGGGGAATCAGGGCCAATTCCCAGACAGTGCTGGGGAGTGGTTGTGACACTGGGGAATTGGGAGGGTTTCCCTGGTTCCTGTGGGGTTTCCCCCTTTTCTATCCCCTGCAGAGGGACATCCCCATCTGTGGTTTCACTCTCTAGTCACAATGTGCTGAACAGGGGGATCAGGCCAACATCAGCCCCACGAGGAGGCAGCAGCCCAGGGACTCTGTGCAGCTGCCTCAAACAGCAATGGAGATGCCTGGGCAGGGCTGGGGGCTTAACCCCCGAGTTGGCAGGAGGCTGGGGGCTGCCTCGATTCCTGCTGAGTCTGCAGGGGGAAGGAACAGGCTCGGGCCCCAGAGCATCCCCTCGCAGGAGAGTTACCCAGCAGTCAAGGGAGGCGCCAGGGGGTTGCTCCACCAAGTGCAATTGATGCATTGGAGGTGGGGGAGCAAACTGGAAATGCTCTGCCTGGGAACAGACAGAACCTCCCGTCACTTCTCCTCTAAGCTAAACCCAGCTGGTGGGCCATGTGAACTCCCTCCTCCCACCCCCACCCCCGCACTCGTGTTAATGACGAGGCTCAGGGCTGGGGGAGTTCGTTTGCTGGTGCTGACCGTTCTCTGCAAGGCCAGGTGCCCTGAGCAGCAGCCTCTGGCGAGTCGCACTGGAGAGGCTGGTGCAAAGGGCAGGAGTCTCATAAGAGATTCTGGGGGAAGCAAGAGAAATTGTGGAGAGCGAGACCTTAAAGTGCCAGCGCTCGGCCGTTCCAGCTGCTCAGCCTGTGGCTGGTTTGCTGCGGGAGAGACCAGGTGCCACGGCTGGGGTGAACCCCTGCTCCATCTCCAGGAGGAACTCACCTGCCCAGTCTATTTACTGGCGCCTGTCACTAGAAATTGTGGGCACAATTCCTGCTGGGATTTTTCATCACTGGCTGCTGGGGGGACTTAGGGGGCAACTTCCCTTGTCCCCAGTGCAGGAAAAGGTCCTGGGACAGGGACTGCCAGCGCAACAGGCAGCAGGGGACTATGGGAAAAATAACAAAACAACTCAGGTTGGGGCATCCAGGGCCCAGGTGTGGACAGCTTGTGTGAGAAACACTACGAGAGATTACAGCCCTTCTGTAGAGACCATCAACCCCATCTGTATGCTCTGCAGGCAGTGCCAGGATCTCAGAGCTCACACTGCAGCTCCCATCCAAGCGGCTGCCTAGAGGCCAAGGTGAGAGGCCCTGTTCTCTCAGTATTTATCAAGGATCATTGAATCCTGCAGGTCTCTTTTGCCGTCTTCTCCCTTATTTATTGGTGTGAAATCCCCATGGGGATATTTTGCTTGCCCATGTTAGCTGCAGGAACACTTTGCTGATATTTTTGCTTGCAGATGAAACTCCAAGAAGCCCTGAAACTTCTCAAGCAGGATGTGACGGAGTCTCTGAAGCTGCGTGTGGTGAGAGGATGACAAACAATCCAGAGTCGCAGGCGGGCGTCTCGCTTTTATCTGGCAAAAACCCCTGGGCTCTGCATAGTCAAGGGTGAAGCCAGATTCCCAGTATGGGCCTGACTTTCTGTGTGTCTCTCCCACTGCCCCAACATCAAACTTCTCCACTAGTAATTTCACACACAGGATCTTGGGCAGGATGTTTCTGGGAAGTTTGGGGCAAATCAAACAAGACACAATGGAGAAATAATGGGTCAGATATTGACTGGGCATCACTTCTGGGACACTTTCCTGACATTATTTTGGCTCACGTTGCAAAACTTGTCTGCACTAGAAACACCAAAGGAATTTTAAAAGAGTTTTAAAGATTGAACTGTGCAATTTTTTTGCAGTTAATGGTTGGGAAAGTTTTCTTTCTGCTGGTTTTATAACACAGGAATGGCAGGTCGCGTCTGTGACGGGTTGGATCACAGAAAACTCCCTTGGGGCTGCCAACTGCTGTGCTGAGACTATTTCTGCCCCTGCCTTCCCTGCCAGCTTGGGACTCCAGAACCCTGCCTGGTTGTTCCAGACACGCCTGCCGGCTACAAACCCAGATCCAGGTCTGAACCACGTCCCACAAGCTGCAGGCTTAACTGAAAGCGGCTTAAGAAGTGTTCTTGTCTCTAACACTCAGATGCTCAGGTCCCAGTGGGGTCCAAGCCCCAAATAAATCCATTTTACTCATAAATTGTTCGCCCTCCATAACACTGACAGAGAGATATGCACAGCTGTTTGGCCCCCCTCCCCCCGCCCCCAGGTATTAATAAATACACTGGGTTAATTAATAAGTGAAAAGTGATTTTATTAAATACAAAAAGTAGGATTTAAGTGGTTCCAAGTAGTAACAGACAGAACAAAGTGAATTACCAAGCAAAATAAAATAAAACACGCAAGTCTAAGCCTAATACAGTAAGAAAACTGAACACAGATAAAACCTCATCCTCAGATGTTTCAATAAGCTTCTATCACAGACTGGACACCTTCCTAGTCTGGGCCCAATCCTTTCGCCTGGTACAGCCCTTGTTCCAGCTCAGGTGGTAGCTAGGGGATTTCTCATGACTGCCGCCCCCTTTGTTCTGTTCCACCCCCTTATATAGCTTTAGCACAAGGCGGGAATCTTTTGTCTCTCTGGGTCTCCCCCCTCCCCCCCGCCCTTCTAAATGGAAAAGCACCAGGTTTAAGATGGATTTCAGTACCAGCCTTCATTCCTCCCAGCCTGATTCACAGGAAGGCCTGCCTGCAAACAGAGCCATCCACAGTCAATTGTCCTGGTTGATGGGAGCCATCAAGATTCCCAACCACCATTAATGGCCCACACGTTGCATAATTGCAATAGGCCCTCAGAGTTATATTTCATATTTCTAGTTTCAGATACAAGAGTGATACATTTATACAAATAGGATGATCACACTCAGTAGATTATAAGCTTTGAAACGATACCTTACAAAAGACCTTTTGCATGAAGAATATTCCACTTACATTATATTCACACTCATTAGCATATTTTCATAAAATCATATAGAGTGCAACGTCACACCCTCCTCCTGAACTTACTGCCAGAGACTTGGACACTGACCATGGCGGAGGCAGTATACCTAAAATTCCATTTTGGGCTCCCCTCTGGGGCAGACGCTCCTGTGTCCCCCCAAAAAGGAAAGAGACCCTGATCCAGCTGTGGGCTCACAGCTACCAGCTATGACAGACCCTTCACTGGCCAGCAAAATCCCCCCCCCCCTCCTTTACTCAGGTTGGGCTTGCTTCCAGCTAGAGAGTCCTTGGGGTCTGTTCCCACTGCAGCAGTCACCAGGACCCCAACTTCCAGCTCCAGATACATGTCTCTGTGCCCCTCTTCCAATTAATTACAGCCAGTTCATGCTACTGGATCTCAATTTGCTTTGTCTTTTAAGGCCAGGGTTTGCTGGTGGGCAGCCTTTTCTTCTTCCAGGGCAGCCTTTTCTCAGGCAAATTGCACATCAATTTCCATTTGTCTTCCCTTGAGACTGTCACTCGATGAGCTGGGGTACCACAGAGAACCCCTCCTGCCAGAACAGGCACCCCTCCACTCCTGTCTTGCTGAGTTAGACACTCCAGTCAGCTTCAGCACAGACACAGAGGTTGGGCCACACCCATCTGCAGTTCACTGAAACTGAGATGCCCTCAGCTCAGGGGCTTCTTAGTTAACAGAGACTTTCCCAGCGCCCAGTGTTCAGCCTTTCTGGGCAATTTGCAACTTGTGTAGTTATAGCTTCTTCTGATTTTCACTCTTACTTATTTTCCTTCCTTTTCTGTCCTGATTTCCCTTCCCTGAAATAAGCAAACAGAAAATAACAAACCAGTAACCACTTTGTCTGTTCTTCTGCCACCACACCCCAAACTCACTTAAAATAACTACCAGTATCTCAAAGCAATCAGCTGTGCACAGACCCTGCTCGACTACGCCACTGTGACGGGTTGGATGATAGAAACCCCTTTGGGGCTGCCAACTGATGTGCTCAGACTACTTCTAACCTGTTTTCCCTGCCAGCTCGGGACTCCATAAACTTGCCTTGTTTGAGCCCGACACGCTTGCCTGCTGCAAACCCAGACCCATCCACAGTCAATTGTCCTGGTTGGTGGGAGCCATCAAGATTCCCAACCACCATTAATGGCTCACACTTTGCATAATTACAATAGGCCCTCAGAGTTATATTTCATATTGCTAGTACCAGATACAAGAGTGATACATTTATACAAATAGGATGACCACAGTCAGTAGATTATAAGCTTTGTAATGATACATTACAAGAGACCTTTTGCATGAAGCATATTCCACTTACATTATATTCACACTCATTAGCATATTTTCACAAAATTATATCGAGTGCAACGTCACAACACAGATCTAGCTGGTGGGGAGTGACCTTTGCAATGGCTTCCCTGAGCATCAGAAAGAGGACACACCTGTGTGTAACTTTCTCTGACTGTCTTGGATCTGTTTGCTCTCTGTGTACTTGGAGTCTGGGAGCGGGAAGATAATGTGTTAGTTTTGCAGATGTTTATGGGGAGGTTGTCCCAGGCATAAGAGGCAGCACAGGAGAAAGCAGGAAGGAGCTTGTCTGAATATTTAACAAGAGGTCGATGGAGGCCGGGATCGTGGGCTGACTGGAGGCAGGAGTCGACTTTTTGATACTGAATGGGAGATGAAAGGTAGGGTGGGGACAGGGCATACGGGGCTTTGAACATGAAGACAAGTAGCTTATGTGGCTACAGTACAGGTGGGAGAGCCAGTGAAGGGAGCCCAAGAGAGGGGTGACATGGTCAGGGCAATTGGCTTGGGTGGGGGGACAGGGCGGGGGCGGGGACACTGGCCGGGGGCTGCTCTCTCCCCAGGCAGGTGGAGGGGCCGAGGCTCCCCGCAGCTGCCTGGGTTCCCCAGGCTGAGCTCCAGCTTCTGGCCTGGCCAGGGGGCGGGGGTTCAGGGGGGAGAGGAGGGGCAGGGGGGCACAAAGGGGGTGGAGCTTTATGCCCCCCCCCACACTCTTAGGCAGAATATGTCACCCCTGCTATAGAGTGACACTTTTCTCTTCCCAGACAGATCTCTAGCAGGGGTTACACAGATTCCTTTGCCCCAATACAGCACACAGCCCCACCCTCTCTCTCTCTCTCTCTCTCACACACACACAACACACAATGCCAGTCTACGCACACACAAACTCTCTGCCCCACCCTCTCTCTCTCTCTCAAACAAACACACACACAAACTCTCTGCCCCACAATAATGCAATCCTTTCCTCCCTTTGGGTCAGCCCAGTCTGTCCGAGTGCTCTGCTCTGATGCTCTCAGGCCGTGTGAGCTCAGGATGGTGGGTCCGGGTATGTGGGATCAGCTGAATGTCAGCTCCAGGTTGTGCATTTATAAGAGTCTCCTTTGCCAGCAGCGGCTCTCCTCCAACAGCTCCCAGTTCAGTCTCGCCCGCCCTCTGTCTGTCTTGCTGAACCTGCTTCTTTTTCACTCTCAGAGCCTTCCCGGGCTGCTGCCCTCTCCTGCCCCCATATGCGCATTGCCTCAAACCCTCCCAGGATCAGAGTTAATTCATTCCCGCCAGCCAATCAGAGCTGTGCAGAATAACAGGGCGGGGGCAGAGGAGGAGGTTTCTGTCCAGCTACACAGTACACACATTGAAATTAGAAAACAAACATAAAAGGTTCTTGCCAGAAGGTTACAACATAATATGACTTTAATTGCTAGAATTCCGAATGATAACTCACAAGCAGGAACAGAGAGAACCAAAGCCGGCTGCTCTCTAAGGCAGAGGGACACAACTCACCCCACCTGCCTCTGGGTCGGCTGTCTGCTGACTGACGGCTATAGGAACAGAGCCCAGTAGCCTGCCCCCAGGATCGGGGACCCCCGTCCCCTGTTCTTAACATAATAACCTGCGATTCCAACACAGGCCTCAGCACATCACAATGTGCTCAATTTTGGAAGAGTTGCCAAGTGGAAAAAGGAAAACAGGAGAAAGTACCGGAAAAAAAACTATTCCTGGATATGATTCATTTTATGGCACTGTTTATTGTCACCCCATAGTTCTCTGGAGACTTAAAATCCCCACTGAGCACAGTGCCCTGAGGCCCCAATTTCCAGGCCCTCTTCTCTTCCCATGCTGTGACTGGTTGCGGCAGGTGGACCACTGAACTTGGGACAGGGCCTTTTCCATAGCAGGTGCCCAGCTGTGTAACCCCCTCCCCCCACAACGGTCTCACAGAAGGTGCATGGACCTAGCCATTGTCAGAGCAAACTACCTGGCCCGGCTCTGCACAGCAGCTCCCCACAGCGACCCCGATGGAGAGGGCCGGCCGTGTGCGCTGGTGGACAGGACCCAGAACTGACATCAGGGGTCCTGGGCTCTGTCCCCTGCCCTGGCACTGATGGGGTAAGTCACTGCTCCTCCATGCGCTCTGATATGGAGATTGGGGATACAGCCCTGAGCACAGGGGGGTCCTGGGCTGAGCTGGGGTCTCTGGGTGCTCCTGTAATACAGTAATAAAGGAGGGGAGGCAGAGGGAGGGGAGATTGGTGCTCACACGTCTCAGCACCTGATGGGACGAGGGGAGAATCCTGAGCCGCAGACTGAGCGGGTGCTTAGTGACGTCGCAGTCCAGACACTGCGGTGATGGGCACTAGAGCCCCGTAGCTAGACAGACACGGGAAGTGTGTGCCGGGATAGCCAGGCATGTGCGTGAGAGGGATACGATACCGACATGCACCGTTGTTCCCTGTACCGCGTCCTCACTGAGACCAGCTGGAGTGACTGGCTGGAGCTGAGGAGAGGCCAAGCTGCAGGAACCGGCAGACATGCGGATGGGACATGGCTCCTTGTCCCTAACGACTCTTCCCAACTCACCCCGGAGCAGGAGGCAGCTGGCAGAAGGGAAATCGCAGGTCACTGTTACGGTGGCACATTTCTAGGAACAGGAAATTGAAACTAAACCTGTTACTCCTGGTTCACAGGGGGCAAGCAGGAGAATCGGGCCAAGTGAACATGAGGGAGCTGCCAAATGGCCTGTGTCATCTGACAAGTCCCAGCAGCTGCTCCGTGCAGAGCAGGGTGGCGAGGACACACCCTGACCAAGCCGGGCTGTTGTGGCTGGGGGCGGTCTCTCTCCCCAGGCCCAAGGGAGATTGGCACCTTTGGGTGGAGCTGACACAGGGCTGCTTGCTCCGGGGCACGCAGAGAGGCACCGAGCTCAGGGGAGAGCCAGGGGGTCTGGCAGCTCCCAGGGACAGCCAGAGCCTGCGGAGACACCGAGCCCAGAGACGGAGGGTAAGGACTGACTGGCCCCACCCCCACCAGCTCTTCATTCAGGCCCTGAGCCAGGACAGAGCCCCAGCCCCAGGGAGACAGATTCAGGGTCCCGCTTGTCTCTGAATCTACCCAGGATAAAGAGCAATTTGTCTCTGTGCAGCTGGGCCAGGGCTGATGGGGGATCCCGCTGCTGCCTGCACACCTCGGAGGGGAGGGATCTCTGCTCTGGGGCTGGGAGGGGGGACAGCTGGGCTCAGCAGCCCCCAGGCCCAGGGTAGGACAGCAGCTGGGCCGGGCCCCTCAGTAACGAGGGGCTGCACGTGGCTTAGGCTCAAGGATTGTTTGGGGCCACCAGGGTTTGTCTACCCTGGGTGAAGGGTTTGTACAGACGGGGCTTCCCCTCTAGGGAACAGAACCCCCCAAACCGTCTCATGCCTGGGGCCTCTGCGCAGAGGGACTGGAAACCTCCCTCCCCTCCCCCATCACATCGCCTGTGGATCCAGGCAGATCTGGGAGCTGGGAACCTCCCTCCTAACATATGGCTCCTGCTGCCCTTTTCAGTCCCCCCCTTCCCCTGTTCCCCTCTGGGCATTCGCCCTCCCAGACACTCAGCGGAGCAGAGCCGGGGCGGGGGGGCAGTGAGGGCAGCAGCTCTGGGACTCGCAGACCCCCCGGTAACAGTGATTGTGTAATGCGGGTCTGTTTGTGCAGAGTCACTTTCCTGCCTGGCCCCAGCCCTTCCCCCGGGGCTCCCCTCCCCTGCAGACTGCGGTGCGGGGCTGGTGCGGGCAGAGCCCGGAGATGGGTCTCCCCTTGGGCGCAATTCTAAGTTGAAGTAGAAGGTCCAGGGAGGCTCAGGGCTGGGGCTGAAGGCGTCTGTTGTGGGCTGAGAGAAGGAGGCAGCAGGATCCACTGAGGCTAGGTCTACACTGCAGCGGGGGTCCGACCTAAGATACGCAACTTCAGCTACGTGAATACCGTAGCTGAAGTTGCGTATTTTAGGTCGGCTTACCTGGCGGTGAGGACGTGGGAAAGTCGACCGCTGCCGCCGACTCCGCTGCCGCCTCCTGCCGAGGTGGATTTCCGGAGTCGACGGCAGAGCGATCAGGGATCGATTTTACCGCGTCTTCACTAGACGCGGTAAGTCGATCCCCGATAAACCGATTGCTACCCGCCGGATCGGCGGGTAGTGAAGACAAAGCCTCAGTGTTGTCCTCAGGGCAGCAACAGCAGCAGCCGCGAGAAGCAGACCCTGCCCCCACCCGAGCAGGGATTGGGGTGTCCATGGGATCCCTGGGGCTGGGCCAATGGGCTGGATCACATCTCTCACTCAGACTGTGTCTACACTACACACTCTCTGCTGGCACAGACCCCTCGTGTAGATGCAGCTGCACCAACTGAAGGAGTTTTTCCATAGGTGTAGAAACAGCACCTCTCTGAATGACACTGGCTGCGCCACCAGACGTCCTTCTCCGGCCTTCACCCTCTATTATCCAACAGGGCCAGTTCTCCACAGAGCTGGGGGCTGTGGCCCAGAGCCACAAGGGGACTTTGGTATTGCAATGCCTACTTTTTAGACACGTAGAAAATCACTGGAACAACACTGTGCTCCATAAGGCCTGAGTTAGGTGCCTGGGCTCCCCATACAATGCATAGGGAGAGAGAGACACCTAAGAACAAGGAGGAGTCCTGTGGCACCTTAAAGACTAACAAATTAATTTGGGCATAAACTTTCATGGGCTACAACCCACTTCTTCCGATGCATATCAGATGGGTTATAGCCCACGAAAGCTTATGCCCAAATAAATTTGTTTGTCTTTAAGGTGCCACAGGATTCCTCCTTGTTTTTGCTGAAACAGACTAACACGGCTCCCCCTCTGAAACTTGACACCTAAGGACGGGCTCCACAAAAACCAGCATGCCAGGCCAGGAGCCTTCAGTGGCAAAGTGGAAATTTTCTGTAATATTTTTCTGAAGCTCCCCCCAGCCATTGCCTTTGTGGGGTGGAGACCCACGTCTAGGGTGACCAGACAGTAAGTGTAAAAAATCAGGACAAGGGGTGGGGGGTAATAGGAGCCTATATAAGAAAAAGCCCCCAAAATCAGGACTGTCCCTATAAAATCGGGACATCTGGTCACCCTACCCACGTCCCTCTTCCTTCTGATTAGGGTGTGTCTAGGCTGCAGAACTCCCGGCCCTCACTGTCATTCCCAGCACAGACAGACTGTCCTAGGACACCTGCTTGCTTTCACTTCTGAGATGGATACAGAATAATTGATACAGGGGTAACGTTACCACTCAGCTCTTTCTAAGCAAGCCTACATCATCCGTAAGGTAAAAAGATGACATAGTAAAAGCAATACAAGAACCTACACACCTGTTAATTGGCTTACCAGGCAGCCCCCCACTCTAGGGGCTTCAGCTCCAACCAAGGACACAGTCTTACGAGGCCTCAGCAGGCCAAGTCCTTCCACTCCTCCCCTAAGGATTGGGGCCCTTAGGGGACCAGGGTCCTGTCCATTTGCCAGACCAGGAAGAAGGCCCTGAGTCATTTTAACCTTTCGGGTGTAAACTTGAAACCTGGTTCTCCCTCTGGAGCACTGACGGGGAAAAGCTCAATAACTCCTCCTCCGCCCTCCCAGAGCTTCTGGAGCACTGCAAACAGCTGATTTGTGGTGTTCAAGCTCAGGGAGGGAGGGGGAGGAGCAGGGACTGGGGGACGCTTGGGGGAAGATGCGGGACAGCTGTGGAGCCCTGTGGCCGCGGGCCAGGAACGCAGCCCAGACAGAGCCGTCCCTACCGATGGTGGTGCCCTACGCAGCCTGCGCACCTGCACCCCCCCTGCAGGGGGCGTGGCCGCTCCGCTGGGTGGCTGGCTCCTCCGTGGGGGAGTGGGGAAATGCGCTCAAGGGCTGCAGGGCCACGGGGACAGGAGCTGTGGGGGGCAGCAGCAGGGCAGGGAGGCCCTGGGCAGTGCGGGGCATTAGTGGGGGGCCTGGTGCCGGCAGCAGGGGTCGGGCCCAGCCCCCCCCGCACTGCAGCCTGCTTTGAATGGAGAGCTGCACTGGGAGTAGGGAGACCATATTTTAACATTCAAAAAATAGGACACTCCACGGGGAGGGAGGGTAGCCCCACCCTGCCCCCATCCACTCCCTCCGACTGCCCCCCACAGAAACCCCAACCCATCCAATCCCCCTGCTCCCTGTCCCCTGACTGCCCCCTCCAAATGCCTGACCCATCTAACCTCCCCTTCTCCTTGTCCCTTGACTGCCCCCCCGGAACCCCCTACCCCTTCTCCAACCCCCCAGCCCCCTTACCATGCCACTCAGACCAGCGTGTCTGGCTTCGCGCAGTGCCAGACATGCTGCTGCATACATGCTGCCGTGTTCCCCTGCGGAGCCACAGCCCCCCCCAGCACCTGCCTTCCAGATTTGAACACCTCAAAATTCAGGAGTGCTCAAGCTCAGTTTGGGCGGCTGTTACTTCATTTCTCCCAAATCAAATATATTGATCCACTGTAACTTGCTGTAGAAAAAGTAGGATAAAATTGAGCAAGAAATGCTTCCCAGTGGTTATTAGGACTGGAATTGCTATTTTCAACAGCCATTGCCTTTTGTTTGTTTGTTTGTTTAAAAGGAAGACAGTGATATTGCATTGGCAAATTCCCCATAGAAACAAAGAGTGGAACAAAAGAATAATAAAGGCACCTGAACTTTTCCTCATTTATGTAGGACAGTCTTATAATATGCATCCAGATAGCCTTCAATCACACATGCTGAAAATTGTTCCACTTTACTGCAGTTCTGTAACCATATGGGAACCAGTCCTGTCTGTGTTCTGTGCACATCCAAAATTCCTACTGAATGACCCGCCCTGGGAGCGAGTTACCAGTGACCCAGGGCTGCGGCAGAAGGAGGGTGCAGGGCGGGGTGGGGAGAGCCCAGGGCTGGGGTGGCAGGAGGTGTGTGTGGGGGGGCAAGTGTGGGGGGATAGGGGGGAGCTCAGAGCTGGGGCGGCAGGGTGTGTGTGCAAGTGTGGGGGGATAGGGGGGAGCTCAGAGCTGGGGCGGCAGGGTGTGTGTGGGGGGGAGAGCCCAGGGCTGGGGCGGCAGGGAGGTGCGGCTGGGGGGGTGAGAGCCCAGGGCTGGGGCGGCAGGGGGGTGCAGGTCGGGGGGGGAGAGCCCAGGGCGGGGGGGTGCGGGTGGTGGGGGAGAGCCCAGGGTTGGGGCAGCAGGGGGGTGCGGCAAGGAGTCCAGGGCTGGGACGGGGGGCAGCCAAAATTTTTTTTGCTTGGGGTGGCAAAAAACCTAGAGCCGGCCCTGGGTCCCGGAAAACTCTCGCGGGGCCTGGGCCCCCGGAGCGTCTTCCACTCTGGGTCTTCGGCGGCAGTTCGGCGGCAGGGGGTCCTTCCACTCTGGGACCCGCCACCGAAATGCCCTGAAGACCCGTGGCGGGGGGTCCTCCCACCCTGGGACCCGCCGCCGAAGACCCCAGACCCCCTGAATCCTTGGGCAGCCCTGCTAATGACTCTTCCCAACTCTGCCCACAGCAGCAGGGAGTTGGCAGAAGGGAAATGGCTGGTTGCTGTCAGAGCAGCACATTTCTAGAAACAGGAAAGTGAAACTAAACCTTTTACTCCTGGATCACTTGGGGACAAGCCAGAGAATGGGGCCAAGTGAATATGAGGGAGCTGCCAAATGGTCTGTGTCATGGCAAGTCATGAGCGGATATGTGTGTGGGGGGGGACACACCCTGACAGGGTAGGGTTCTTGTGATGCGTGTGTGTGTAGGAGAGTGTTTCTATCCGCAGGCCCCAAGGGAGATTGGCACCTTTGGGCGGAGCTGACACAGGGCTGCTTGCTCCGGGGCATGCAGAGAGGCACCGAGCTCAGGGGAAGCACAGAAGAACTGCCAGCTCCGAGGGACAGCCAGAGCCTGGGGCGACACCGAGCCCAGAGATGAAGGGTAAGGACTGACTGGCCCCACCCCCACCAGCTCTTTATTCAGGCCCTGAGTCGGGACAGAGCCCCAGCCCCAGGGAGACAGATTCAGGATCCCACGTGTCACTGACTCTCCCCCAGATAAAGAGCAATTTGTCTCCATGCATCTGGGCCAGGGCTGCTGGGGGATCCCACTTCTGCCTGCACACCCCGGAGGGGAGGGATCTCTGCTCTGGGGCTGGGAGGGGGGACAGCTGGGCTCAGCAGCCCCCAGGCCCAGGGTAGGACAGCAGCCGGGCAGGGCCCCTCAGTAACTGGGGGCTGCACGTGGCTCAGGCTCAGGGCTTGTTTGGGGCCATGAGGGTTTTTATCCCCTGGGTGAGGGGTTTGTGTAGATGGGGTCCAAGGGGTGAGGTCCCCTTTAGGGAAGGAGCCCCCCAAACCTTCTCATGCCTGAGACATCTGCATAGAAGGACTCTAAACCTCCCCCCCCCATCTCATCCCCATGGAACCGGGCAGGGCTGGGAGCTGGGACCCTCCCTCCCCACTTACTGCTCCTGCTGCCCCTTCCAGTCTCTCCCTCCTGCTCCCTCTCCACTCCTCTCTGGCTGGGAACCATTTGTCCCTACCCCGGCCTGGGGCGGTCGCTCTCCCGGAGCTGGCTCGGCTCCTGCAGGCACTGTGGGGAGCAGAGCCTGGTGGCGGGGGATCTGGGAGGGCAGCAGCTCTGAGACTCGCAGCACCCCCAGGAACAGAGCTGGGGCGGGGCCGCTGGTGCAGAGTCACTTCCCTGCCCATCCCCAGCCCTTTCCCCAGGGTCTCTCCCCTCCCCTGCAGGCTCCAGGTGCGGGCCGAGCCCGCGGCTGCCCCCGGGGCTGGGTCCAGCTGCCGCAGAAAGCCCCCCGAATGGCAGGGAGTTCTAATGACCAACTCTGTGTTTCAGGGAAAGCTCGGGGGGTGGGGGGTGACTCAGGGCTGGTGCTGAAGGTGGCTACTGGGGACTGAGGAGGGACAGCAGGGTCCCATCACTGTTGTGCTGTTTGGGCAGCAGCAGCCCTGACAGGGGGACCCTACACCCCAGAGCAGGGTTCGAGGGGAGAGCATTCCCTGGTGCCGAGTTTGCCATTGTGTGAAGAAATACTTCCTGTTTTTTGTTTCAAACCTGCTGCCTATTAACTTCATTGGATGCCCCCAGGTTCTTGTGTTATGTGAAGGGGTAAATAACACTTCCTCATTCACTTTTTCCACCCCATTTATGAGTTGACAGCTCTGTATCATAGCTCCGCTTAGTCATCCCTTTCCTAAGATGAAGAGTCCCAGTCTTTTAATCGCTTCTTGCATGGAAGCTGTTTCATACCCTTAATCATTTTAGTTGCCCTTCTCTTTACTTTTCCCAATTCTAATATATCTTTTTTTGAGATGGGATGATCAGAACTGCACAAAGTATTCAAAATGTGGACGTACCATGGATTTATGTAGTGGCATTATGATATTTTTTGTCGTCTTATCTATCCCTTTCCCAATCATTCCTACCATTCTGTTTGCTTTTTTGACTGCTTCTGCACATTGAGCAGATGTTTTCAGAGAACTATCCATGACTCCAAGATCTCTTTCTTGAGTGGTAACAGCTAATTTAGATGCCCATAATTTTGTATATATAGTTGTGATTATTTTTTACCAGTGTGCATTATCAGCACTGAATTTCATCTGCCATTTTTTTGCCCAGTCAGCCAGCCACTGGCTACAGGGATATAGTCTGCCCTCAGTGCCATGAGCCCCACTCTTTTCCTCTATTTGCAGCCCCCCTTTTTTACACTTGAATTCCCAGTCCCTGGTCTTCTGGACATCTGCAATGTAAGCCAGTCCGTTGCCTCCATAGAAGCAGTGCCTCCCAGTTTACTGGTTTTACCTTAATTTAACTCTCTGCCTAGCACAAGTTTACTATAGACACGCCTAAGTAAAACAAACTGAAGTTTATTTAACAGAGCTTGAGATAGAGATTCTCATGAAAGTTGGTATAAGGATTTGGAGACATACAGTTACAGGTTAAAGAAAAACATAAGAGACAGTCTACAGGCTGTACTCATTTACAAGTTACTTTCCTGTCTAAAAGTATTTCTCATCCAATGGTGTACCTGTCCAGTTTCAAAAGCTGGGATCCTCTTTTCATGAGATACTTCCGCTGACAGTTTCTCTCCTCCATAATGGATAACATCTTGTGTCCTTTCCTATTCTGTTATACAGGCAGGCCTCGACTTTACGACGTGTTTCTTTGCTCATAATAATGTCAGAAAAGCAAAAATCTGGTGCAAGTGGCGTTTCTAAGAAACGTAGAAGAAGTTTGAGTACAAAAATTAAAATAATTGAGGAGTTTGAAAGAGGTGAGACGCCAACTAAAATTGGTAAAGCTTTGGATATCCCCCGATCGACTGTTTCAACCATCCTGCAAAACAAGGAACGGATTCAGGAACGTGTTAAGGGTTTGGCTCCTATGCAATCAACTGTGACAACTAAGCAGCATGTTGGACTTATTGACCAGGTTGAGAAACTGTTAATCATTTGGCTGGAGGATCAAAATCAACGCTGTGCTCTGGTGAGTTCAGGCAGAATTCAGGAGAAGGCCTGGAGCCTTTATGATGATCTAAAGAAACAACAGGGGGAAAGTTCTAACACTGAGCCTTTTAATGCAAATAGGGAATGGTTTATGCAGTTTAAAGCCAGGGCCAATTTGCATAACTTGAAGGTCTCAGATGAAGCTGCCTGTGCTGATGAGGAGGCAGCTCGTGTTTTTCCTGAGAGACTGGCTAAAATAATTGAAAAGGGAGGGTATTGTGCTCAACAAGTTTTTAATGTTGCCGAAACTAGGCTCTTTTGGAAAAAAATGCCATTGAGAACCGAGATTGCCAAAGAGGAGAAATCCATGCCAGGGTACAAAGCTGCTAAAGATAGGATCACTCTTTTGCTTGGTGCAAATGCTGCAGGTGACTTTAAACTTAAACCTTTGCTTGTGTACCGTTCAGAAACTCCCAGGGCTTTCCAGGGATATTCCAAGGCATTTCTCCCAGTGATATGGAAATCCCATCCTAAGGCATGGGTCAATAAAAACATTTTTGAGGATTGGTTTAATTATCATTTTGTGCCAAGTGTCAGGGATTATTGCAGCAAAAATAATCTTGCATTTAAAGCATTGTTAATCCTCGACAATGCTCCTGGTCATCCACCCAGCCTTGACGACATGCATCCTGAGATACAAGTGGTGTTTCTGCCCCCAAACACCACTTCATTGTTGCAACCCATGGACCAGGGGGTAATTGCATCCTTCAAGGTCCACTATCTCAGGAGCACATTTGCTCAGGCCATCAGGGAAACTGAGAAGCAAGGTGGACCAACTCTGAAGGAATTCTGGAAGAGCTTCAACATTTGCCATGCAGTTAAAAACATTGATGAGGCATGGAATGAAGTCAAACACCCCAATTTGAATGGCGTTTGGAAAAAATTGTGCCCTGATTTTGTGTCTGACTTCCAAAGCTTTACTGACACTGTTGAGGAGGTGACCAAAAATGTTGTTGAAATGGGCAAAGAACTTAAGTTGGACATTGCACCAGAGGATGTTGATGAGTTGCTGGCATCACATTCTGAAGAATTAACTAATGAGGACCTCATTGAATGGGAACAGCAAAAAGTGGCAGAGAAAGAAGAAGATGCACCCACTGTTGAAGAGACTCCTCCTCATAAAGTCTTGACAATAAAAGTGTTGGCTGAGGCATTTCAACATTTGGAAGCTGCCACGTCCCTGTTTGAGGAACATGACCCCAACATTGGACGCAGTGCATCTGTGACTAGGGACTTATACAACACGTACAGCTGCTACAGAGAAATTTACAAGGAAAAGAAGAGAACCTCTGTCCAAAGTCCCTCGGACACTTCCTTATCTCCTTCCAATTCACCTCCAAATACCCCTGAAAGCCCCATCCAATTAGACCCACCTGTGAGCTCAGACAAAAGTGTCCCATCTCCTTCTTCATCCCTTCAGTCGGTTTCTTAGATCAGCAATGCCCAGGAATGATGAAGACAAGTTATGTTAAATTTTTAAGGCTTTAAAATTTGTCTATGCTTTTTAGATCGTTTGTAGGTAGGGGTAATGCACGGTGTACAGCACTCTACAGGTACTATATTTCTTAATGTATTTTTAGTGTCTGTGATTCTTTTATGTCAACATGATTGCTATTTTCAATATGAATACATTAATGGAGCTGTATTACTCGTCTATAATTGATTGAGTACAAAAATCTGGGTGAAAATAGCATATCGGGCCTCGGTTTAGAAACCAATCCCCCATTTATAACATTGTTCCTATGGGAAAATTGGTTGTGAGTATCACAGTGCCCCCCATAAGGCTTTATGGAAATATGCTTATGAATATATATATGACATAACTGGAATATGTTTTATGCTACATATGCCATGTAACATATCTCTGTGAAGGTTATGATCTACTGAGTCTATTCATCCTATTCGTATGCATGTGTCATTGTTGTATTCAAAGTTATGAATGTTGACTGTGTACTTGCTTGATTTTTGAGTAGCCTTTGTAAAGCATTTGGTCAGCTTCCGGAGAAAGGAATGTGCAAATTAAGTGCCCAGTCATGAACCACCTAAGCCAACAATGAACTTGAAGATGCCAATCCACATCTGACCTTTCCCAGGAATGTGGCTAGGCTGGTAAGAAACTCAGTCATGCATGGACATGTGACTGGCCCATGTGACTCCAAAACTCCATTTTGTAGCTAGATTCTACACAGGGGGAGGGAGGGGTGTCCACCCACAAGAGAAAGTCTATTTAAACCCCTGGGAGACCCCTCCATTTGGTCTTCAGCTGGCTCAAGCGATAGCCTGTCCACCCCCAAAGGTTACCTAAATTAAATAAATTTACCGAAAGAAACTGGAACAAAGGACAGTAACTACAGGGGGTGTGAGTGATTGCTGGACCCAGACTAGAAGGAGATTAGTCTGTAAAAGGAAGCTTACTGGGTGAGGTTTTTATCTGTATTCAGTTTTCTTAGACATAGACTTGTGTGTTCTATTTTATTTTGCTTGGTAATTCACTTTGTTCTGTCTGTTAATACCTGGAACCACTTAAATCCTACTTTCTGTATTTAATAAAATCACTTTTTACTTATTAATTAACACAGAGTATGTATTAATACGGGGGGGGGGGGTGGGACAGCTGTGCATATCTCTCTATCACTGTTATAGAGGGTGAACAATTTACGACTTTATACAGGGTAAAACGGATTTATTTGGGGTTTGGACCCCATTGGGAGTTGGGCATCTGAGTGCTAAGGACAGGAACACTTCTTACGTTGCTTTCAGTTAAGTCTGCAGGTTTGGGGCATGTGGTTCAGACCTGGGTCTGGGTTTGCAGCAGGCTAGCGGGTCTCATTCAAACCAGGCAGGGCACTGCAGTCCTAAGCTGCCGGGGCAGGAAAGCAGGGGCAGAAGTAGTCTTGGCACATCAGGTGGCAGCCCCAAGGGGGTTTCTGTGATCCAACCCGTCACACTGAGTTATGACATTTCAAATTAAGATGTGATTTTCAGGAATCAATTGTGTCATAAGTCCGAGGACTACAGTTACAGTCTATTGTCTCTTACCCCGGGGTGCCCCATTCAGAGACTTTTCTTGGGGTTCTTTTGTCTTTGTACATGCTCAAGCCTGCTTCTGGTCCAGACAGTAAACACAGGGCTTGGGCTGGGTTCCGGACGTCCATGGTTCTCAGTGTTGATTGAGTCAGTCCTGGGTCTCTCAACCCACCTCCAGATGAGATCTTTCACCTCCAACAGTTTTGGACACTATACCCTATGTGTTACATGTTAATAACCATGACAATCATTTAGACATTAGCTTCGGCAGAGACCACTCATGACACCTTTCAGCAAGATATTGAGAAGTTGGTTGGACACAGGTGTAATTAGTCATTTCCCCAGCTCACCAGCAGATGTCAGCAAAAAGCTCCTGCCCTTGCAGAATCCATGTCCACCGGGCGCTCGGAAGCAACTTCCAGCCATTCGTTCTCGGGGTGCCTTTCTCTGCAGAGCCCTTTAGAACTTGCTATTTTCTCCCTGTGAAGGGGCTTATACACCATTGTGACATTGCACTCCCTATGCTTTGTGAAAATATGCTTGTGAATATGAATATGACATAACTGGAATGTGCTTTTTGCAAAAGGTCTCATGTCTGGCATCCTTACAAAGGTTATACTCTACTGAGTGTAAGACTAACAGAAGTTAGTCTTAAAGGTGCCACAGGACCCTCTGTTGCTTTTTACAGATTCAGACTAACACGGCTACCCCTCTGATACTCTAATGAGTGTGTTCATCCTATTTGTTTGCATGTATTATTTCTGTGTCTGGATTTAGGAAAATGAGGTATAAACTTGTATTACTGATGTAGGGATATTAAGTAGAACCCATTAAGGGTGCTTCAGAAACAATGAGTTGTGAATGGCCTTGTTCACCTACAAGCCTTCCTGTGTACCTGGGGGCCAGACCAGGAAGAATGGTGGCTAGGGTCTTACAGAGACATGTGACCATGTCACCTGATACTGGAATCCATCTTAAATCTGGTATTTTTCCAGAAGGGAATGGCTAGGGGGTCAAATCAAACAAAGGTTTCCCACCTTGGGGAAATCCTATATAAGGTGGGGGAAGTAAACAATGAGGGTCTTCAGCTGGCTTAAGAGACTCCTCCCCACCCCAAAGAGATACCTGAAAGCACCTGGAAACAAAAGGACTGTAACCACAGGGGTGGGAGAGATTGGCTGGACCCAGGCCACAAAATACATCTTTGGCCTGAGAAGGACTTTTCCTGAAATAACATCTAGGGTGTGAAGCTATTATTTGTAACTAGTTTCTTAGTGTATTAAGCTTAGCCTTGTGTGTTTGGTTTGTTTTATTTTACTTAGTAACTCACTTTGTTCTGTCTGTAATCTGTTATATTCACTTAAATCTTACCTTTTATTCTTAATAAAATTACTTTTATTTATTAATAAACCCAAGTGTAAGGAATTGTTACCGGGGGGGGGGGGGGGGAGGGGGAGGGCAAAGAAGCTGTGCATAGCTCTCCTTCGGTGTTAAAGAGGGTGGACATTTATGAACTTACCCTCATAAGCTTTATGCAGAGCAAGACGGATTTATCTGGGGTTCAGACTCCCAAAAAGGCTGTGTGGTAAGCGCTGGACAAGTCCCTGTTAACTGAGAAGCCCCAGGGCTGAGTGTGTCTCTGTCTGTAAGACTGCAGAGGGGTGAGGCCCATTCTCTGAGTCTGTGCTGGAGCTGAGCTGGAGGGTCTGGCTCAGCGAGATGGAGTTGAGGGGTGCCCATTCTGGCAGGGGGGTGATTCTCAGTGGTGTGCCAGCGCATTAAGTAACAGTATCAAGGGGGTTTCTGTGACCAAACGCATCACAACCATGATCAAGTCACCTCTTGATTTTCTTTTTGGTAAATTTAACATGTTAAGCTCATTAAGTCTCTCACGATCAGCCTTTTCTCGAGCCTTTGAATCATTTATGTGGCTCTTTTCTGCACCGTCTCCAAGTTTTTCAACATCCTTTTTAAAATGTGGACACCAGAGCCACATGTAGTATTCCAGTACTGGTCTCACCAACACCATATTCAGAGGTGGAATCACCACCTTGCTCCTGCTCACTTCTCCCCTGTCTATATATCCACGGATGACATCAGCCCTTTTACCTACAGCATCACCCTGGGAGCTCAGTTGTTTGCACACTGTGACCCATCCTTTTCAGAGTCACTGGTTTCCAGGATACAGCCCTTCTCCCATCTGTTGGTACGGCCCACACCCCTTGTTCCTAGATGTGGAAATTTCCATTTGGCTGCATTAAAACACATTTTGTTGGCGGGGGATGTTTGGAAGGACTTGCCTTTCTGAGGGAGTGTGAGCCCCCTCTCCCTGAAGCCCTGAGCATGTGTCAGGATCTAGGGGCCCCAATCCCTCTTTTCTCTGCCTTGCGTGTTTACTGGGATATGGGGGGCCCTGCCCCTCGAGATGGTATCTGAGCCCCTCTCCCTGCTACACCTCAGGGAAGCCAAGAATTGAGGGGGTATGCCCCCCCGGTGATGTCTGCAGCCAGGGCTGTACTGTGCTCCACTTACAACTAAATCAAGAATTGCCTCTCCCCTTGTGGATTCCAGAACTAGCTGCTCCAAGAAGCAGCCATTAATTTTGGTGTCTAGAAACTTTCTCTCTGCATCCCGTCCTGAGGCGACATGTACCCAGTCAGTATGGGGATAGCTGAAATCCCTCATTTATTATTGAATGTTCTATTTTTGTAGCCTCTCTAATCTCCCAGAGCATTTTACAGTCACACTTTCGGTTCCCCCCAGCCCTTAGTTTAAAAACTTGGCTACACCTTTTTAGTTTTCCATGCCAGCACTCTGGTTCCTGTTCGGTTTAGGCAGAGCCCAGCATCCTTCCTATACAGACTCCTCCTTTCCCACAAAGTTCCCAAGAAACCTAAAACCCTTTTTTCAACACCATTGTCTCATCCACGCACTGAGAGCCTGCAGTTCTGCCTGTCTAACTGGCCCCCCTGCATGTGGAACTGGAAGAGAATGCTACCATGGAGGTCCTGGACTACAATCTCTTACCTAGCAGCCTAACTTTGGCCTCCAGGACTTCCCTTCTACCTTTCCCTGTGACTGGAACAAAGAATAAATGTTCTGGCTCAAAAAGAGCTAGGTGGTAACTGGCAACCGCTGGCACGATACTGTTCATAGCCCTCGGAGAAAGCAGTGCACAGGTGCTGGCTGTTTGGTAGACTGGCCTGCTGCAATATCGCAGTGTCTGGCTGGGCAGTCTTAATGCTCCCTGGTCAGAAGGGAGCAGGACAAGGGTCCTGAGACAGGTGATGGCTGGAGACCTGAGACTGACTGGGCACTGCTGGAGTGGACAGGAGGGGGGGATACAGGTGTAGCTACCCTTAACCTGGGACACACTCTCCCCCCACTCCAGATTCAGGGTTCACTCCCCCTGCAGGCTCAGTGGGGCTGTGAGTTTCACTCCCTGTAACAGGGGTGAGACTCACCACCACAGCGCCTCCTGCTGGTCAGTCCAGGTATTAGCTCTTCCAGCTCTCGAGCACCCTCTGCCAGCCAGTCTCTCTCCTGCCTCAGGCCCCACATCACTCCTGGACCCTGTTGCCCCTTACCCTTCGGGTGCTGCCCCACAGCAGTCCCCCCTCACTCAGGGTATCCCCTCCCAGGGGAACCCCAATCCCCTATACCCACCATGCCTCAGTGGCTACTGCCAGTCATCATCCAGCCCCCGCTCACTGAGGCAGACTGCAGTCTGTAACAGCCACTCATCATTGGCAAGGGGGTTGGAACTGCTGCCTTTCCCTGCAGTCCCAATACCTCCCCTGGCCTTTAGCCAGGCCTCAGCCTGGGGGCGGGGTGGGGCAGGCACCCGCCTGGCCCCCTGTACTCCCAGGCAGCTAGGCCCTTCTCACTCCAGGGCTGGAGTGAGCCTGACCCAGCTCCTCACTTGCCCTTATATCAGAACCAGCTGTGGCTCCATTGGGTGTGGCCACAGCTGTGGCTGCCTCCCCGATCAGCCTAGCTCAGCTGCCTTTACCCTTTTTCCTAGGAGCGGGGTAACTGCCCCGCTACACTCCCCATCAGTGCCACCTCTAGAGGGTGAGGAGCCCCGGTGGGCCAGCCTGTACTCCACCCTGGTCCCGAGGCCCGCCGGGGATATCAGCTGGCAGCTCCTTCACAGGGCGTGTATTTGGCATGGTTTACTCCTGTCCCGGACACATGCCCCTTCTGCGGCGTGAGGGAGACCCTGGCGCACGTTTACTTGGAGTGCGCCAGGCTGCAGCCCCTATACCAGCTCCTCACGAATATACTGTTATGTTTCTGGCTGCACTTTTCCCCTCACGTCCTTCTCTGTGCACTCCCCATCCATGGCCCCCAAAGTCACGGGACCTCCTGGTCAACCTCCTCCTGGCCCTGGCTAAACAGGCCATCGATAACACCAGGGAGAGGAGGTTGGCCAATGGAGACCCCTGTGACTGTGGGGCCTGTTTCCGATCCTCTGTCCGTTCACGTATCTGGGCAGAGTTCCTCTGGGCGGCGTCCACTGGCTCCCTTGACACCTTCGAGGAGCAGTGGGCGCTGTCCGGGGTTCTCTCCCCTTCCACTCTCCTGTGGGGCAGAGTCCTTGTAACCCCAACAAGGCTGGGCCCAGGGTTCCTGGGGGGCTCAACCCCCAACCTTGTCATGGTCACTTAGGGCAGGGGCCAGGGTGTCCCCACTCCATGGTGCTCTCTCTGCCGTGGGTGCTTCCCTGACCCACTGATCAATGTCTATAGTTCAAAGCAAATACAATTTATTAAACAGCAACTAATGAAATAATAAGGAAAAAATGGGGAAGGTGAAAGGAAAACCTGTCACCCGGCTCTGTGGCCACAGGGGGAACCACAAACAGCGTCTCTGGAATGTCAGGGCAGTTCACAGTCTGTTCCCAGGCCTCCTGACCAGGCCCTGGCACACGCCTCAGGCTCTAGATGGCAGGACCCGTCTCCCTAGTGTCAGCCACCCCCCGTTTCACTCACAGCTCCCATCCCAATCTGACCTGCAGAACCCCTTGGCTGGAGGCATCCCTGCGCTGGGCCCTCTGCCCAGGGTCCCCCTCGCTCTGCCCAGCTGCTCACTGCACCCGGCTCCGGACTGCTCCAGCCCCAGCCCCAGCTCCACACTGCCACAGCCCTGATGCTGCTCTGCCTCCAGCTCCCTGGGCTGCTCCTCTGGCCCCTCTGGCTCTGGTTGCTGCAGCTCTGCTCCCAACACGGATCTGCTCTCTCCTTAGCTCTGCCCCACTCTGCCCAGGCAGCCCCAGCTCACACAGGATGGACCCCTCCCAGCTTCCTGACTCCCTCATTGGCGGGCCTGCCCTGCCAGTTGGCCTCTCCCCATTGGCCCTGGAGACTGTCAGTCTCAGGGTCCTGATTTCGCATCTTCCCCTTTCTCTTGGTACTGGGAGCTCACCAACCAAAAACCCCTCTAACCTTCCGTAAGGGGCCAACAGTCCCCTTGTCTCCACATATAATATGTCCTGACCCCTCACCCTTGTACCACTGCCTCTCTGTGTGCGCCCATACCCCCCCAACCCCATGTTCCACTATCCCCATGTGCTGGCCCCCTTCCTCCCCCCGATCTCTCCTCTCACCTAGCCCCCAAGCTCCATCGCCCCTTACCATTGGGGTGCTCTGGGGGCGCCAGTTTTAGGGAGTGGCCAGGGACCCGCGTCCGGCAGCTCAGGGAAGCTGCTAGGTGTGGGGCAGTAACCAGGGCTCCCTGCACCCCAGGGTCCCCGTGTGCAATGGGGAAGGCCCCGCGCTGTCACGCAGCCCTTAGGGGCTGGGCAGTGAGCGTTATTATTGGTATCACACCCACGAGTGCGCCAGGCACTGCAGAGACAGAACAAGGGACTCCTGGTCTCAGTGCGGACCAGGCCCAGTAAGGGGAGCACCAGACACTGGAGAGGGGAAGTGAAGCAGCCAATGTGGCCTGTCCAGCTGGGTCTGACAGAGCATGTAGGGCATGTCTACACTGCAGTATGAGCCCATGCTTGAGCCCAGGCTCAAGGCTAACCTCCCTTGTGTCTGCAGGCCTGGAGGGTTCAAGCTAAAATCAAGCCAGGATGGAGAGTTTGCATTTCACCGGCATACGCGTCCGTGTGCCCAGTGCTGACCTGATGCAGTGTCACCCTCTGCCTATGTCAATGGCAGGGCTCGGGGGGCGAGGGGGGGCAACACTTTCCAGTGATTTATTAAATATTGATGAAAAATCCCTTGGATTTTGCCATTTTCTCTCTAAAAACCAAATATTGATGAAAATCCCACAGAGTTCTCCCATTTTCCATTTAATTACCAAATTACATATAAAATCCCCTTCAGCTCGGCCCCGTCTCTCTTGTTAGTGGTGACTGATATAAAATCTCCTCAGATTGTGTCACTTTCTGTCTAATTCTCAAATACTGATGGAAAATCCTCCGGCTCTGGGCTCCCCAGTCCCTGTCTGCCGCCAGGTCTTGTTCTGAAGGGAAACTGTTGCCCCAGTGCGGGGGGAGGGGAGCTAAACCCCCAAAGGCCCAACTTTCCCCTCGTGTCTGAGCATCAGATTGTTTCCCCCGTACATCAATTAAACCCTACCTTTTACTCTTTAATAATTGAACATTGATATCAAATCTCCTCATGTTTTGCTCTTTTCCATGTCATTTTCAGTTTTTGATATAAAACCCTCTCCAATTTCCATTTTTTCCTCACTTTTATTATTTGCAGCAACTTATTTTTTGGAGGGAAGCTGTTGCACTGAGTCATTTTCTTTGTTGGGGGGCTGCAGTGGGAGGAGGTCAACCGCCCCAATGACCAACTTTCCCCTCATGTCTCTGATTCAAATTGTTTCTCCCTTTACACCCAATAAAATCGACATGTTGCTGAAGAACATGACTCGTCCCGTAGTTAATGAACACCAGAGCCAGGAGCCTCCGCCTGGCTGCTAAGGCAGAGCAGGCCAGTCCCTGACAGGCTGTTTTACTGCCCCAGATGGGGTGGAGAAGGGGGGCGTTAGGGGACCCACCCCCACCCCAGGGGGCTGCTCTCTGCTTCACTGCCCCTGTTCGCCTGGGCAGGACCCAGAGTGGCCACAGACTCCTGCCCCAGCCCCTCACATTCCCCTCCCCTCTGTCACCACAAGCTCAGGACAAATGGCCCTGGGGGGGGGGTCGTTTCCCCCAGTGTTCAGACAAAACCCTGGCACGGGTAGGAACGTGGGGGATGTTCTGTGCCAGCGACGGGGCACGGCTGGGTCACTGGAGGGGAAGGGAAGAGCCATGTCCCCCACTGAGACTGCCCGGCCCCAGTTTGCCCAGTCCCAGCTGCTGCCCCCCAGCCCAACCCAGCTTCCCCCCTTCAGCTGCCAGTGACCAGCCCTTTCCCCACTGCTGCTCCTTCCTGCTGCCAAGGGACCATCTGGCTCCATCCACCCTCCCTGCCCCTGTTAACGTGTTTCAGAGTAGCAGCCGTGTTAGTCTGTATCCGCAAAAAGAACAGGAGTACTTGTGGCACCTTAGAGACTAACAAATTTATTAGAGCATAAGCTTTCGTGGGCTACAGCCTGTTAACGGGGTGTCACCCAAGGCTCCCGGCTGCCCCTGTCAATGGCAGGGCTGGGGGAAACCATCCCCATCTAGTTAGGTATTCAACAGTGATTTTAAACCCCCCACACGTGTTTCTGGGCTACGGTGACCTCTGTGCCGCCACCTCCCCACTGGGGCTATGGGAGATGGCAGCGGAGGGCCCGACCCAACTAAATCTGTCCCCTTTTCATCCCAATTCTGCTCTTTGGTGGGCAACTGGGCCAGAAATTACAGCCAGAAGAACAGGAAGCACAAAATAATGTGGCTCTCGCTGACACCTTTATTGGATCTATGAAATGACGGGGGTTAACGCCATCAGAGGCAACACATGGCAGGGACCTGTGGGGGCTGTTGCCCCTGCGGCGGCGGCGGCCCCTGCTGGCCCCTCCCCTTTTCCAGCTCTGCCCCCCTCCCGTGTTGCCCTGGAGTGGGGGCGGGGGGCTTTCTGGCCCCATTACACTTACGGGGGTCCTGGGCTTGGCTTTTCTCTGGAAGTTGGATAATGCAATTAATGGCCCCGAGGGGAGCTGAGAATCCCCCAAGTCCCTTCCCATTACTACACAGTCACAGTCATCCCCATCAGGTAGGTGAAGTGCAAACCCCACATTCCTCCCTTTTCACCACCTTAAACACGGTGGGGATGTAACAGAGCCCAGGGTGAGACTGAAATGGGGGGGGGGCACCTGGAGCAAGAGGGAGGGATCACTTGGGACTGTCTGCCCGCAATAGCCAGGTCTCCCTGAGCCCCCACCTCCAGAAGCACCTCCCTCCACATCTCCTGATAGAGAACTCAAACCCATGAGGGAGGGGTGTAAAGTTCTCTTCTGCACACCCAGAACTGTAAAGTGTTACCCCTCTGTTTTAGAAAGAGTGCGCTTTACTGGAGATTAGACTGTGTCAGCTCCCTGCCACATCTTTCTGTTCAATTCACCAGCAAACTCCTCAAGACGCTGCCAGTCTTTACCACGGCTTGCAGGTAACAGTCAGTGAACTCCAGTTCCTGAGTTCCCCAGAGACATTTCTCTGCAGCGTCCAGTCCCTCTCACTGGACACTTGCAAAAGTGATTAAGTTTGTTGCCTCCAAAGAGACAGAGCTCACACCAGCCTGTTACAATCTTTGCCTAAGCAGTTTTTTCACTGACATCAAGTTACCAGCAGCACTAGCCATCCAGTTTTCACACTCAGAGGGTGCTGTTTCCTTTGCTCCTTAAGTGATGGGTATGTCCTGGAAGTCTATTAGATTTTCTCAAGAGCCAGGAAGCCTTCCTGGGGGTGCAGACTCTGTCCCATGGCGTGATCACTAAGCTCTTTCCACTGAAGCTTGTTGGCTTGATTGCTTTGTTTACCTTATATGGAAATGTACATTCGTTGGTCTCTGCCTGTATTCAAACCAGTCAGACATTCCTTTGGCTAGGGCTGGCTGCCTGCCCAAACACATTAAGAACATATTAAAAACATATTTCCAGCACTCATGTATAACTCTTTGTACACAACCCACTCATACATCGCCCAATGATTTTGGGGACCAGCGTGTCACCAGTTTATATATGACACCTTACCTGACACCTTTTAGATACATATGAAGGCAACTGTGTGTTGGGGGTAGTGAGTGTGTCAGCCCTGGGCTGAGTTACAGTATGGTGGTTTTGTCAATTAGGATCAAAGGGCTCCTGGGGCACTTTAGAAACATTTTGGCCCCGGTGTTTCTGTACAACACCATCCCATTATCACTCCCTTCTTTCTATTCTCCCTCTCTCTGCTGGATAGCTCCTTGCCTCACTGGCAGCTGACTTTTCACCAGGACTCCCAGGAACTGTTTTCCCTCCAACTCTCCCCCTCCCCCCTCTATGGGCCTGTCCTCTCCACCATCCTGGAATCTGTCCCTGCACCGTCCTGGCTAACACTGGGTGGGGTTTGCAATAGAACATGGTTCTGATCTATGTTCATCTCCCCTGAGTCATACAGGGGCCGTGCAGCTCAGGGCACAGATGAGACCGAGGTCAGTCCTGTCTACACTGCAGCACCCGGCCACGCTCTGAGGGTGTTGGCAGCCACCGTGTGCTCAATGGCTCCTGCAGGAACAAGAGACTCAGAGTGCTGGGAGGGCCCATCCCTCCCTCCTTTGGCTCCCTCCCTTCTGCCAACTCTTACCTTCCCCGGGATCCTCCTGCTCACCCGAGCTCCTCCTCCTCACTCTGGGGTCTCCTCCACAGATTCCTCCTCCTTGTGGTCTCTCTCCCCTCCGCCTCTCATTACATCCCCGTGATGGGGCGCACTCGCCCCGCACTGGGCGGGAAGGGGTTAACCCTACATTGTGGGCTGAGGAAGTTATGCCCCTTTCCCTCTACTGGGCACACGCCAGGTGCAGCAGTATAAAAGAGAGCAGCCCAGCTCAGTCAGGGAAGGACGTGTGTTAGGAGCTCCAGCTGAAGACTGCCTTTGCCTGAGGCGAGGGGAGACTGGGAAGACAGTCTGGGGTCCCAGCTGCCCAGGAAGCAACCTGCCCTGCGGAGACTGTAGACCCGAAAGCCTCCTGGACAGACCCCCGAGGCTGCGGTAGGAAGTGGCCCAGGGGAGGTGGAGTGGTATCTCCCACCCAGGTAAGCTCAGGGTGTTTCAATGGGGCTCCCCCCTGAGCGAGGGTGGACCGCTCTGCCACTGCTAGGGCCCTGGGTCGGGTCCCCCCGCCTGGGTCGGTGGCCCCTCGGGCACTGGCTGTTAGGCCACAGGGCCCCACATCGGGGAGCGGTTGTATCGCCACTGGCCATTGGGCCGCACCACCCTGCAAAAAGGGTGCAGAGCTCCAGAGTCTGGCCGTTGGGCTGCACTGCCCTCCAGGAAGGGGCAGAGTCCCTGGCTCTGGCCATTAGGCCTCACTGCCCCGAGGGAACGGGGGAGATTCAGGACTCTGATAATTGAGCCGCTCTGCTCTACCTGGTAGTGCGCCTCAGCGTACACTAGACCCCTAGCCTTGATGGCCTTGCTGGTAAAGGCATGTACGCCCACCCCTATTCCCCACGTGAGATGGGTGCACTGGGCGGGGCCCCCCTTTACTGGGTCACAAACCCCCAAACCCCTCCCCAGTCTCTCTTGTGATCTGGGCTCTTCCCTTCCTGCTGCTGCAGCCCCCTCCCCACCCTCTGCCACAGCATCCACCCCTGACATTACACCCACACATCCCCCTTTGCCCCTGCACCCCCCAGCAGCCTGCTCCCTGCACCCCCTTCTCTGCCCCTCCCCCTCCCAGTTCACAGGCCTGGTGATGGGAACTGAGGTGGTGTTGAGTTAAAGGTAATTAATACATTAATGCTTTGGGGAAAGTATGGTCCAGTACAGACCCTGGATTTGGCTGATATTATTAGAAAGAAATACATCTCTCAGCCTGTTCTCTCAGCCTGCTGAGTTTGTGCTAATTGAAGCAGACCTGTTAGTTTGCAAGATCTGTGCTAATTGTAAAAAAAAAATCCAGAGACAGAGTCCATTCTTAAAGTAATAAAACAAACTAGTAAAAACAACTGCTGTCACAACTGTTTTCTGGAACACAGCAATAAGATTTGTTGACTCCTACCCTTTGCATTTTTTAATCTTTCTTGTTTTCTTTTCCTGTGTAGCAAACAGTATAAACAAATTTACTGGAGTCTGTCATGCCCCAATGATTTAAAAATAGTTAAGTAAAATAGGGTGTGATTGCGGATGTATGTTTGAATGTTTAAATAAGTAATAAAAGGTTAAGGTGCCAGCCTTAAAATAAAAAACTACCCAGGACCATTTGGCTGAAAAATGCGTTGGGTAAAATAGCCCAATAATAACCCTGAGGGCACACCAGAATCCACCCCAACCACCCCAAGAACAGGGGGGGCCAAAAAAATAAAGAACAAAAGAACAACAAACAGTCATTGCTGTACCATCTGCGTGATTAATTATCACTTCAAACATGAAAACAACACTGCAAAGGTGAGAGCAGCATAACAAAGCAAGCCCCATAAACTTTTATAAAAATAAATCCCTATAAATACAAACCCTAAACTTTTAAGTCTGGTTCTGCAACCACCCTCCAAAAGCATCAAATGCGCATCTCACAGGACTCGGCTCCATCCTCGTGTCCAGGCCACCTGGCCAGTGACCTGGCACAAGCAACTCTAAAGCTGGTAACTATAACAACCACCTTGCAAAACTTGTGTATATAAATAAATATACAATTAAATAAAATGTTATAGCTATAACTGACTTCTTACTCTAATGCTTTCTATATTCACAATAAACATAGCATATTGCCTTATCCCCTAAACAAAATCCTGCTTGCTTTCATTTTCTAAGTATAACGGGGGGACAGGCAGGTGATGCCCTTTGTACCATCCCCATGGGAACATGCCTGGGGGCTGGTCAGCGCTGGGAGGGGACAGTTTCTGCTGCGGGGTCACTGTCAGGGACAGAGATTCCCTCCGGCCTGAGCTGGGACAGGGCAGATTGTCAGGGGAGCTGTGTTTTTACCCTCCTCTTTGTAACCAACATAAAAATAAGGACGGAGCGTCCCGGAGAAGGTGTCAGGGAAAGTGAAGAGATGGGACCTGTCAGTCACATTGTAAAATGAGACCTCGCCCCTCTCATAGTCCAGGAAAATCCCCACTCGGCTGGGCATGGCACTCACAGGGAGAGGGGTCCTGGGGGGTGAGGTGCAGGCCTCGTATTTCCCATCCCTCAGCCACACAGCCCAGTGTCCATTCCCAGGAGTGAGTCTGACCTTCCCCGTCCTGATCACAGATTCCCTACAAACCCCCACAGTCCAACTTGTTTTGTCTCCCATCTCCACCTCCCAGTAAAACTTCCCGCCTGTGAATCTGTTTGCACCCAGGGCAGTGGGATAAGTAGTAAATCTCTCAGGATTCTCAGGTCGATCCTGTCGTCTATCATCGTATGTCACAGTTTTCTGATCCTCAGACAGGACGAGGTTGGGATGAGCCGTGTTGGGATCCAGAGTCACGTCCACTGGGGAGAGAATCAGAGTCAGTGCTAGGGGCAGGGGCTGGTCACTGGGATCAAAGGGAAATTCACCCACATGCCCATTAATCTCTGTGACATGGGGTTCTTCACCCTTAAGGGGAGTCAGGAGCTCAGCTAATGCTGGGGGGACAGGGCAGGGGGAGGGGGTGGGGAGCAGGAGTGGAAGGGAAGGAAGGGGGAGAGCTCCAGGGGGCAGTAGGGGGCCTGAGGCAGGCACCAAGGAATCAGAGGGGGAAGAAAGGGTGGGGGCCAGGGGATGGGACAGGGCACCAGGGATGGGCATGTACCAGGGCAAAAGGTGAGGGGTGGGGTGGTTGCCAGGGTGATGGGGGGGGAACAGAGGGGTGGGCACCAGAGGGGAGAGGCAGGTGCGAGGGGGTGGGGATCACAGGGAAAGAAATGGGGGTGGGTGCAGGGATGGAGCGGCAGCAGGGGGAGGGTGTGTTGAGAAGGCTGGGGGGTGGGTTGCAGCAGGGCACCAGGGACGAGGGGCAGGTGCCATGGGGCTGGGAGGAGGGGTGTGGGGAGGGGCAGAGGAGTGGGGAGGGGCTGGCACAAGCCAAGGAAGGGGATAGGTGCTAGGGAGGCAGACTGCAGGCACAATGTTGGTGAGGGGAGGAAAAGGGCAAGTGCCAGGCTCAGGCTGGGGTGGTGCAGGAGGCAGGAGTTGTGGGGGCAGCAAGGGAATGGGATAGGCAGGTGCTGTGGGAGCTGTGGGGACGGGTGGGTGCCAGGGGGACATTACAGTGAGGCCGAGAGGCCACTCAGGCCAGTTCCCCGTTGTGCCAGGCACTGCACAGACAGGGGGGGGATCGTCACCTGTGACTGAGGGGCACAGATCCCAGTGACTGTCAATAGGATGTGCGCTCCTGAGTCATGTAGGGCTGCAGCTCGGGGCCTAAGTCCCTGCTTTCAGCTCTACCATGATGCAGAAACTTCCTGCTGAACCTGTAGGTGCCAAAACTCACTTGGCGCCAAAGTTTGTGCAGTAATAGTTCCGTCTGCCTGTTTCTCTCCCTCCAGCCATAACCATGGCGGCCTCCCTTTAGGCCCGTGGATGCCTAGCCCTGCCTGAGCCCCAGCGTGCTCCACAGACTGGGGGAAGAGAGGTGTCCAGCCATCCCAGGCCCAGTTTGGTAGGCGTGCTCAGGGACTGTCTCTCAGATTGGGTCCCTCAGGCGAGGTCACACACAACCGCTGGTGGGGAAGGGCTTCCCTCAGAAATTTTAGCTCAGTGGCTAGTGCATTCCCCTAGGATGTGGGGACTCTCGGTTTAAGCTCCCCCTCTGCCCAAGGGGGAGAAGGGATTGGAATAGGGCTCTGCCGCTCTCAGGAAAGAGCTCTAACCGCTAGGCTATGCTGACGTGGGGGGCTCCCTCAGTCTCTCCTGTCGAGGATTTTCCATGGTGGATAAATAATTAAAGGGCCATTGGAGCAGGGGACTGGACCCTGGCTCTCCCACCTCGCAGGGGGGTGCTCTAACCACCCAGCTGTAGAGTCAGTCGCATACTCACTCTCTCTGGCCCAATCATAGGTGCCGACTCCGCGGGTGCTTCGGGTCTAGCGCACCCTCAAATAAAAAAGTGGGTGCTCACCACCCACCCTCCAATCAGCTGTTTGTGGGCCCTGCTGATCAGCTGCTTGGCAGTGGGTGGGAGGAGCTGGGGGAGGGGGCAGAAAGAGGCAGAGCAAGGGTGGAGCCTTGGGGGAAGGGGCAGAGTGGGGCCGCGGGGCAGGGGCGGAGCACCCACCCACCCAAAGAAGAAAGTCGGCACCTGTGCCCAATGATCTTTACTTATTCAATCCACAGTGGAACAGGTTAACAGAGGAGAGAGTCTGTTCTGAGACTTTCTATCTCAGAGGTTCGGGTCCCAACCCCATTTTAATGGGGTCACCAGGGATGGCTTAGACTTGCTTGGAGCTCGATGGCTGAAGCTCGAGTCCCACCCCCCAGGGCCAAAGCCGAAGCCTGAGGGCTTCAGCCTTGGCGGTGGGGCTCAGTTACAGACCCCATGCTTGGGTCTGATGCCCTTGGGCTTCACCTTTGCTCTTCTCCCCCCGAGAAGCGGAGCTCAGGAAGGCTTTGGCTTCCCCCCGACAGTGGCAGGGTTTGGGTGGGCTCAGCCTTCAGTCCCACCTCTGAGGGTCATGTAGCAATTTTTGTTGTCAGAAGGGTGTTGTGGTGCAATGAAGATTTTTACGTTCGGCACAAGTTGTGTGTTACCTTTATTTTTCTGGTAACCGTTTATGCCTCATCATTACTTGCATTCAATTAAAATCTATTTTGTTGTGGTGAATAAATTTGTTTTGTCTAATCTAATGTGTTTGAATTGAAGATTTTTGGAAACTCCATTTGTGATAACAAGATACATGCATATCATTTCTAGTAATAAATTGGCAGACTTTAAATTGGCAAGCTTGTATTGTCCAGGAGAGAGCTGGCCAGGAGAAGACAAACATTTCCAGGGAAAATGTGGACCTGGGAGTGTGCTGGGATTACCCTGTGGTATAATTATACCACAGGCTGGTAAGAGCCTCGGGGTGACTAGCCAACAGCAGGGACACCCAGACCAAGCTCTTTGTGCACAGTCCTGACTAGATGCTAGAGCAGCAAAGCAGTGTAAAGGGGGGGGCACAGCTACTCACTAGTCTAGATTGTACCCGCTGTATGTCCAGGGGCGGCAGGTTTGTAGAAATTTTGATGGTGCCCCCAAACTCACCACCACCACCACCTGCCTAAGGCTCTGGAGGGAGTTTGGGTGCAGGCTCTAGGCTAGAGCAGGGGGTGGGGGTACAGGAGGGGGTGAGGGGTGCAGGCTCTGGGAGGGAGTTTGTGTGTGTGTGTGTGGGGGGGGAGGACACTTACCTAGGGCACCCCCCTCTTGCAGCGGCTCCAAGGCGGCAGGTGGGGCTGGAGAGAGTCCTGGCCCCAAACTTTGCTGGAGCCAGGCCAGGAACATTCCTGGGGCCCAGGCACCACGGGCCCCTACAACTCGCTGCCTATGTGTATGTCACAGACTCCCTAATGTAGATGCCAATTCTGTGGGTGCTCCAGGGCTGGCAGCCAGCTTCCCCCAGCACCTGCCAGTGGCCCTGATGTCACCTCCTGGCTGCCGTGATCAGCGGTTCTGCAGCGTGCAGGAGGCCCTGGGGGGAGGAGCGGGGAGGGGCTGCGCTCAGCGGAGGGGGTGGAACTGGGCAGGAAGAGGCGGGGCGGGGGTGGGAGATTGGGGGAAGGGATGGAGGGTGGGCAGGGCGTGGGGCTTGAGCACCCCCAGGGCAAGGAGGAAGCTGGTGCCTGTGCTCCCTAATGGTAACGCCAATGGACACCCCCTCCCTTCCAACTCAGTGTAGTGGGATACTCTGGCGTGCAAGGAGCCACTGGGCTAGTGGCAGAACAGGGGTGGGAGCTTAGGGTAAGGACGCTGGGCCCGGTGCAGGGCGCACCGGTAAGTTCCACTTTCACCCCTGGCTAGCGGTGCTGCAATGTGTGTGCACATCCAGTGGGCTCTCTGATCCCTGCTAGAGCTGCCAGACTCTCCCAGCCTGCACTAACACATACCCATGGTCAGGCTGGGTGCAGACACACACACACACACACAGCTCAGCCACTGCTGTGAGGCAGAAAACCTGATCTGTGGGCTCCATTTGTGACAACTGGGTCAGGGGAGTGTCACAAGCTGGTTATAAAAACCTGTCTGCCCTTGCAGCGGGGACAGGAGCTGCCTCACCCCAGAGCCAGGGAGGTAATGAACAGCTCTTCTCTGGGCATGTTCCACTAGAAGAAAACTGTGGCTAAAGCCCAGTCTGAGCATGGAAATCCTGTTGCTGGGAGGCGAGAGCTGAGCCATTCAGTGCCAGTGATGGACAGGTAAGAACGTCCGTCCTGCAAAACCCAGGTACCACCCTGGAAAGGTGACACCGGGGGCAGTATTCCCTCACTAATCAGCCCTTTCCCAAAGGGAACATCTCCCTGCTCTGCAATAAACCTGGGGTTTGCCTGCCCCTTTCCATCTGCCCCCAGTAGCATTGCTATTTCCAGCCTACTGAATGTCACAGAAAAATGCTCTGTGCAGGGAAAGGAGCAGAGATCTCCCAGGGGAGGTGGGTCTCACCATGGATAAAATACCAGCGGTATGTACAGTACCTGCGTAGTCCTGGGCGTTTCTCCACTCTGCAACCAAACACAGACAGAGGGGTGAGAACGCCCCTGGACACAGACACGCTGAGCAGGAGACAATGTCACACAAGGGTCCTACTGGGGGGAATGGAACTTACTGAGCTCAGCCTGGAGTTTGTCTGAAAATAAAACAGAGAAATGAGTCAATGCCACATTATTGTGCAGAAGAGAAGCAAGTAAAAAAAGACCTTAAAGCAAGCTACGTCAGCAGCTAGACACCTGGGAGCTCTCTGCTCCTTTCCCTGCCCAGAGCAATAAAGGAATCAGCACGAGGAGAAACACAGTAATCCCACCAGGCTAGATGCAAGAGGTTGTTAGAGCCAAACAGGGATCCCTCAGCAAATGAAAGTATTAACCCTGTGAAGCCAGGAGAATGGAGCATACAGTACACCAGGTTAAGTGCATGATGGGAATTAGGAGGTGTGATGTTATTAGACATATCAAAATATGGCCATATATATATATCATTTCTGCAATCAGTGCTATGTAAATGCAGTGAGTATTGTACAAAGGTGGGCAAGTGAGGGGTGTATGGAAAGGTTATGATTTGCTGGTTATGATTATGCTATTTGTATGCACGAGAGGGGGAGTCACAGTTTGAGCACCAATGGCCCCTCGAACTTTAGGGAGCTTGTGTTTGTATGCAAAGTTTCATTTTGTATCTGAAGTTATAAATAATAGCTATGTACTTGTATTTCAAATAGTGTTGGCTCTTGCTGTAATGCCCACAACGTATTTAGCCTGCTCATCCAGGAGGGACCATTCAAGTTGAGTGTCCCATCAAGGAACAGTTAGCTCACAATGGACCATGGAAGACGCCCATCTGCACTGAATGGACTTTCCTGTAAAAGTTCAAACTAGAGCAGTGCTCTTCACTATTTTTGAAGTGGGGCCACTTTGGCAAATAACCTTCAATGTGAGAGCCGATGCGGGGGTGAGGGCTGTGGGGTGGTGCCAGGGATGAAGGGTTCAGGATGCAGGAGGGGGCTCAGGGATGGGGCAGAGGGTTGGGATGAGAGGGGTGTGAGGGCTCTGGCTGGGGGTGCGGGCTCTGGGGTGGGGCCAGAGATGAGGAGTTTGAGGTGCAGGCAAGCTGCCCGGGGGCTGGGGCCAGATGAGTCCCCCCAGCCCTCTCCCTGCTGGCAGCAGCTAGCTCCAGGGAAGAGTCTTTGTCCCCCTGCCGGCAGGCAGCATGGAGGGGAAGGGCCCTCTCTCTTAGAGGGAACTCAGGCCTTGTCTACACGATCAAGTTTTGTCACCAAAAACTGCCTTTTGGCGACAAAATAGCAAGAGCGTACAGACTGCAATGGGACTCTTGTCGCAAAAAAACACCCTGTTTGGGCGACAAAAAACTTCCATCCCCACGAGAGACTTTTGTCTTTTCCTCTCCCTTTATTGTCCACAAAGAGCCAGTGTAGACACTGCTGACTGTTTTGTCAACAGAACTGGCTTCTGCCAATATCCCACAATGCTGCCCTGATTGCTCTGCTGAGTGTTTTGATCTCTGCTGCCCTGCAGGCATGCGCCCCTCCCCTTTCAAAGCTTGGGGAAGTATCTGAAGGCGGAGTGTGCTGCTCCCTTTGGGGAACAAACAAAGAGCAAATCATTGGACTGCTCCTGTTCTGCCCGGCACTAGGAACACAGCAGCTGGCAGACTGCCGCTGCAGTGGGAGCGGGGGGATAGACTGCAGTGCTGCTTTGCCATTCCTCAGCACAGAGAGCTCACAGAGCTACTCATGATCCTGCTCCCGGCAGCTGAGGGGGCTGTGGGAGAACTTGGAGAGAATCCCAAGATGGGCAGCGCTCAGCTCTTCCTTCCCACAACACTGCACTGTGGGATACATACCCACGGTGCATTGCTACACTGTTGATGATGGTGCACCCAATGTGGACATGATCTGTCGACAGAGGGAGCACGTGTGAACACCCTTTGGCGATTTTTGGGTGTCAACATAAGTTTTGTCAACAAAACTTGGTAGTGTAGACAAGCCCTTAGGGAGCAACACTTAAGGTCAGTGGGAGCCGCCACTGGCTCCCGGGCCTTGCAATGAACAACACTGAACTAGAGTGTGGGTAATGGCTGCTGAGGTGACTAAGCAAAACTAGGCATGGACATGTGACTTGCCCATGTGACTCGATACTCCATCTTTACCTGTAGTTTTCCACAGGACAATTAATGGGATTCCCTCCACATGGCAGAAGCTGTAAAGGGCCCTGGGAATTCCATTTTGCCTCTTTCCTGCTCCAGCCTCTGGACTATGGACTTATACTATAGGACCATTTCTAACAAAGGGACTAAGGTCCTTCCAATGATTTGGAAGCAACCAGAGACTTGATTTGAACCTGCAGTTTATTCCATCACTGCTACAAGCCTCAACCAAGAACTTTGCATTCTGTATGTATTTGATTCCTTCAACCAATTTTAAGTCTAACCTTTCTTTCCTTCTTTTTATAAATAAACCTTTCAATGTTAGATACTAAAGGATTGGCAACAGCATGATTTTTGGGTAATATCTGATCTGTATATTGACCTGGGTGTGTGGCTGGTCCTTTGGGATCAGGAGAACCTTTAACTGGGGACACTGGTTTTAATAACCACTCACCCCTATAAGCAGTGCTTTTAGTGATGACACAAAGGAACTGGAGTATCTGAGGGAATTGCTTCTCTGATTTCTTGTTAGCCAGCATGGTGAAACAAAAGTTCTCTTTTGGGCTGCTTTGGTGCCTTAGAAGTGAAGGACTGCCAGTCTTGGGCTGTGACTGTCCTTTTTTTCCAGCAGTTCGTCCTGAACTGGGTATTTTTAGTAGTGTCCCACTAACGCACCCTTTTACAGGAGGCTACAATGGAATTAGCAGAGTGAACAGCCAGAGATATAAAACACACACCAGGGAATTATTTCAGTGCATCAGAATCAGGAAACCTGTGAGAGAATCAATGGGTCCCCTGGATCAGCAGGGGAAAGGGAGCATGAGGAGAGTAAGGACAATGCTGAGAGACTCATTGATTTCTTTACATCAGTTTTCACCACAGAGGGTGCTGGGGAGAGACCCACCCTGGAGCTGCTCTGTTCAGGAAATAAGATCAGGGCTCGAGGTGTGAAGGAGATGTTGGAACAAACTGATACATTAAAGAGCCAGCTGCCACCAAGAGCAGCGTAGATTCCTGTCAGATGGCAAAACCCAGGAGCTCTCAAATGACACCAGAGAGATATGACTGAGCTACTACCGATAATATGCATCTCTCATTAAAATCAGCTGCTCTTCGGGAGAATCGGAGGGCTCGGAATGTTGTAGCCAACTTTAACATTTTGGTAGGCGTAATCCTGAGACCTACAGCCCAGTGAGCCTTACGTCAGTGCCTGGCAAACTGGCTGAAATGTAACTAAAACAGAATTCTAGAACAGCTGTATGACAACGATAGGGTAAGCTCTGACTAACAGGGCTGGAAAGGAAACCTGCATCCAACTAATCTATCAAATTGCTTTGAGTACGTCAGTAAAATAGTGCACAAAGGAGAACCCACTGGCATAACTGATGTGGACTTTCAAAAAGCCTTTAGCAAAGTTCCTCGCAAAAGGTTATTAAAGAAACTAAGTCATCATGGGGTGAGGGGTAAAGTGTCCTGATCAGAAACCACCTAAAAGACAAAAAACAAAGAACAGGAATAAATGGTGAAAATTTACAATGGAAAAAGTTAGCAGTGGGGTGCCTCAAAGTTGGGTATTAGGCTAGGACTGGTGTTCAGTATCGTTATCAGTGACTTGGAAAAAGGGATAAGCCGAGAGGCAGCAACATTTGCAGACGGCACAGAACTATTTAGGTTAGACAGGGCCAGAGAAATCCCGAGTTATTTCAGAGGGACCAGGCTTGGGTAACATGATGGCTGATGAAATTCAGTGTTGATCAATGTAAGGTAAGGCACATGGCAAGGAATAACTGGGGCTATTCAGACAGGTTATAGGGTTCTAAGTGAACTGGAACTACTTACAGACAGCTGCAGCAGCACAGGAGGCAGCAAACAGAGCTGTAAACAGGGGAGTTTGGGGGAAGACTAAGAGGCAGGCAAAGGAACAGACAGGCTAGTGAAGGGAGTGTGTGGTGTTTGGGTGCTCGTTGGGAGTTTGTTTTGCTGTGGGTGGTGGTGGTTTGGTTTGGTTTGTGTTTCCTGGACTTACAGGATTTAGGTGGGAAGCCTATGACAGATACAGAGGCAGCAGTGGTAGTGACCCAAGCAGTGGAAGACACAATGAGGATGACTGGATGTGGAAGCTGTGGCATGTATATGATCCTGGAGGGGGTACCTGAAAAGAGTTTTGTCTGCATGAAGTGCCGCCTGATAGAGCTGATGGAAGAAAAGATCTGAGGATTGGAGATGCAGGTGGAAACTCTGGTTGAGTTTAGAAGGGGGTTTGAGTGGATGATGGAGCAAAGACGTGAGGAGGCTGAAGGGAAAAGCTCAGACTTGCAGATGGAAGCAGGACCAAAGAACTCTGAGGGGAGACTGCTGGGTGAAGAAAGTGGACAGTGGAAGCATGTTACTAAGAGAACCAGGCAGAGGAAAAGACGGACTAGTGAAGGAGAAATAGAGCTCAGGAACAGGTTTGTGGAGTTGGAAAATGAAGAAGGGGCACAGCAGGTGGTCGCTGAAGGTGAGAGGGCAAGGAAGAAGAGAAGAGCAGCTAGTCCTATAGGAAGAGGGGAAGAGTCAATGGAGATAACAACACCAAATATGAGCCCCAGGAGGATACGGGATGGGTTGTGGAGGATTACAAGGGAGAATAGGAATCGAGAGGACTTGCAGCCAGAGGGAACAGGGGAAAGACTGGAGAATTGCACCATCACCAGGAAAAGGCAGGTCTACATGACTGGGGACTCCTTACTGAGAAGAACAGACAGGCCTGTAACCAGAGCTGATCCAGAGAACAGAAGGGTGTGCTGTCTGCCGGGTGCTAAGATACGGGATGTGGACCTGAGGCTGAAGAGGATCCTAATGGGAGCGGGAAAGAATCCACTGATTGTCCTTCATGTGGGAACAAATGATACGGCTAGATTCTCGCTGGAATATATCAAGGGAGACTATGCCAGGCTGGGGAAGACGCTTAAGGAAATTGAGGCTCAGGTGATCTTCAGTGGGATTCTGCCTGTTCCTAGAGAAGGGCAACAAAGGTGTGACAAGATTATGACGATCAACAGATGGCTCAGGCAGTGGTGCTATAAGGAGGGCTTTCGGATGTATGGCCACTGCAAGGCATTCATGGACAGAGGACTGTTCTCTCGGGATGGACTTCACCTGAGTAGGGAGGGAAATAGACTTCTAGGGTGGAGGCTGGCACCACTGATTAAGAGAGCTTTAAACTAGGAATCTGGGGGAGATGGTTGGGAGATGTCCAGGTAATCTCCACGCCGGATTTTAATATTGAGAGGGAAGAAAACGAAGTAAGAAAGGATACAGCCATGGGTAGGAGACTGGACATAAGGAGGAAAGGTAGTGTAGATACTGGTCTAATAGGTGATATTGGCGGTAGAATGTCTGTGCCTAATAGGGTAAAGAATGGGAGAGAAGCCAAACAGCAAAAATTAAGATGTTTGTACAACAATGCGAGGAGCCTAGGTAACAAAATGGAGGAACTAGAGTTACTGGTGCAGGAAGTGAAACCAGATATTATAGGGATAACAGAAACATGGTGGAATAGTAGTCATGACTGGAGTACATGTATTGAAGGGTATGTGCTGTTTAGGAAAGACAGAAATAAAGGCAAAGGTGGTAGAGTAACATTGTATATCAATGATGAGGTAGACTGTAAAGAAATAAGAAGGGACGGAATGGATAAGACAGAGTCTGTCTGGGCAAAAATCACATTGGGGAAGAAAGCAACAAAGAGTCCTGTGGCACCTTAGAAACTAACAGATGTATTGGAGCATAAGTTTCGTGGGTGAATACCCACTTCGTCAGACGCATGTTGGGGAAGAAAGCTACTAGAGCCTCCCCTGAGATAGTGCTTGGGGTGTGCTATAGACCGCTGGGATCCGATTTGGATATGGATAGAGACCTCTTTAATGTTTTTAATGAAGTAAACACTAATGGGAATTGTGTGATCATGGGAGACTTTAACTTTCCAGATATAGACTGGAGGACAAGTGCTAGTAATAATAACAGGGCTCAGATTTTCCTGGATGCGATAGCTGATGGAGTCCTTCACCAAATTGTTGCTGAACCAACAAGAGGGGATGCCATTTTAGATTTGGTTTTGGTGAGTAGTGAGGACCTCGTAGAAGAAATGGTTGTATGGGGACAACCTTGGTTCGAGCGATCATGAGCTAATTCAGTTCTGTGGAAGCAGGGAAAGAAAGAGAGGGTTTAAGTGCAGCCATTTAAGTGTGAGAGACAGAGCAACTGTTCTGTCAAGTCTTAGCCTAATATCGCGAGACCTGTAGAAAAACAGGGCTCACGTCAGAAGCGAGTAGAAAACAGCAGAATAGTCCGTGTGACCAGCCTTGAGAGAACGATGTTTGAGAAGAGAAAGTGAGAAAATACTGGAATAGATAGCAAATAGCCTAAATAAAATGCAGATGTTTTTAATTAATGCACGTCACAAAGAGGTATAAATGCTTGTGTGATTTTGCTTGTACTTTGGAGAAACTGAGGCAGAGATGCTCTCTGTCAGCTGTGTTCTTCCCTTGCAATTGCGTGTCCTGAATAAAGCGGTCTCTGATTTTGTTGCTTCCAACCTGAGAGTAGAGTTCGTTTCTTCCACAATATTTGGTGCCATGTGACTCGGATGGCTACGCCCGGCTGAGGCAGTGACTGCTGCTACGGACCGTCCCCCTTCGAACCCCAGGCGCCAACTCAGAGGTAAGAGCCCTTTTGAAATCTCTATTGGGCTATCGGAGAAGGACTGACCATGGGGCCATCTGTCCCTTTGGGCTCACGCCATGCAAACTTTTGCTTATGCAACAAGATCAGACGCAGAACAGTGTTGGGGAATTGGTTGCCCCATGTAAGGTAAGTAATATGCATATGCGGGGCTGGGAAATGTGTTGTTGCCCCAGGGTAAGCCAATGTGTGGCTTAGGTCAGACCTATTGAGTTGAGGGGTTGTGGTAATGCCCTCAGAAAAGAACACAGGTGTGTTCATTCTGGACAGAGAGGTTGTGGTGACACCCTCAGGTTAAGGGGGAAAAAAAAAAAAAAGATGGGAGTGATCAGCAAGGAAAGCTACCTTATTGAGGTCAGAATATGTAGGGATAAAGTGAGAAAGGCCAAAAGCCATGTAGAGTTGGACCTTGCAAAGGGAATTAAAACCAATAGTAAAAGGTTCTATAGCCATATAAATAAGAAGATAACAAAGAAGGAAGAAGTGGGACCGCTAAACACTGAGGATGGAGTGGAGGTTAAGGATAATCTAGGCATGGCCCAATATCTAAACAAATACTTTGCCTCAGTCTTTAATGAGGAGCTTAGGGATAATGGTAGGATGACAAATGGGAATGAGGAGATGGAGGTAGATATTACCGATCCGAGGTAGAAGCCAAACTCGAACAGCTTAATGGGACTAAATCGGGGGGCCCAGATAATCTTCATCAAAGAATATTAAAGGAACTGGCACATGAAATTGCAAGCCCATTAGCAAGAATTTTTAATGAATCTGTAAACTCAGGGGTTGTACCGTATGACTGGAGAAATGCTAACGTAGTTCCTATTTTTAAGAAAGGGGGAAGAAAAGTGATCTGGGTAACTACAGGCCTGTTAGTTTGACATCTGTAGTATGCAAGGTCTTGGAAAAAAATTTGAAGGAGAAAGTAGTTAAGGACATTGAGGTCAATGGTAATTGGGACAAAATACAACATGGTTTTACAAAAAGTAGATTGTGCCAAACCAACCTGATCTCCTTTGAGAAGGTAACAGATTTCTTAGACAAAGGAAACACAGTGGATCTAATTTACCTCGATTTCAGTAAGGCATTTGATATGTTTCCACATGGGGAATTATTAGCTAAATTGGAAAAGATGGGGATCAATATGAAAATTGAAAGGTGGATAAGGAACTGGTTAAAGGGGAGACTACAACCGGTCATACTGAAAGGTGAACTGTCAGGCTGGAGGGAGGTTACTAGTGGAGTTCCTCAGGGATCGGTTTTGGGACCAATCTTTTTTTTTTTTTTTTTTTTTTTTAAAACTGACCTTGGCACAAAAAGTGGGAATGTGCTAATAAAGTTTGCGGATGACACAAAGCTTGGAGGTATAGCCAATACAGAGAAGGACCGGGATATCATACAGGAAGATCTGGATAACCTTGTAAACTGGAGTAATAGTAATAGGATGAAATTTAATAGTGAAAAGTGCGAGGTCATGCATTTAGGGATTAATAACAAGAATTTTTGTTATAAATTGGGGACGCATCAGTTGGAAGTAACAGAGGAGGAGAAGGACCTCAGAGTATTGGTTGATCACAGGATGACTATGAGCCGCCAATGTGATATGGCCGTGAAAAAAGCTAACGTGGTCTTGGGATGCATCAGGCGAGGTATTTCCAGTAGAGATAAGGAGGTGTTAGTACCGTTATACAAGGCACTGGTGAGACCTCATCTGGAATACTGTGTGCACTTCTGGTCTCCCATGTTTAAGAAGGATGAATTCAAACTGGAACAGGTACAGAGAAGGGCTACTAGGATGATCCGAGAAATGGAAAGCCTGTCTTATGAAAGGAGACTAAAAAAAACTTGGCTTGTTTAGCCTAACCAAAAGAAGGCTGAGGGGAGATATGATTGCTCTCTATAAATATATCAGAGGGATAAATACCAGGGAGGGAGAGGAATTATGTAAGCTCAGTACCAATGTGTACACAAGAACAAATGGATATAAACTGGCCATCAGGAAGTTTAGACTTAAAATTAGACGAAGGTTTCTAACCATCAGAGGAGTGAAGTTCTGGAACAGCCTTCCAAGGGGAGCAGTGGGGGCAAAAGACATATCTGGCTTCAAGACTAAGCTTGATAAGTTTATGGAGGGGATGGTATGATGGGATAGCCTAATTTTGGCAATTAATTGATCTTTGACTATTAGCGGTAAATTTCCCCAATGGCCTGTGATGGGATGTTAGATGGGGTGGAATCTGAGTTACTACAGAGAATTCTTTCCTGGGTGTCTGGCTGGTGAGTCTTGCCCACATGCTCAGGGTTTAGCTGATCGCCATATTTGGGGTCGGGAAGGAATTTTCCTCCAGGGCAGATTTGCAGAGGCCCTGGGGGGTTTTTGCCTTCCTCTGCAGCGTGGGGCACGGGTCACTTGCTGGAGGATTCTCTGCACCTTGAAGTCTTTAAACCACGATTCAAGGACTTCAATAACTCAGGCATAGGTCAGGGGTTTGTTACAGGAGTGGGTGGGTGAGATTCTGTGGCCTGCATTGGGCAGGAGGTCAGACTAGATGGTTCCTTCTGACCTTAAAGTCTATGACTCTATGATTCTATACTCAGGAAAGTGACCCAGGCCTCACCGTACACCGCTCCATGAAGATCTCTGCTCAATGTGCAGCAATGGTTTAAAGAATGAAGAGTTAGGATGCAGAAAGAACAGGATAGAAAAATATACTTATCTAGTCCCTCACCTGGGCACTGTGCATAGTGCTGGTCATCCCATCTCAGAAAGGAGATTACAGAAATGGGGCAATAATAATGATTAGAGCGCTGAAGGCTCGTCCGTATAAGCGATTGGAAAAGGTGGGACATTTTAGTTTAGTTAGGAGATGTAACAGAGAAATACAAAGCAGTGAGCGTGAGAGAGAAATTGGGTTCTCAGACCTACCTTCTCTCCTAATACAAGCGCAAGAAGATACTCAAGTAAACTGAAAAGCAGCAAATTTCAGACTGTAAGAGGAAACGACCTCTTGAGGTCCCTTCTAGTCCTATGATTGTATGAGTCTATGAAATACCGTTTTATGGGATGCATAATTAGCCTATGGATCAATTTGCCACAAGATAGCATTGAGGCCAAGAGTTTAGCAGGAGTAAAAGAAAAGGACATTTACAAGTGTCAAGGCTAATTCCCACCCTGTCACTTTGAGTGCAGAAGGTGGAGGCCTGCATGAAAGACCCCCGAAGCTTATTTTCTACCAGCTTAGGTTAAAACTCTTCCAAGGCACAGTCCTCTGCCTTGGACAGATATTGCCGTCACCACCAAGTGATTTCCACAAATATTCAGGGAAGGGTCACTTGGAATCCCTATCCCCTCAAAATAGCCCCCCAAGCCTCTTCATCCCCTTTCCTGGGGAGGCTTGAGAATAAAATACCAACCAGTTGCCTTAGCAATGTGAGCACAGACCAACCCTTTGTCTAAGGACTTTGGAATCAAAGGATTAACAAAAAAGGAAAATTTTATTAAAAAAAAGGAAACATCTGAAACCTCAGGCTTTAGGGATTCAACACTAAAAATAACTTTCTTGGGGTTTAGCTTAAAGGATACAAGCAAAACAAAAACACCTGGGGTTAGCACAACATCTCTGTGGTGGGAAGAACACCTCAACTGCCCAACACTGTGGCCTTTAATTTCAAAAGGGGGAACTATACAAAAATGAGGGGGTTAGTTAGACAAAAGTTAAAAGGTTCAGTGACTAAAGTGAAATCCCTGCAAGTTGCGTGGGCCCTTTTTAAAGACATCATAATAGAGGCTCAACTTCAATGTATACCCCAAACTAAGAAAAACAGTAAAAGAACTAAAAAAGAGCCACCGTGGCTTAACAACCATGTAAAAGAAGCAGTGAGAGATAAAAAGACTTCCTTTAAAAAGTGGAAGTCAAATCCTAGTGAGGCAAATAGAAAGGAGCACAAACACTGCCAACTTAAGTGCAAGAGTGTAATAAGAAAAGCCAAAGAGGAGTTTGAAGAACGGCTAGCCAAAAACTCCAAAGGTAATAACAAAATGTTTTTTAAGTACATCAGAAGCAGGAAGCCTGCTAAACAACCAGTGGGGCCCCTTGACGATGAAAATACAAAAGGAGCGCTTAAAGATGATAAAGTCATTGCGGAGAAACTAAATGGATTCTTTGCTTCAGTCTTCACGGCTGAGGATGTTAGGGAGATTCCCAAACCTGAGCTGGCTTTTGTAGGTGACAAATCTGAGGAACTGTCACAGATTGAAGTATCACTAGAGGAGGTTTTGGAATTAATTGATAAACTCAACATTAACAAGTCACCGGGACCAGATGGCATTCACCCAAGAGTTCTGAAAGAACTCAAATGTGAAGTTGCGGAACTATTAACTAAGGTTTGTAACCTGTCCTTTAAATCGGCTTCGGTACCCAATGACTGGAAGTTAGCTAATGTAACGCCAATATTTAAAAAGGGCTCTAGGGGTGATCCCGGGAATTACAGACCGGTAAGTCTAACGTCGGTACCGGGCAAATTAGTTGAAACAATAGTAAAGAACAAAATTGTCAGACACATAGAAAAACATAAACTCTTGAGCAATAGTCAACATGGTTTCTGTAAAGGGAAATCGTGTCTTACTAATCTATTAGAGTTCTTTGAAGGGGTCAACAAGCATGTGGACAAGGGGGATCCGGTGGACATAGTGTACTTAGATTTCCAGAAAGCCTTTGACAAGGTCCCTCACCAAAGGCTCTTACGTAAATTAAGCTGTCATGGGATAAAAGGGAAGGTCCTTTCATGGATTGAGAACTGGTTAAAGGACAGGGAACAAAGGGTAGGAATTAATGGTAAATTCTCAGAATGGAGAGGGGTAACTAGTGGTGTTCCCCAAGGGTCAGTCCTAGGACCTATCCTATTCAATTTATTCATAAATGATCTGGAGAAAGGGGTAAACAGTGAGGTGGCAAAGTTTGCAGATGATACTAAACTACTCAAGATAGTTAAGACCAAAGCAGATTGTGAAGAACTTCAAAAAGATCTCACAAAACTAAGTGATTGGGCAACAAAATGGCAAATGAAATTTAATGTGGATAAATGTAAAATAATGCACATTGGAAAAAATAACCCCAACTATACATACAACATGATGGGGGCTAATTTAGCTACAACGAGTCAGGAAAAAGATCTTGGCGTCATCGTGGATAGTTCTCTAAAGATGTCCACGCAGTGTGCAGAGGCGGTCAAAAAAGCAAACAGGATGTTAGGAATCATTAAAAAGGGGATAGAGAATAAGACTGAGAATATATTATTGCCCTTATATAAATCCATGGTTCGCCCACATCTCGAATACTGTGTACAGATGTGGTCTCCTCACCTCAAAAAAGATATTCTAGCACTAGAAAAGGTTCAGAAAAGAGCAACTAAAATGATTAAGGGTTTAGAGAGGGTCCCATATGAGGAAAGATTAAAGAGGCTAGGACTCTTCAGTTTGGAAAAGAGAAGACTAAGGGGGGACATGATAGAGGTATATAAAATCATGAGTGATGTTGAGAAAGTGGATAAGGAAAAGTTATTTACTTATTCCCATAATACAAGAACTAGGGGTCACCAAAAGAAATTAATAGGCAACAGGTTTAAAACAAATAAAAGGAAGTTCTTCTTCACGCAGCGCACAGTCAACTTGTGGAACTCCTTACCTGAGGAGGTTGTGAAGGCTAGGACTATAACAATGTTTAAAAGGGGACTGGATAAATTCATGGTGGCTAAGTCCATAAATGGCTATTAGCCAGGATGGGTAAGAATGGTGTCCCTAGCCTCTGTTCGTCAGAGGATGGAGATGGATGGCAGGAGAGAGATCACTTGATCATTGCCTGTTAGGTTCACTCCCTCTGGGGCACCTGGCATTGGCCACTGTCGGTAGACAGATACTGGGCTAGATGGACCTTTGGTCTGACCCAGTACGGCCTTTCTTATGTTCTTATGTTCTTATGTTCTTAGGAATCCACAGACCAAAACAAGCAAAAAGATCTCTAATCACATCTGTCTTAACTTTCCCTGTGCTACTTACATATCTGGGGTTCCAAAGGAGGAGTTTCTAGATATGCTGCTGCTGATTTTCCATACCTGGCTGTAACGGGTCTGGACTCACCCCTGCGGCGCCTCCTGCTGGTCGTCCAGGGAATTAGCTCACCAGCCTCTGGAGCGCCCTCTGCAGGGTGGTGATCCGCCTTGTCCTCTGCACTGGCCCCGTGTCCCTCCCAGGACCCCGGTGCCCCTTGCTCTGGGTGCTGCCCCTGGCAATACCCACACACGCTAGGTCTCCCCTCCCAGGGGAACCCCCACCCACTAACCCCACCTCGCCTCAGGATAAGGCCACTGCCAGTCACCATCTAGCCCCCACTCTCTGGGGCAGACTGCAGTATAGGCCACTCATCATCGGCAAGGTTGGGTTTGGACCTGCTGCCTTGGCCTAGCCCTGGGCTGCCCTCTGCAACCCCCAGTACCCCTTGGCCTATTACCAGGCCACAGCCTGGGGCTATCCAGGCTGGAGCTCCCCAGCTCCTCAGCCTTTCCCCAGCCCTGCTCCACTATAAGTACCCTGTCTAGCTCCCATGGGCGGCGGGAGAAGCTTCCTCTCGGGGAGGCTAGCTCCCCATCCCATCTCTTCCTCCCACCCCCACTGCACCCCAGCCCCTTCCCCTCCCCACTCTCCATGTGCGTCCCTCTTCTCTCGGCTCCCTGCCACCACTTGCTGGTCCTTTCACTCTCCCCATGGCCTCCCTGCCCCCACCCGCTGTGAGCTTCCTGTCCCTCCTCTCCTGGAGAGGAGGAGCCAGCAAGCAGCAGTGGGGGCTGAGCGGGGAACCAGCGAGTGGCAGCAAGTACCTCCAGAGAGGGGGGTGGAGAGAGAGGAGTAGCCAGGCAGCGGCGGGCGGGGTGGAGAACGCTGATGATGAGTTTTTATATGCCGCATGCAGGTTCCAGGGCGGCTGAGGAGGCGGTATCTGCGACTCAGCTTCCCCAGTTCATCTGGAGCCCAGGCAGATGACTGGTGAACCCGGGAAGCTGAGAACCAGATACCGCCTCCTCAGCTGCACCGGACCCTGCATGGCGCATAATAAATAAGCAAAAACTTCCTCCGGCAGAAGTCCACTCCCAGCAGGGAGAGGAAGAGGGAGGGCCATCACTACCCAGGTGTCTGGTGTGGGTCAGCTCTGGCTTAGCCTCTCCTGACGTATACTTGCTGCCCATGAATTTTCCCCTATATGGCTGGAGCCCTGGTCCTTTTACTGAACATAAAGGGGTTGAAGTAGGGTGGATGTGAAAATCTCACTGACGTTGCACTCCATGTGCTTTATGAAAATATGCTTATGAACATGAATTAAACATAACTGAAATATGCTTTGTGCTAAATGCCCCGTGTAACATATCATTAGAAAGGTTATAATCTACTAAGCGTGTTCATCCTATTTGTTTGCATGTATTATTTCTATGTCTGGAGTTAGGAAAATAAGGCCTTGGCTACACTCGCGGATTCACAGCGCTGCCGCGGCAGCGCTGTGAAGCGCGAGTGTAGTCGCGCCACCAGCGCTGCGAGAGCTCTCTCGCAGCGCTGCAAGTACTCCACCTCTCCGAGAGGAATAGCTTGCAGCGCTGCGAGGGAGCGTGCAGCGCTGCAGGCGCTGATTACACTGGCGCTTTACAGCGCTGCACTCGCTGCGCTCAGGGGGGGTGTTTTTTCACACCCCTGAGCGCAGCAAGTGCAGCGCTGTGAATTGCCAGTGTAGCCAAGGCCTGAGATATAAACTTGTACTCTGATGTAGTCAGATTAAGTGGAGGCCATTAAGAGTGCTTCAGAAACAATGAGTTGTGAATGGCTTTGTTTACTTGCAAACCTTCCTGTGTATGCGTGGGCCAGCCCAGGAAGAATGGAGACTGGGGTCTTACAGAGACCATGTCACCTGATACTGGAATCCATCTTAAACCTTCTACCTTTCCATTCAGAAGCAGGGGTGGGGGCCAAGCACAGACAAAAGACTCCTGCCTTGTGCCAAAGCTATTAAAGGGGGTGGAGCAGGACAAAGGAGGTGGCCAGTCCTGAGAAAACCCCTGATTACCACCTAAAATATCTGCTGGAACTAAAGAAGACTGAACCAGGGGAAAGGATTGAGCCCAGACTAGGAAGGAGTCTAGTCTGTGAAAGAAGCTTACTGAAATATCTTTGAGGGTGAGATATTACCTGTAATCAGATTCTTAATGTATTAGGCTTAGACTTGTGTATTTTGTTTTATTCTGCTTGATGACTTACTTTGTTCTGTCTGTTATTACTTAAAACCACTTAAATCCTACTTCTTATACTTAATAAAACCACTTTTATTAATAAACACAGTGTAAGTAATTGTTACCTGGGCAGGGGGGCAAATAGCTGTGCATATCTCTCTTTCAATGATAAAGAGGGCAAATATTTATGAGTTTACCCTGTATAAGCTTTATACAGAGTAAAATGGATTTATTTGGGGTTCAGGCTCCTAGAAAGGCTGAACACTGGGTGCTGGGAAAGTCCCTGTTAACTGAGAAGCCCCAAGGCTGAGTGAATCTCAGTGTCTAAATAACAGGAGTACTTGTGGCACCTTAGAGACTAACAAATTTATTAGAGCATAAGCTTTCGTGGGCTACAACCCACAGTGTCTAAGGAACTCCGGAGGGGTGTGGTCCTAACTCTGGCTCTGTGCTGGAGCTGAACTGGAGGGTCTGGCTCAGCAAGACACAGGGGAAGGGTGCCCGTTCTGGCCTGAGTCTGCAGGCAGCGCTGTTGGCTGCTCACACTCAGCATAGTGGGGCTGGGATGCTGACACTAAAGCCTGATGGATGACAATTAAATTGTCACCATTTTCAGTTACCTCTCTGCTGATCATTTTAGCAGAAACATCCAGGTCATGCGCTTCTCCCTCACAGCTGGATGCAAGGGCAGATCCTGGGGAGGGGGGCGGTGGGGCAAGGGCAGATATTGGGAGGGGGCAGTGAGGAAAGGAGAGCAGCAGAACACGGACCCTGGACTTCAGAAAAGCAGACTTTAACTCCCTCAGGGAACTGATGGGCAGGATCCCCTGGGAGAATAACATGAGGGAGAAAGGAGCCCAGGGGAGCTGGCTGTATTTTAAAGAATCTTTATTGAGGTTGCAGGAAAAAACCATCCCGATGTGTAGAAAGAATAGTAAATATGGCAGGCGACCAGCTTGGCTTAACAGTGATATCCTTGCTGATCTTAAACGCAAAAGAGAAGCTTACAAGAAATGGAAGATTGGACAAATGACCAGGGAGGAGTATAAAAATATTGCTCAGGCATGCAGGAGTGAAATCAGGAAGGCCAAATCACACTTGGAGTTGCAGCTAGCAAGAGATGTTAAGAGTAACAAGAAGGGTTTCTTCAGGTATGTTAGTGTAAGGGGTTGGACTCATCCCTGCGGCGCCTCCTGCTGGTTGTCTGGGGAATCAGCTCAATCCAGCCTCCGGAGCGCCCTCTGCAGGCAGGTGATCCGCCTTGTCACGACTTCTGGCCCCTGGGTCCCTCCCAGGACCCCGGTGCCCTTATCTGGGGGGCTGCCCTCTGGCAGAACCCCTTGCTCTGGGTTTCCCCTCCCTGGGGAACCCCCACCCACTATCCCTACCTCGCCTCAGGATAAGGCCACTGCCAGTCTCCAGCTAGCCCCCGCTCCCTGGGGCAGACTGCAGTATAGGCCACTCATCATCAGCAAGGTTGGGTTTGGACCTGCTGCCTTGGCCTAGCCCTGGGCTGCCCTCTGCAACCCCTAGTACCTCTTGGCCTTCTCCTAGGCCGCAGCCTGGGGCTTTCCAGGCTGGAGCTCCTCAGCCTTTCCCCAGCCCTGCTCCACTACAGGTAGCCTGTGTCTAGCTCCCTGCAGCCAGGCCCGTCTCTCTCCAAGTGCAGAGAGAGACTCTGTGTCTGAGCTCCTGGCTCCCTGCCTTTATAGGGCCAGCTGAGTCTGTTTGGGGCATGGCCCCAGCTGCAGCCACTTCCCCTGAATCAGCTCAGCCTTCCCTGCCCCAGCCTTCTCCCAGGGCTGTTCCAAGCCCCTCAGGGCAGGAGCGGGTGTCCACCCTGCTACAGTTAGCAACAAGAAGAAAGTCAAGGAAAGTGTGGGCCCCTTACTGAATGAGGGAGGCAACCTAGTGACCGAGGATGTGGAAAATTCTCTGAAAGGCCCAGGGAACAAGACAGCGACAGTTCATTGTTCTGCCTTTTTAATGCTTGGAAATGAGCCCAACCTAGCTCTCTCTGGGCACACAGACAAATTGTCCATAGGACTCAAAATGAGTGAATCCCTGGCCAGGGCCGGCTCCAGGCACCAGCTTACCAAGCAGGTGCTTGGGGCGGCCACTTCGGAGAGGGGCGGCACGTCCAGCTGTTCGGCGGCAATTCGGCGGACGGTCCCTCACTCCTGCTCGGAGCGAAGGACCTCCCGCCGAATTGAGGCCGCAGATTGCAATTGCGATCGTGGCTTTTTTTTGTTTTTGTTTTTGTTTGGCTGCTTGGGGCGGCCAAAACCCTGGAGCCGGCCCTGTCCCTGTCACCTAAACATGGGCTCAGCCCACATCTGTTAAAACCATTGACTAAACCAGTTCACACCTGGTGCTGCTGACCAAGTGTGCAGGTGACAGTTCTAAATGTACAGCGTCCAGTTCCAACTTTCACAAGACAAAAGCACAGTTCCTTTCTGCTTCTCTGAATTACCTGCTTCCGTCCTCACTGGGAAATCATTCTAACAGACATTTCCCCTTCCCAGTTCTTCCAACACCTGGAAATTTCTACATAAAGTTCACAGCCCTTCAGGTGAGAAAACCCTCCAGGTAGGACTTTCACAGCTGCCTTGGAGGTTTGCACATTTGGTGCCCATTAATTTAAAGAAAAATTGAGTATTTTTCAGACCCCTTAGGAAGCTTTGAAAACCCCAGCTCCGTGTGAACGCACAGATCACTGAAAGCCAATTTCTGCCCCTTGTGACCAGAGGAAAAACGACAGTTGAGCACTCATACTACACTAGAGAGCTCATTGCCCTGTTCCTGTAGCAGGATCTCAGACTGAGCAAATCTTAGTGCAGCTACGGTAACTGCTAACCTTTCCATTTGCACAGCCCCCCTCTCTCCTCCTACTTTGCATTCTGGATTTCCTGCAAGCAGCCAAATTACGTCTGGGTGCTCCAAGCCCCGCTCACTGAGCCTAGGGTGACCAGATGTCCCGATTTTATAGGGACAGTCCCGATTTTGGGGGCTTTTTCTTATATAGGCTCCTATTACCCCCCACCCCTTGTCCTGATTTTTTACACTTACTGTCTAGTCACCCTAACTGAGCCTCACATGGTGTTTCCATCTGAGCCAGGCTGATCCCCATGGAACAGTTCAGAACCACATTCAATTGGGATCCTTGAGTGAGATCTGAAGGGGTGAAATCACTTGACACTTCTCGGTTCAATTGTGAAGTCATAATTTATCCAGCTCCCTCTTCACCCTCAGCCCGGCTCCCACTGCCTGAAACTCCTCCGAACACTGAATCAAAGCCCCTTAATCCCTGTCTCTTTACTTTTGGTTTGGTTTTTAAATCTCTCTCTCTTTCTCTCGCACACACCACACACACCAAATTCCTGCCTCTTGTTACTTCACCTTTCTCTCTGTGTTGCCTCCAGAAGCAGTAACCGGCCAGGGCAACGAGAACAGCCTGGAGAGACAGGATCACCGCCAGAGCCACCATCCAGGGATTGACTCTCGGGAAAAACAGCTCTGCAAGAGAAAGTGCCATTGACTTGGGAACAAATATATACATAAGAACACAAGAACAGCCACACTGGGTCAAACAAATGTTCCATGTAGCCCAGTGTCCTGTCTTCTGACAGTGGCCAGTGCCAGGTGCCCCAGAGGGAATGAACAGAACAGGGCAATCATTGAGTGATCCATCCCCTGTCATCCATTCCCAGCTTCTGGCAGCTAGAGTTTTAGGGACACCCAAAGCATGGGGCTGCATCTACAATACAATACAGAAAGAAGTCACAATAACTATTCAGAATTTCCTAAACACATGAAAATGAAGTTACAAACACTTGGTAACTAATACCCTGCATTCCAGTTATAATCCTGGATTTTAATTTAAATTACATTACAGAACAGCAAAAAACAAACAAAAAAAGTAGAATGTCATTTTAAATTGCTCAGACTTTCACACATGAAAGTCATACAGTTTTGCTAATTATTGTCCTGGACCTGGCATGGTACTTTGGGAAGTGCTTGGTTCTGATTGTCCTGACATTTTATTGACTGCTTGGTGAATGTTTTATCTGCCCTCAAAGTCTTTTTTTTTTTTTTAAATGGGTAAGTACAATAAACCCTGAGCTGTAATCTAACCCCATTGTGCCACTTTGGCACAGGAAAAAAGTGAGACAGCACATAGATCTCCCTAAATCCAGGATTCCCTTCCTGTCGTTTATAAGGCCTTGGCTACACTTGCAGCTGTACAGCGCTGTGAGTTAAACCTGTCTTCGTGCAGCTGAGTAGGGAAAGCGCTGCAGTCTGTCCACACTGACAGCTGCCCAGCGCACTGTCGTGGCCACATTTGCGGCAATTGCAGCGCTATTGGGAGCGGTGCATTATGGGCAGCTATCCCACGGAGCACCTCTTCCCATTCTGGCACCGTGGGTTGTGGGAAGGGGGCGTGGGTGCGGGGCATTCTGGGTCCCGTCCCAACGCCCCGTGATGCATCGCTTCGCATCCCAGAAATCCCTTTGTTTCCGTCCACCTTTGGCGCCATCTTTCAACAGTTTTTGTGCAGCGCGATCTGTCTGCGGGAAATGGAGCCCAAACTGCTGAGGCGTATGCTGACTTATCTCGCCAGCACGTCACGTTTGGCTGTCGAACTATTCCTTAAGATCCAACGTGACAGTGAGAGTGAGGAGTCTGACGATGCTATCGAGCCGCGTAACGCGTACGACACGAAATTGCTTGTGGCATTCACGGACATGCTCAGCACCGTGGAACGCCGCTTTTGGGCTCGGGAAACAAGCATCGAGTGGTGGGATCATATCGTCGTGGAAGTCTGGGATGACGAGCAGTGGCTGCAGAACTTTCGGATGAGAAAAGCCACTTTCATGGGACTGTGTGAGGAGCTCGCCCCCACCCTGCAGCGCAAGGACACGAGATTGAGAGCTGCCCTGCCAGTGGAGAAGTGGGTGGCTATTGCAATCTGGAAGCTGGCAACTCCTACTCAGAAGAACCGTGACTCTGGGTAACATGCAGGAAATAGTGGATGGCTTTGCACAAATGGGGTTCCCTAACTGTGGAGGGGCGATAGATGGGACGCACATTCCTATTCTGGCACCACCCCACCTAGGATCCGAGTACGTTAATCGGAAGGGGTATTTCTCTATGGTTCTCCAGGCGCTTGTGAATCACCGTGGGCGTTTCATTGACATTAACACAGGCTGGCCTGGAAAGGTGCATGACGCACGCATCTTTCGGAACACTTGGCTGTTCAGGAAGATGCAGGCCGGGACTTTTTTCCCAGAGCGGAAGATCACGGTAGGGGAAGTTGAAATGCCCATTGTGATCCTTGGAGATCCCGCTTACCCGTTAATGCCGTGGCTCATGAAACCCTACACAGGGAGCCTTGACGGCAGCAAGGAACGGTTCAACTACAGGCTGAGCCGGTGCCGAATGACTGTAGAGTGTGCCTTTGGCCGTTTAAAGGGCCGCTGGCGGATCTCTGTATGGGAAGCTGGACTTGTCCAAACACAGCATCCCCGCGGTTATATCCGCGTGCTGTACCCTCCATAACATTTGTGAAGGGGAGGGTGAAACCTTCACTCAGGCATGGACCTCCGAGGTTCAACACCTGGAGGCTGAATTTGCACAGCCAGAGAGCAGGGCTATTACAGGGGCCCAGCACAGGGCTGCAAGGATTAGGGATGCCTTGAGGGAGCAATTTGAGGCTGAAAACCAGAAGTGATATCTGGTGCCCTGCACGGGAGTGAAGTGCAGTAGTTCCAATCTTTAGGAATCAGTGTTTGCTAAGCAGACTTGCAGTGCCTGTTTATTTCCTGGGCTAAGGAATCTTTTACTTTATGCAATAATAAAGAATGTTTTCAAAGCCAAAAAATCCATTTATTGAAAAGAAAATTTATTTATTGAAAAGAAACACAACTGAATCAGAAAGGGCAAGGGGGTGGAGTGGGGAACAGTGTAATCACAGATTCATGTATGTCCTGTCTGGTGTGCTGTGCAGTGAGTGCTGCACTTCAGGGCAGCTATACTGCATGGTGATGGGGGTTGAGTGCAGAGGATAAGGGTCGTGGTCTTCAGGGTTGGGTGGTGAAGATACTGGTGTTGGAGGCAGCGGGTGGTGTGAAGAACACGGAAGTTGGGGAAAGTGGGTTGGAGGTGACAGTGGGGCACAACGGAAAGAGTTTTGGGACAAGGGCTGTAGGGGGGGGTGCTGTTTGAGTTTGCGGTACTGCTCCTTCTGCATGGCTACAAGCTCCTGGATAGCATCTGCTTGGCGCTCCAGGATGCTTACGAGCCAATCCGTGCTTTGCTGCCGGTGCTCCATGCTTTGCCGCCGGTGCACTGCGTTTTCCTGGCGGATCCTGCTTTCTCTCTCCCTCCAGTCCTGTGCCTTCTCATTCTCTTTAATAGATTGCCGCATCACTTCTTGCAGCATGTCTTCTTTGCTTTTTCGCGGTCTCTTCCTGAGTCTTTGCAGTCTCTGAGCAGGCGATAAGAGGGACGGCTGAGGTCTCAAGGTTGATGCAGCTGTATAGGCAAAATGCAACATTTAACAGAGGCAGCATTGTTTATACCAGACAGAGTAATGATTTCCCCCGCATTTAAGGAGTAGAAAACACACAGGGTCTACACAATAGCATAATTTTCCCATCCCAAACAGAGCACACATATCCCACGGGAGCCTCAAAATGGTGAGTAAGGGGGACTGATTGTTTCAGGGTTGTACTGTCCTCTGGGTTTCTGTGCCTTGGGGAGAGCCAACAGCTTCAGGGGGCACCTACACTGAACACTGTCCCAACGTTTTCCACAGGAGTTCGTCCTGGACGATATCTCGCTGCTGAGGGTGACCTGGGAAGCAAGGGAAGGTCTTCTACTGCAATGCGGCTTCTGCCCTGGCCCATATGCAGCTTGCCTGTGTGCAGCAATGGTCCCCCCGCCCCTCGCGGCACAGTGGCGCGGACACGTTAGCCTGGCTGGGACAAGGACCATGGTGGCTCTCCCGATAAACCTGCGCAAGCGCATTGCACATGTTCTGGATGAGACATTCGAAGAGATTACCAAGGCCGATTACCGCGATGTGATAAACCACATCAATGCACTATTCCGCATCTAGGCATGCATGCCTAACCCTCCTCTCCCAAAGAGCCCGCACCGAAAAAATTCCTTCCCGAAAAAAAACCCGCTTACCGGGAACCTGCTCTTCTGTTTGTCCTCCACCAAGTACCGGCCGCTGCGACTGGCTACCTTCCTCCTGGCTCGAGAAGAGCTCCTGGCTGCATGGCTCCAGGGATTCCGGGGTGTCTCCATCCGGCCCACCACCATCACTCCCGTTTTCCTCCTCCTCCTCTTCCTTCTCCCCACCCCACACCGGCTCTGAAGTGTCCATGGTGGTGCTCGGAGTGGAGGTGGGGTTAACCCCAAGTATCGCATCCAGCTCTTTGTAGAATCGACAGGTCGCGGGGGGAGCAC